>NC_059132.1:23233520-23536551 GCF_020740605.2 Lemur catta | reverse complement strand
GAGGCCGGGAGTTTGACATACTTGGATATAAATCCTTTCCCGTTGCCTAAAAGCCGTGTGATCTTGGCTGAGCAACTTTTCCCTCTCCGTGCCTATGTGTCCCCATCTGTAAACTGAGGATGATAATAATAACCACTGCCTCATAGGGCTATTGGGGGGTGGGGTGGTGTAAATAACAACTAGCTGGGTGACTTTAGGCCAACGACTTCCCTGAACTTCCAATCCTTTGTAAAGGCAAGCTAATCACAGTACCCGAGTCGTTCATTTGTTAAAGGCTCTAGCTAAGGATTAAATGATGAGAACTGCCTGGCACAGGGCTTGGCGCACAGTAAGAGCTCGAGGAGGACTTGCTGAATGAATGGAAAAAATAAAGAAATAAATGCAACGGGAGCTGGAGCAGCTCAATCCTCAGATCCAAAGCGTTTACTATCAGACACGGAGGGAGAAAAATACAAACGGCCCTGGAGTCTTTGTCAGTGACGTTTTTTTAGCAGCCAATGATGTCCCATTGCTTCTGCTTGTCGCGCCCGTTCCTCCCAGCGCGTACCAATTCTGCGTTGCTGACACACGGAGACGAGGTCCCAGGGTTCCCAGCACGAGCGCAGACAGGAGGGGTCACACGGGACAGCGCTGTCCCCGCCTGCGCACCGCCGGCCTGGGGGTCCTCCCCAGTCCCTGCCCCCGGGCCCTCGAGTGGCCAGTGGCCTCCCCTTGAGCCCCACACACTCCTTTCCCGTCCAGTGTCCCCTCCTGCCTTGTTCCCAGGGCAGTGACTCAGATCCGAAACTGCCTCTCCTTCCTCCGCCCAACCCCGGCTCCCGCTCGCCCCTCCGCGCTCTCCCTGGGAGAAAACGACCTGGTCAAACAGTCGCTAGCTGCTCAGTCAGCCACTCTCTCGGGGTAACTGAAATGTCTTTTAAATAGCATTTGTGGTTTTAATTTCTAATTATAAAAGCGATACATGTTTATTTTAGAAGACTTGGGGGAAAAAAATCTGGGGAAAGAAAACAAGCATGCAGAAGAAAATGAAAATCCTGAGGCCCAGATCACAGGCCAGGCCAAACTGATTAGAATTTCTAGAGGTGGGATTCCTCTGCAGGGTTATTTTTTAAAGTTGTCAAGGTGATTCTAGTGTGCACGGAAGGTTGAATCGTCAGTTAGAGACACCTGCCAATAATACTTTGAAGTATTTCTTTTACTTTTTATTTTGATATTCAGGTCGTATTGTATCTATTTTTTAAAACCTGATTTTTTTTGGCCTAACAATGTATTATGAACATCTTCCCATATCATTAAATATTCTTCAAAAATGTGATTTTAAAAAATGGCTATGTAATTTTCCATCTCTTGGATGCACATATTATTTTTAGCGAACAATCCATTATTAGGCCGGCCATGGTTGCTCACGTCTATAATCCTGGCACTCTGGGAGGCCGAGGTGGGAGGATCGCTTGAGGTCAAGAGTTTGAGATTAGCCTGAGCAAGAGCAAGACCCCGTCTCTACTAAAAATAGAAAAAATTAGCTGAGTGTGATTGGCGTGTGCCTATAGTCCCAGCTACTCAGGAGGATGAGGCAGGAAGATTACTTGAACCCAGGAGTTTGAGGTTGCTGTGAGCTAGGCTGATGCCACGGCACTCTAGCCCAGGTGACAAAGTGAGACTATTTCTCAAAAAAATAAAAAACAATCCATTATTAGACATTTTTCTAAAATTTTGCCAATTAAAACAATGCTGAGAGGTACTTCTATTCCTATCTCTGATCATTTAGCTAACACTTACATAGCATTTCATCGCATGCTGGATATTATTCTAAGGCATTTGTATATTTCATTTAATCCTCACAACCAGCCTATGAGGAAGGTACTAGTATCTTCCCCATTTTAGCAGTAAAGAAACTGAGGCTCAGAGAGCCTAAATCACATGACTGGTGAATGGTGGAGCCAGTCCATGCTCTGGAATTAAAATTGCTGGGTGGAAAAAGATGAACATTTTCAAGTGTTGTGAAATACATTGCCAGGTGACCTACCAGAGAGGCTGTAAGATTGACTTCTCACCAGCAGCACATGTAAGAGTGTGGGGGTCTCCGAATCTGAAAAGAATTCCATAACCCAATGGAATATATCAATGTAAAAACTCTCCCATTGTATGTAAAAAAATATTCTAAAGCAGGATTTAAAAAAAAGATCTCCAATAGTTGTATAGCGTGGCTTTATAGTTTGTAAGCGATGTGCCAAGCGTCAGACAGGGTATTGTTTTCGTAGAGGTAGGGAAGGGGCCTGCCCAGAAGTCTTCGGTTTGTGCCACACAGTGGCCTGCTCCGTGGGATAACCCTAAGACTGTTCTTGAGCATTTGTTGTCTCTCTCTCTCTCTTTTTTTCCACTCCTCTTTCTGGGAGAATGCTTTTGGTGAGACAGAGAAAAGAGACAGGTACTTCCCAGTGCAGTCGTTCAAGGGAGAGGCACTGTCAGAGGAGAGATGGCATTGTGGGAGGAACAATTGTTGGGATTCTGATGTTTTACAGAAAGGCCTAAACCCCCGTCCCCTGAAGGAATCTGACTCAACTCCCTCCAGCTGCTCATGACAACCTATGGAACTGACTTTCTGGGAGCCCTGGAGGGAGGGCAGAGAGCCCTGAAGGCTGAGAGGACAGGGGGATCCCAGGAAAGAGGAGGAAGAGACAGGCAAGAGAGAAGGGACTTCTGGGAGCCCCTGGGGAGCCGTGGGCGGGCTGAGGAGCCTCCATGAGAAACATACAAAGCTCTGTGCACCACCTCCTGGTTTCTGAGAGCAGTGTCAAGTCTAGTAGTTAGCTTGGTCCTTATTATTTCTCTTCCGGAAGAGAATTGTAACTACCCAAGACTCTTCCTGTTATCCCCTCACCCACCACACATGCGCTGATATTACCAGCATTTCAGAGGATTTCCTGTTTATAGGAGGAAAGCAAAAGAATTTCCCATGACTGTGAACTCCATGTGTTCTTTTTTCTTTTAATTATAATTATTCTCAGTGGCTCTGGCAGGTCACAATTTTCATTTCTATTTACAGGGCACACCATTCTATTGATTGAGGCTTTGATGGTAATTATGTTAGTGAACTGTATTTTGGTTCCTAGCTACAGAAACCCAATTCAAACTTTCTTAAGTGAAAAAAGGAGAGAGTCCAGGATGGACAGTAGGTATGGCTGGATTCAAAGGTTTGAAAGATGTTCTTTCTCTCTTTCCATCTCTCTCTCCATCTCTCCTCTGGACTGGCCTCGGTCTCCTACTTGTGAATAGGCTCCCCTCACGTGGCCAGGGGAGATGCTTCCCTTGGATTTTATGTATGGGTGCTGGGAGAGAGAAATCACCCTTTGCCTAGGTCATTGTTGATCTGGGTGGATGAAACCTGAAGACGCATGTGCCTGTCCCTCGTGTGATCCCAACTGCACAACCTAGTGGAGAGAGAGGACTGTCTCCCCCAGCATCCATTCATTGGCCCCAGAGAGATGGACTGGCCAGCTTGACTTGAGTCCCATCAAATCAACTGACTACCCAGCAGAATGAAGCATCACAAGTGGCCAGACCATTGACATGACAACCCATGTGGTCAAGAGTGGCATCTGTGGCCTGAAGAAAAGGGTGGAAAAACAGTGTGTCAGGAAGACAAAACCCAAGAACCCTGTTGTAGTTCAGACTTAGGTTTTCCCAGTCCAGAGTTTCAGCTGCTCCAGTTCACTCGGATTTTTATTTCTGTCATTAATGGCATGTTCTTTCTAGCACTTTTCTATCTGCAAACAAGAGAAACACTTGTTTTAATTAAAGTCTGTTTTTGTAGACCCTTCAGCTTCAGTCTTTGCTTCCCTGTGCTTTTAAAACATGCAGGTATCCTCATATTTCCTGCCAAACTTTTTGAATGCGGAGGTCTATGTACTTTTGAAGCCTCCATTTCTCGACCAGTTATTTATCGTAAACCCCTTTAAATATTGGATCTGGCTGTACTCCTCTGCTGAAGCTGCTGCTTGCAGGCCACTAATGACCCCTGGGTTCCTGAATCCCTTGTCCTTTGTTGGCCACATTCTCCTGGCTGCTGCAGCGTTCCGTGATGGGCAATATTAACTTCCCGGCGCCATCTCCATTTTGGGAGCAAAAAATGTCCTCATAAGGGACCCAGAAAAACTGTTTTCCTTCTTGGCACTTCTGCCCTTTTGGGCTGTCTGGTTTTGTTCTCTGTCTATAAATAGAGGAGGGACTCATTGTTCACTCCCCTCCCCCACCTTTCAGCGGGGTTATATTTTGCTTTTGGAAGGCAGAAAGGACTTGTGGAATCGGGCAAATTTGGGTTCACATCCTGGCTCCAGCGCTGACTAGCTATGGGGCTGTCAGTGAGGTTTATTTTGGTAACTTCTCTAAGCATCATTTCCCTCTCCTGTAAATGGAGGGAACAATAGTGCCTGCCTCATAGGACAGCTATACAGCTCCACAGTGAGGCCCAGCACCCGATAAATGCTCGATAGATGTGAGTTGTCTTCCTCCCCCAAAGGTGTGTGCTTTTTCCCCTGTCACTTTAGGTATGAGTTCTGTGCTGACTCACCACTTCTATCTATCTCATACAAATCGCCAGTCCATTAAATATTTTTAAACATATGAACGTCTTCCGTATTCTAAAGAAGCAGGCCATTAGAAACAATCCTAAACCTACTCTTTGGTAAAGGCCTTTCCTACTTTTTCTTAGAATAAAAATAGCTTTTCCTTTTATTTTTCTGGTGTAACAGACATCCCTCCCTGCCTCCTCCCCTCTGTCCTGTTCAATGTCCACTCCATTTCCCATGGAAAGAGCACGCTCCTTTGGGGGAACTGTTCTTTTTTCCCACGAGGGTTCTGGTGGGCTAAGTGGTGTCATGTGACCAAGGCTTGACCAATGGTGGCATCTCATGCCTCTTGCCACGGTGATTGGCTCAGGAGTGACCACATGATCCAAGTTTGGTTTACAGGTGTCTTTCCTTTGAGTTTTGCGTCGGTGCTGAGAGAAAGAAATCATCTTTTCCTTGGGAGTTAATAAAGCCTGGAGCTGCCCAGGCCAGGCCTCCTGCTGTGTGGATAAAGCACTTCTATGTTAAGAAAGAATGAGTCCAACACATGGAGAGAGGCAGAAGAGCACTTTGAAAAAGATCTTAGAAGAAGATCTAAGATACGGAGTGAGATGAGATGGGGGAAGAAGCAGAAGGGGAGAGAGAATATCATCATTTGGTTTCCTGAGAACAATTCTAGTCCTGTAGATAGGAGCCAGTAAATTCTGATTTTTCCTTAGGGCAGTTTGGGCCTATTCCTTAAATTCAAAGGCCCTAATGAATTCATTGGTTGATTTCAAGTAACGGTTACCTTATAAATGAGACTTGTGTATATATCACAACAAAATCCCGACAACTAATCTAGTTGCTAAGGGGCTGAGTCATATATTGAATGCCTACTAGGAGCAAAACGATCTGGGATGACAAAGTTGTTTATCACTGCACCCTAGCTCAGTGCTTGGCACACAGAAGGCCCCAACATGTGTTTGGAGGATAAAGTAAGGTACGAGAGGGGATCTGGTTGGTTCAGTGGGTCAGTCACCAGCCTGCACAGGCGAGTCCCCCCGGCTGGACCACTGGCTGCCACGTGGGCCTACCATCCTGGCTCTGTATGGGGTAGGCACCTCACCCACGGTCAGGCCAGCTGAGGGTGGGGAGCCACGGTGCAGATAATAACCTCTTTTGCATAAAGAATTTTTAAAATTTGACTGTGAGTATTGCAGGCATTCTTAGTCCCCGGGGGAGTGCAGAATAGCAGAGGAGCACTTGGCTTGGCTTGTTCAGGTTATTGGAGTCCTCCCACCGGAGCCCTCAGTGGGGGCTGGGAGAGCTGTGGGGGAGCGCCAGAGGACACCAAGCTGTCCCACTGAGGGTCTCCACTTGAGCTTCCTTCCAGAGGGGAGCCGTGACCCCGGACAGAGGGGGATTCTGGGAAACCGCGGGAGCCTGAAGCTACTGCCAGAGCAACCGGCCAGGGCCTGCTGGTGACAAACACTCCCATGCTATGATGAGGAGGCCCCAGAGTGATTCACAGCCTCTGCTGGGGATGACAGCCTGGGGAAGCAACAACAGTCTGTGTCAGCCTGGCCCTGGCCGTGTCCCCAGGCCTTGTTCCCACTGTAAGCTGACAGTGGCTGGTGGGGGAGGCCTCTCATCTCCTCCTTGAAGGCTCCAGGCAACGTCTATTTTCAGCCTATGGAGGCTGCAGAGAGAGTGCAAGGAAAGCAAACCCAGCCCTGAGTAGGACAGAGCCCAGGCATTCGGTCTTCCAGGGAACTTGGCTTTGGGAGGTTGGCATTTGAAGTTGATTTTAATCTTGGCCTTGTCTATGTGGCAACAGGGTTAAATGGGGTGCAATGAGCTATATGTGCAGGGGCACTGGGTAGGGCCTGGAGGCTTAGGGGGTGGCCCCAGCTCTTTCTCTAAGCAGTTGTTGGTGTCTCTCGGCTTCCTCAAGGTGAGTTGAGGACGGCGGTTGGGCCACGTGCTCTTGGAGTTTCCTTCCAAACTGAGTAATCCCCACCTCCCTTCAAATTATTGATCTGAATTCACTTGCTCTATTGAGATAACCAGCATGGAAAAGGTGGGCCTCACAGTTAACCTTCTTTGTAGGCAGCAGGGGCTGGATGAGAAGCAACATTATTCCACGTAGAACGACAGCAGCAGGAATCATTACAATAATGAGAATAACAAAACAACCCTTTTAGAAACTATTCACTATAAGCCAAGCACTCTATTAAGAATTTTCTGCATGTTACCTTATTTAATCCTTTACCACACTCCTCTGGGGTGGATATTATTATAACGCCTGTTTTGGAGATGAATCTACAGAGGTTCAGTTACTTGCCCAACATCTCACTGTTAGAAGGTGGCAGAGCTGGGATTTGAACCCATGGTCTGCTTGATTCTAAAGACTCTGTTCTCGTCTACTCTGTTATCAGGTGGGACAGTGGCGGCTTCTACTTTCTGCTGTGAAAGCGCAGACACATAGACACAGCAATTGTCCACCACTACAGCCGGCCTGGAAGACACTGTTGACTGTTCCTCAACTGTTAGTACGTCATACATCCCTCAAGGATGTGGCCCCAGACTTCATTTTCCAACCTCATCGCTTGCCATTCCCCCACCAAATGTGCACGCCTTCTCCACTCCCTCTTTCTCCATAGGCCACACTCTTCCATGCTTCAGACCTTTTGCAATGTGTTGGTGATTATTCTTGAAACCCTGGTCTTCTCTGTTACTTCTGGCACATTCCTGCTTAGGCAGGGTTCAGATGTCATCTCCTTTTTGAAGATGTTCTCTGATTTCCAAATGGTTAGCCACAACATACTTTTGCTTCTGTCATAGCATGTATCATGCCCTGTAATTATTTGTTTAGTCAACTTGCATTCAACAAATATTTGCCAAGTGACTCTATGTGCTTGGCACTGGGTTAGATGCTTATGAATTTTCTCTTGTCCCTTTCCCTGTCCTCCAGGCACCCAGCACAATAGAACTCATAGGGTTTTCGTGTTTTTTGTTTGTTTGTTTATAGAGTTGTGTCTTATTTCCCCTGAATTCCAGGTAACAGACATAGCCTGGTACACAGAAGATACTCAGTAGCTATTCAAAGTGTGGATCTACAACCCAGAACTTACCCACCTTTGAATAACTGCCTGTTTCTTTCCTACATCCCCTACTAGATCCTTAGACTCTTATGGACAGGAATTGGGTCTTATTTTGCTTTTGTCCCCCTTGCTTGGCACAGAGAAGGAATTCAATACATGTTTATTGAATGAATGATTAGCTGCAGTATGAGCTCTGGGGAGTGAATATGCTAATTCTACAACCATGGATCACATACTCACTGTGTGTCTAGCACTGAGATCATTGCTTGGGTGGGCACCATGAAGGGTAGATATACTGTGTAGATCTCACATGCTTAGGATCCTGAGCATCCAGTGACTGGGCTTATGCACACCAAGTAGCAAGAGAAAGATTCAGCAGAGGGTGGGCCTAGGCAGCAGCCAGACATCCACCCTGTCCAGAATCGCTTCCTTCAGAGGGCTCTCTGCCTCTGGAGAGAAGGGAATGTGGCCTGTGAAAGAGCCCTGAGTTCGTGCAGAGATGATACCCCATCTAACTGAATCTGAATCACAGTAGAACATAGGACTGGGACATGTCCCTGTGCCCAGGATCATTGCTTTGATGCTGGAAGGGCACAGAGGGTCATTTGGCTTGGTTCTAATCTTCTGTCTGCAGAAATCATTGTAGCGGGCTGGGAAATGTGTTAACACCTGGCCTCAGAATTCTCTTTTATGGGGAGAACTGTCTGAAACCCTGAGGGCAAAGTTGGTAGGAGACAAAGTGATAAAGAGAGAACTGATGTGGTGGGTTTTTTTTTTTTTTTTGCATAGAATAAGGACTTTGGGTGAGGGGATTTGAAGGAAGAGAGGAAATAGAGGAGGAGAGGACCTAGTAGGGAGAAACTAGAACTTGGAATTTGTGTTGGTGGAACAGAGACTGTCTAATTTTTGATTGCCCATTTTTTGTTGCGAGTATAAACCTTTCTATCTCTCCAGTAAAGTCTCCTACACACACACACACACACACACACACACACACACACATACCCCTTATGTATGTTGTAGGTGTGGGTTTAGGTTGGGAGGGAGCAAAAGAAATTGAGGAAAGAGTACTGAGCTCCTTGTTTATATTCGCAAAAACAGCTCACGCGGGATGGTGAGACCACCCATAAACTAAGTCATTGGAAACAAGTGAAACAAGGTAAGAGGTAATAGGAATTCTCCAGAAGTGTGAGCAGGAATGAGGATCATCTGCATGTAAATTGGGCGTCCCAAATCAATTTTTATTAACTCTCAAAGAGCAGAGGCATTTACTAGGGTTCTTTGGTTATAGGTAACGGAAATTGACTCTGGCTAAAAAGCCAATAAAGAATTTCATTAGGAGGATTCTGGGTGGCTCATAGAACTGAAGGGAAAGTTGAACAATCTGGTCCCCATGAGCAGGAGCTAGGGGATGACACTCTGGGGTGACCTTATGGGAGTGAGTCAGCCCAGCTGTTTGCCATACTAAGGAGGTGTTCACCAAGACCAGATCTCAGGGAGAGAAGATCTATGGACCGAGTCTGGGTCACATCCTCACCCCCCTTGGCTGGGGTAGCATGGCATGGGGGTGTCACAATGGACCATCTTCTCAGGACCCCATGGAAGAATGAGAGGAGACTTGACACAGGAAGGAAAGGGGGCGCCTTTGCCAAAACTCAGAGGAAGGGATGCCAGGCCAGCAGAAAGAGCAGACGTCATGCTCACAGGGTAGCTCGGCTGTGAGATGTTGCTGCTGACACATAAGGGTGGAGTAGGTCGGACGAGCCCCACCTGTGCACTCAGTGTCCCGCTAGGTCTGTGGTTAGGCCTGAGCGATGCCACAGCGTGTGGCTGGCAGATGGAGGGGAAAGGAGGGGTGTTGAGAACACGGTGCCTTATCTTTGAGTGCTAGGTCCCGCCCCCTCCACCAGGCTATTTCCCTGGCACCCCCAGACCTCCTAGCCTTTGCTTCAGCTGTGCCCTCTGCCTGGAATCCTTTTCCCTTTTTTTGTTAATTCATTTTGTTCTTTAGCACTCAAGAGTACTGCCTGGGAGCAATCTCTTCTAACTTCCCCCTTCCCCGTGGGCTAGGTGTCTATCCTCTGTGTATACCCTTACGCTATTTCATTTTTACGATGTGTCTTGTTTGTAAAAATAGTTAACACAAGCACAGGCAAAAAGTTCAAGCATGTGAAAAGACATAAAGAGAAAAGTTGGGTCTTCAGAGGCCACCACTCTTTCCTGTGTCTCCTTCCAGAACACACACACACACACACACAAACACACACACACACACACACACACACACACACACACACACACACACACACACAATTCCATCGCAGCCGTAGGGGCCAACCTTACCAGACTCCCAGCACTCGGAGGGCAGGGCCTCCTTGTTTGCCTCTGGGGTGCCGGCCACTAGGACAGCCCGGCCCCTGCCCAAGTTCAGCAACTGACTGGAAAGAGCCATGTTCTTGCACAAGGAGAAGGAGGGGCGGGGGGAAGGGCAATGGATTCTGTCTGAGATCACTTGGTGCCGCGCTCTATGATCTACGAGCTGCTTTTAATTTCCTGTGCTCGGCCGCTGGCAGCCTGATGAAATGAGGCAGATAGCAGGGCTTCAGATCTAGCCCTGCCTGGCTGGGGCTTGTCTGCAGGGTTACAATCCCCAGACCCTGAAGAGAGAAGAGCTGAGTGTACCCCCCAATCCTCCCTTCTCCAGCCTCCTTCTGGGCAAGGAAAGAGGCAGAAATGAAGCTTCTTGGCAACCTCTGTGGTTCCTAGAGTGGTGGTTCCGAGTTCACTGCTTGGGCTTTGGGGTCAGACAGAGATGGTTTGGGTCCTGGCTCTGTGGCCTCCTGGCTGTATGACTTTGAGGCAAGTTGCCTTAACTCTCTGAGCCTCAGTTTCCTCAACTGTACGTGGGTGCTATTAGTGGAATCTACTCCATTGAGTTCTTATGAGGATTCAAAGAGAATGAATTTGGTGTCTGAGGCCAGGTGCCTGGAACCTAATTCATGCTGAGTTGCTGGCAGGTGTCATTGTTCTATTTGCCATGTGGTCACCAGGATCAGCTCTCAGCAAAATGGTCCAGTTGGTGACTTTTGTCTTCTATCTTCTTTTCTTCCAGGTACTGAGTGGTCTTACGTCTCCTCACCTCTGCTGGTATGGACAGCAGTCACTCCGCTCCTGCTGCTGCCACCACCACCACCTCCCGTCGATTCCACGTCAACCCTGTACCCTTAATGCGGGTGTGCTGACTCGCCTTTATAACAATCGTTATCCCCACTTCAGAGTTGGGAAAACAGAGTCATAGAGGGTCAAGGTGATGTCTCCCAGGTCATGGAGTGAACAATGAAAGCCAGCAGTCTGATGGTCATTCACACCACGGGAGAGGGACAATGAGTATCTCTATCACTGGGTTGGCCTTTTCAAAGTGGTCTTCAAAAAGAAGTCAGAGCCTCGCCCAAAGCAATTAGTTGATCATAAGAGCAAGTCCAGCTTCCTTGAAAGGCTTGGCGAAGAAGGAATTTTGTTGGGGGACAAGGAATGGCTTCCTACTATCCTTAAAGAAATAAAACAAAGGCAACTACCTACTCCATCTGAAGTTAAGATCAGCCCTGAAGGTGTCCATGAGAGAATAGTGCAAAATTCCTTGCTGCTTTTCACAAAACAGGCAACAGGGTGGACGTTCCCTGAGAATTCTATTTTCTGATTGCATGAGATCGTTTAAGAAACACAAACTCTCCCCCAGACTTAAAATCTAAAGGAAACCAAAGGCCTTGTCCCAGCTTCCAGGAAATACCTACCACTGCAGGGTGCTGAGCCTCGACCCTGAGCAGCTGCAGGGCTTCCCGCCGCCTGCAGGTGTCGCTGGCGGCTACTGGCTCGGCTGCTGCTTGGCAGGTGGCAGGGTGGGTCAGGAGAGTAGACGCTGGAGACTGCCCCCAATATGACACATTCTTTAGCTCCATGGACTCTTGAGGGGTAAACAACTCTGTTCTTTTTTACAGAGAGAGTGCCCAGGAATGGGACATGACCAGGCTGTTTCCGTATCCGCGGTCAGTGGACTGACCTGCCCAGAATTTAGTGCACTGAAGACGTTCCTTGAGTGAGAATAATCAGGGTGCTGGATGTTGTTACAGCTCACGTGACTGTTAATCAAGCGCTTCCACCTGCCTTCCTCTTCCCCTTCCCTCTCTCTGCCTCCCCCTTCATTGCTCCCTCCTTCCCTTCCCATTTGGCCTTCACAACAACCGCGCAAGTTTCCAGCATTTTAAAGGTGAGTAGCTGTGGCTTGGAGAGAGGACATCACATGCCTGAAGTCTCACCAAGATGAGTGACAGAAAGGGGACTGAGATGCCCCCAAATACCCGGATGGGATGCTCTACCACCTAGGTGGGGCAGTACCGGCTCTGTTCCTGGTTAGCTGTAAGTCCCGGAGCAGGTCACTTTGTCTCTCTGTGCCTCTGCCTCCCGGTCTGTAAATAGGACAGTAGCAATAGCTACCTCACAGGGTCGGAATTAAAGTGTCTAAAGTGCTTATCAGAGTACATGGCACTTATCAAGTGCCTGATAAAGGTCACCTTTGTGCCCTATATCTTGACAATCCTCAACATTGTCATTACAAAGATTGTTTGCACTCTAACTGATGCTATGTGTTGGACTTGAGCTTATTTCGTGCCTTGTAATTTAAAAAATTTAATTTGCAACACAAAATAAAAAGTAATCCATTTTTCACCTGTTGAAGATGTTAATACTCGGTGCTGAGGTGTGTGTGGTATTAAGGAGACAGGCGCTCTCGTGGGGGCTGCTGCATTCATGCAATGCCAGCCAGGGGCACCCCCCAGCCACGAGGGTCACACAGTGAGGCGAGCCTGGCTCATGCACCACTGAGGGGGATGGAACTTGGAGTCAACTTTGGGAAGGCCAACTTTGGAGTCGTGCATTAGATGCTCTAGAATGTTCAACTTGAGGCAAAGCAGGAGAAGCAAATTCCCAGTGTCTAAAATGGCAAGAAGGAACCTGTAGGGATGTGGACAAAGCAGTGAGCCTTCTTCAGGGCGTGTCACTAAAACAGGGGAAAGGACTGAAGATGCCTCACCCGTGTGTGGGCAAGTGGAGAGGGAGAGGTTCAGACGATTGCTAGTTTAATATTAAGTGGAAGAGTGACCCCTGAAAACTGGACCCCTTAAAAACAACCTGCCATCGCTATGTGGATGACTCACAGACCCCTCAAACTCACCCGTGCTCTCGATTCCATCCCACCCTGTTAGACTTATCACTGCTGCCCACCCACTGAACACATTTCCATTGGCTCCATAAAGATGACCAACACGCCCTCCTCACAAGGCAATGTGTGCGGTGAAACAGAGACCTCACGTGAAGGGGTTATTAGCACGTGGTAAGTGCCCCAAAATGGTAGCTCTTCTTATGGGGGGGTGCTTCTTGGGCCAGATTCCTTTGCTATTCCTTTGATACTGACTAGGAGACAAGAGTGCTGTCCTCATTCAGTCATTAGTTACCTGTCCTCATGGGCTCTGTAGTCCTGGATAAGACATTTAGTGCCTCTGAGACTCAGTTTTGTCATCTGTGAAACAGGAATAATAGTATCTGCCTTATAAGGTTGTTCTGAGTATTAATTGAGATAGTGCATAGAGCACTTGGTGTGATATCTGTCACATAGTAACTGCTCAACAAGTGGTAGCTGTGAGCTCCTGTTATGATTGTTACATCTTGCTGCCTCTCTGGGAGGTGGTTTATTTCCACCAACTGCCACCTCTGGTGCCACTCATTGGTTTCATTGCTGCACTTTGTCACCTCTAGGGTGAGGACTAGACTCCATTACCCTCTATCCAGCAAGGAAAATGATGACACGGATACTGGGAGAATTTCCTCTTGCACTTTGCTTTGGCTTATTGCTATTTTGGAGCTGTGTGCTGTACGCTTTTTGCAGATGAAGCTATTGCCACAGCAAGATTGGGACTCCTTGCGCAGGGTGACTGGCCCTAAGTTCTCCACCTCATTGTTGACTTTGGCACTGGGGACACTGAAGGAGGGCTGCCATGGCTGCATTCTTCAGAGCAGCAAAGAGAAGAGAAAACAGTGTGGCTCTTGCCAATTTCCTTGAGCTCCAAGGGAAAGAAACAGAAACAAGTCACATGAGTAACAACACGAAAATGAGATTGGAAATGTGTTGGAAGGAGCTGAAAGCGTTTGGGGCACGCTTTGGGAACAATAAGCTGTTCCTGATTGGCTGCCTAGGGTTTTTTTTACTATGCTGGGTGGGTGTCCTGTGTTAGCAAAGGGAGGTAGAATTTCACCTAGGACACCTGGGAGGAGGGGATAGATTGTGGGAAGACCGGAAAGAGAAAGAGTCTATGGTGGACCTTGAATGTTTTCCTGTGTAGTGGAGGATGTAACCCTCTCTCCACCCCCCAATTCAACTTTCAGTGATGTCTGCATTAATCTCCAGTGTTTTGGGAACTGAGTTTTTTGGGGGGGGACCATAGCAGAGTGCTGAATGTAGACTCAAGGTTAACATTAAACATGAGCAAAGGTGGCCAAAGAGGACCTGCACATACTGATCACCACTGTATGAAAATGCAGTGACCTGCTTGCTTATATAGATCTCACCTTCCAACTGAAATAAAAGTGTTCTTTGGAGAACCCTCAAATTACTCTATTAGTTTGAATTAATAAGAAACACTGGTTGGCATAAACCTCCTCCCACCCTTCCCCTCCAGAAAGAGAATCCAACATTATACAGCTGAAGACAAATTGAGGGGAGATTACAGGGGATCTTTCCAAGTGGGAAGAAGAAGAAAGGAAATTTTCTTTAAGGTTAAAGAGACAGAAGAAGCTGTTGATACCTCAAGACTGGTGTTCCTTTTATCTACTTCTGCTTTAAAAACTGCCCTCGCTTAAAACAACAACATTTATTTTGCTCACGAATTGGCAGTTTGGCCAGGATTCGGCAGGAACGGCGTGTCTCTGTCTCTCCACTCAGCTGGGGCAGCTGGAAGGCTGGGGCTGCTGGAGGCTGTGGCTGGAATCGTCCCATGCTTTGCTCACTCACATGCCTGGCAATTAATGCTGGCTGTCAGCGGGGGCCCTCGCTGGGGCAGCCGGCCAGAACACCTACACCGCTCCACGTGGCCTGGCCTCCTCCTCTCCACGTGGTGGCGGGGTTCCAAGGATGAGCATCTGGGGAGAGAATCAGACAGAAGCCACATCACCTTTTCTGCCTGAACCTGAGAAGTCAGGCAACATTGCTTTGAGCGTGTTCTATCCTTTAGAAGTGAGTCGCCAAGGGCATTAGCTTGCTCGGGCTGCCATAACAAAGTACCTTAGCGTGGGTGGCTTGAGCAACAGAAATTTATGTTCTGTTCTGGAGGCTGGAAGTCTGAGATCAAGGCATTAGAAGGGTTGGTTTCTTCTGAGGCTTCCTTCCTTGACTTTTGGATGACCAGCTTTTCCCGTATCTGCACATGGTCTTCCCCCCATGTATGTCTGTGTCCTAACCTCCTCTTCTTATAAGGACACCAGTTACATTGGATTAAGGGCTCACTCTAATGGCCTTGTTTTAACTTACCCACCTCTGTAAAGGCCTTATCTCCAAATACAGTCACATTCCGAGGTACTGGGGGTTAGGACTTCAGCAGTTAATTTGGGGTGGGGGCACAGTTCAGCCCGGCACACCCAGGCTAGCCCGTATTCAAAGGGAGAGGAATTAGCCTGCACTTTTTCATGGGAGGAGTGTCAAAGAAGTTGCAGGCATATTCTAAACCCCCCTCAACCGGGTATGTGGCAGGGGGTAGAAAGGCTCTCAGAGTCATGACTGAGATTGAGTTTTCCACCAACGTGGTGAGTGAGAGCTGAAGAGTTAGATTTATTGGACTGGAAGCAATGTGATGTTCCTTCTCACTGAGCTGGGAAGCAAAATTCATACCCATCTCCTGGGGCCAGGCACCTATGGGTTACAGTAGGATATGCGTTGTGTCAACTCCTCACTTCAGATAACTCTTTGCATCGCTCCCCCTACTCCCCCAGGAACCGTATAATAGAGAGAGCTCGCAAGCCCCCACCTCTGTTCCAACAAACCATCTGTGATTCCAAACAGCTGTGGTGACTGGTGCATCTTCACCCTGACAGCTACTCCCATGAAAGTGGTTTTAATAATCAAATTAAAATAGCATTTTTAGAGGCAGGCTAGGCTGGGCAGTGGAGGGCAGTTTAGGAGGAGCTGACCCTGGGCAGAGGCAGAGCCCTGGGCAGGGTGGATGTGCCCACTCCCCTTCTACCCTGCCCACAGTGTCCTTTCCCACAGGACATCAATGTTCATTACTCCCCACTTTCTACTTTTTGAAATACCACCAATGAAAGAGTCAGTGAAGTTGATATATTTCTCTGGAAGGCTTCAGGGGTGGTCAGTTGATTCATTAATTTTGTATCAGGATATTTTGGTTGAATCAGGGGGTCATTACTTACTCCTCTGTTAGTAAGAGGGGCCTTTGTTTTGCCTGAGGAGAGATGGGTGAGCTATTTGCACCTACATTTTAGGAGCACAGTGGCCCTCTGGGAGGACAAAGACAAGAATGCCAACTTAAATCTCTTGCAGATTCAGTTTATAGTTATGAGGCCTAGAGTGGCCTCACTGAGGTCAGATTGCAGGAAGAATGATGAGGCCCCAGAAAGATAATTCTCCACCAGGGTAAAGGAGGGTGGTCCAACAGCCTGTCCTTGCACCAAATGTGGGAATTGAAAAGGGGTGTTGTTCTGGTCCATGGGAGTAGCTGACTCAGCACCTGTCGTAGCACTTGGAGCAGGTGGACCAACACAACCTTCCACGTACCCTGTCTCAGCCTTGTGTCAATGCCAAGTCTCTGACTTCAGAAAGGACAAACAGGGCAAGCAAATACCATCTGAAGTGGGTAACCTCATTGCCTATTCTTTCCCTATCATACCAGTCTCCATAAAGCAAAATATTCATAAATGCGACTACATAAAAATTAAAATATCTTTATGGAAGCACATTCCACAGTCAAGAGACAAATGATAAAGTGGTACACAATGTTTGTAACACAAGCAAGAGACAAAGAGATAATTTTCTTCTTTTACAAAAAGCTCATACAAATCAATAAGAATAAATATGAACAGGCCAACTGAAAAATGGGCAAAGGATATGAAAGGCAGTTCTTAGGAAAACAAAAGCAAATATCCAATAAACGTATGAAAAGATGTTCAACTTTCCTCAAATTAAAGCTATGCAAATCCAAAGAACAAGGTGCCATTTTTCACCTATCAGATTGGCCAAAATGTGAAAAGTTTGGTCATACACCTGTTCCTCAGTCTCTGCAGGGGACTGGTTCCGGGACCCTTGTGAATACCAAAATGCATGGATGCTCAAGTCTTTGATGTACAATGGCATAGTATTTGTGTACAACCTATGCACATCCTTCTGTGTACTTTAAATCATCTCTAGATTACTTATAATACCTAATATGATGTAAATGTTATATAAATAGTTGTTATACTGTATTTTAAAATTTGTATTATTTTTATCATTGTATGGTTCTTTTTCTTTTTTTCTTTTTTAATATTTTCAGTCTAAGGTTGGCTAGATCTGTGGATACAAAACCCCATGGATAGAGAGGCCAGCTGTACTCAGTATTGAGTGAGAGAGGGAATAAAGACTCTCATTCAAAGTCAATGTGCAGAAAACTGGACGTAACATTTTAGTTGTACATTTTGGCAGTATCAATGATAATTGTAAATGCATATACCCTTGGATCCATGGGCGGGAGTTTAATCCACAGATACATTCACAGAAGTATATCAGATTTGGCACACAAGAATGTTCATTGCAACATTGTTTGTGAAAGGAAAAAATAGGAAAGGGCCATATTGGGGGCTAGCTATTCCAATTATGTCACGTCCTTAAGATAGAATATTACGGAGCCATAAAAAACTTCAGCTGAACTATTTCTAAGCCATTACTCGAGGAAAGCGAAGTGCAGAATAGTATTCATTAATTGGTCCCATTTGTGTGACTAAAACAGAATATACATGCTAGTCTATGTATAAAACATTTCTAGAAAGATTATCAAAAAATTGGGGAATGGAAAGTCAAGAGTGAGAGAAGGCAGGGTTTCTTTTTGTTTCATATATCCATTATATTCATTTTATAAACCATGTGCGTATCTTATTTATTATTTTAAAAAAACAAGTTTAAAGAAATCCCCTTGTAGTATAATTTGCCTATTTACGTATCTGTGTTCCCTGAATCTGAACTTACTGAGTAGGGGGTGCCCAGCAAAAGTACCCTGTGTGGGACAGGTGACATGTGGCAATTGCCAACCTGATTTATGAGCATCACATGAGACACTAGAGGGAGACTTGGGGTGCTGAGGCCCTCTCTGAAGAAGGTGGAGCAAAAACAGTGAAATATCTGGGTTAGGACGGAAACCTCTCTGTATTTATGGCCTAGGGGGACCTAAGAAAACTTGGATCACACGAATATTTGTTTTCTCTCCTGCCCTCCAGCCTCTGCCCGGTTGTGGCTAAAGTTTCAGGTAGGGCTGCAGTCTGCAGTGGAAGCTAAATGTGCGTGAAAACAGGGCTTTGCGAGCATCAGTTCTTGAGCACAGACCCCCAGGATGAAAGACTGGTCCTTTGACTTTCTATGCATCCTCTGGTTTATTTTCCAAGCGGCAGCGCCTGCCTGCTCAGGGATTGTGCACAGGAGCAAGGCAGCATCTCGGAATGAAGATCCGTGGTGTCAGACCTCGCTTCTGAGCAGTGAACACCAGCAGGAAAAGTGCAACTCTCATGTCGGTGATCCAGTGATCCGCGGCTTCCAGTCTCAGGGCCAGAGTGTGTGGCCACAGAAAAATACAATTGTTTCAAAAAGACTAAAATTTTACCTCCAATTCCCATTCACCGTGGAAATAACAGTTTATGACAACAGTTTCCAAACGTTAGCAGGCATCAGAATCACCTGGAAGGCGTGTTAAGAGATTGCTGGGTCCCATCTCCAGGGCATCTGACTCAGTAGATCTGGGATGGGGTCTGAGAATTTGCAAGTGGCCAAACCATGCCGATGCTGCCAGGCTCGGGACCATACTCTGAGAACCACTAGTTTGTAAGGACACTTTATCAATTTTTTTCTCTCCCGTCAACAACCCTCACATCATTTCACTATTCTCACGCTCTTTCCTTAAAACTCACCTAAAAAAGACTTGCCTTCATTCATAATCACTAGACCTTGGATCCTTTCTCCCCTTTTCCTTTTCCTGCCCTGTCCACTGGCCAAAACCCCATCTGACGTTGGCAGAAGCCTCCCTGAAAGGGTGTGGAGGGAGAAAACACTAAGCAGGCGAGGCCAGAATCCTTTTTCGCAGATAGGGAGAGGACTGGGAATGCCCCTGTGTTAATTTTTGACTTCGCATAAGACGAGTGGACACTAATCTCCTATCAGGGGCTGGGCACTCCAGCAGCGTGCAGCAGCAGGGGGGAGCTGTGGTCTCCGAATCTCCCCGTGTGGCTGCCTAAGGGTAAGGGCAACAGAGAGTCCTGTGGCCCCATTCCCAGAAGGGAAATTTTGGCAAGAGTGGAGGAAAAGCGATCCAAAGTGTTTGTTTTTAGAAGCGCTCGGTGGGGCCGGCTCCCTGCAGCGCCCTATCAGCCCTGCTCCTCCTGTGGCTTCTCTGTCTCCCACTCCAGGGCCCCTTCTCCCCCCTGGGCTGGGTGGCTCCCTTCACCCTGGGAGCTGCCATCTCAGACAGGCCTCAGGCCACACACAGTGCTTATCCCAGAGGGGACCAAGGGCCCTGGGGACACAGGAGCAGAGTAATTCTTTTGCTGGAAAACGGTAGGACCTTTCTTTTTCCTCTTCATTTTCCTAGTGGAAAAGAAAAGAAGCAAGAAAGAAAAGAAGGGAAAGAAGGAATAAAGGAGAAAGAAAAGAAGGTAGAAAGGAAGGAGAGAAAGAATCTGGTTTAGAGTTTACTTGGGTTCAACCCTGTTCAAAAAACTGTCCTTCCTCCTTCTCTGGGTGACATTAATCTTCTAGGTAGAGGCAGTTCTTGTCCAAATTCGAAAGCACTTTTCCAGAAGGAGGGGGAATTCAGCAAAGCTGTTAAATAAGTGGTCTCATAGAGCAGCGTTTCTTAAAGTTTGAGGTGTATGGGAATCCCCTGTGGGTTTTGGTAAGATGTAGATCCTTCTGGAAGTCTGCTGCAGGGCCCAAGGTTCTGCATTTCTGACAAGGACTCAAGAGGTGCTACTGGTGCTGGCGTGTGGACACGGCTTTGAGTAGCAAGGTTGTAGAGTGCTTAGAACTAGAAGCAACCTTAGCATAAATTTGAATCCAATCATCTTACAAGTAAGAAGGCTGAGCTCTGGCAAGGTTACTCCCCAAGGCCCCACAGCTGGTTAACAGCAGGACCAGGACTGGAACTGTTGTCATATTCCCAGTCCCAGGCTCTCTCTACTCCCCAGGAAGGAACCGAGGCAGGAATACAAACCAGGTGCTGCTCACCTGGAATATGAGCATTTAAAAGGAGCTTTTGGACCTGGGGAAGTCAGTATCCAAGTCCACTCTGCCAATGGTCCCAAAATTAGGACCCTGGACTGTGAACCTCTTCCATAAGGAGCTGGTTGCTATGGACTAGTCATCTGGCAACCTGACACCTGGTCCATTAGGCGGCCCCTGGGAGGACAGTAGTGCCTGGAATAACGGGGCAGGTTGGGGCAGCCGGGAGCCTTCACCAGGACAAGCCGTCAGGAGACAATCTAAGAACAGCTGACTCGTACGGACTGAGTATCCCTCACCCCCTCTCTGCCCACCAAGCCCCGGACCAAAATAGGACATACTCAAGTTCCACAGTTGGCCTTGTGGAATCCACATATACAGAAAGTCAGCCCTTCATATACGTGTGTTTTACATCTGTGAGTACTGTACTTTCAATAGGCATTTGGTTGAAAAAGCCCATGTATGGGTGGACCCATGCCATTCAAGCCCGTATTGTTCAAGGGTCAACTGCATTTGAGTTATACTTCCTGACTGAGCATCTCTAATCCCAAAATCCAAAATCCAACATGCTCCTTTGAGCACCCTGTTGGTGCTCAAAACGTTTTGGATTTTGGAGCATTTTGGATTTAAGATTTTCGGATTAAAGATCCTCTACCTGTGTGTTGTAAACCCATGGATGTCCAATTCCTGAGAGCCCTTGCCATGCCCCAGACCCTCTCATTTTTTACATTGGTGTAAAACTCCTCCCCATTGTTTTGAAGGTGATACTTTGTCCAAGACAGCTGGGAATCCCGAAACTGGCGGTCAGACTTTCCAGGAGGGAAGACATTTATTCTGTAGTGTTGATGAGGACAAACCACTGTGGTGAGCTGGGTTACTACAGGAAGACACCTGGCTTGAATATTTAAAGACCCAAATTTCAAGCCTGGTCCTGCTGTCTTCCAGCCCTTTAGTGAGTTTCTAGGGAAGTGGTATCATGTACTCACTAACTCATTCATTCAATCAATCAACAAACATTTATTGAGCACCAACGCTTGTTGGTTTATCTCTGCTTTCAGGGGATTCACAGTCTAATATGGGAGATGGATAAATCAACTAAGAATGACAATATAGCTACGGGAGGTGCAGGCAACACGGCGTGTTCCGGGAGCGTAAAGGAGGAGCAGTGACATCAGGTTGGTTGGTGGAGAAGCTTTCCTGGAAGAGGAGATAGTTGAACTGAGTCTTGAAGGAGGAATGGGAAGGGGCAGAGGGCAGAGAAAGAGCCTTCTAGGCAGAGAGAACAGCATGCACATCTCCAGGGCCCTGAACCTGCATCAATCACTCAGGGGATGGCAAGTTGCTAAGTGTGGTTGGATCACAGGGTCCCTGGCAGTGTGATGTGAGTGAGGTCAGGTCACAAGGGACCTTATGCACTGAACTGAGGTCAAGTTTCAGTTAGACAAGGCTGTGAAGAGAAAGTTGAGATAATTAGTTATAATAATAATTGTAATTATCACGATAGCTACATTCATCGAGCTCTCACTGTCATTTAATCCTCACAGCAGCTCTGTGGGGTAGGTGCCGATGCTATTGTCTGCATACAGATGTGGAATTTGAGGCTCGGAGATGAGCGATAGAGCTGTGCACCCCAGGTTCCCATACAGCAGTATCGCCAATCTCATCAGATCCAAAGCACCCTCTCATGACAGGTATTTTAAAACTCTCTTTATTATTCTGAAATGAAATTCAAATATGATATAATCCACTTAGAATATACTTTAAAAAATGTATCATGGTCATCTCAAATACAAGTAAAAAATATTAATAAGAGAAAAATAATTAAGAACAAAATAGTATGTATTTCAGTATGGAAATGTTCAGGCCTGGCTATATTCTAGAAGCAAAATAAAGTAATCGATGGTTGTACTTATGTCACCTTGAATGAGATAGCTACAGAAGCAGACCCATACCGGTATGTTGAAAGAATGAAGGTGATATTATGAGCAGTGATGCTAATGGTGAACTGATTTCCTCAAAGAGTGAACAATCTTTGGTAAAATTCTGAATGACAAAGTATGATATTCCCTCAAAGACTGGTGGCAGAACTGGGATTTGAACACTAATCAGCTAATTCCAGGGTTTAAGCAAATAAGCCCTACTGGAGATGGTTGCTTTCTCATGGAGGTGACCTCGTGTCTCAGGGGCAGGCTGAGAGGGGCTTATGGTGACCTCTGGGAGAGCTGGGTGTGGTTTTGCCGAGTCCCAGGTCTCCCCATAGAGCATCACAATGACAAGTTGGGCTGCTTTGCTTGCTTAACATTGTTTTCCCAGTGGGTGGGATCTCTTCAATTCTGGATTTTTCATTGAGCAGTTTTCCCAGTCCTTCCATGGAGACTTCCAACTCTTTTGACCAGGGCTCTAACTTTATCTAGATGTTCCACAGGTAGAACGTGTAATATTGCCCATCAGACTAAGACTCAGAGGACAAGAGAGTCCTCACAAATTCTCAGAGTATTTTTTTAAACTTATTTTTTTTGGTGACATATTGTTGTTAACAAATCACCCCAAAACTTAGTGTACTAAAACAATAATTGATTTCTCAAGATCTTATGGCTTACATGGGAGGTGCTTCTCCTTCCCATGGGGTTGGCTGGGGGACTTAGATACCAGTTGGTCAACCAAGGTCCTTGTGTCTCCTTTGTGCAAGCCCCTGGATATAGCTACTTGGACTTCCTCACAGCATGGCTGTAGAAGCCTAAAAGAACTCTCCAAGTGGCCAAGGCAGAGGCTACAGGAGTTACATAGTATCATTTCTGCAGCATTCTAGTGGTCAAAACAGGTCATAGGGCCAGCCCAGATTCATGGGGAGGTGAAACAGTCTCCATCTTTTGATGATGAGTTGAAAAAAATTTATAGTCGTCTTTAGCCCACCAAAACCTACTATGTGCTAGGCACAGTGCTAGGTTCTTGGAGTTGTTAATGGTGAAGAAAATCAGAAGAATCTTTGTGCTCATGAACTTATAGTCTACTGGTGGGAGAAAGAACTCAATTAACCACACAAGTAAATGTGTAAGTGGAAGGACTATGAAGAGATAGATGTGCTTGATGGCATAAGAACATAAAAAAAGGGGAACAAAGCCATAATCAAGAAAAGCAGAGTGTTACCCGGTAAAGTGGCACTCAGGCTGAGATCTGAAGATCAGTGGAATTATTCGAGTTGCATGTATGCCTAGCATATGGTAGATCCTCCACTGATATTTGTTGAATGAACGAATGAATGATGGCCCTGTGGCAAGAAAGCCAGGGGCCTGCAGAGCAGAGAGGATGAAGGGTTGTAGTAAGGCCAGAGGACAGTAGACCATGTAGATCTTTGAGTGTTTGGGTCTTCAGCCTTGGAGCAATGGGTTTTAAGCCAGAGCAAGTTGGTTTAATAATATTTGGGCTTTGAGAAGGTCACCCTGACTATAATGTGAAGAATCAAATGGTTTGAAAAGGTAGATGGTGGGTAGGAGTAGCAGAGAATGAAAGGAGGAGGGAGATCGATTAGGATGCTCTGCAGCAGGCCAGGCAGGTGGTGATGGATATGAAGTTAGACAAAACTCTGAGGAGTCATGTCAAGACTCTGGGAAAGAAATGACCCTAAGCTGGTGGACAGTTCCTCTTCCATCATCCCCTCCTGCCCTGGGAGACTGTGGAAATCTATAGATACTCTGGACCACCCTGCAGGGGTCTGAGCCTAAAAGGCAACTTGTGGCACTCTCAAGGCAAGGCAAAGAAAGTGAGGCCAACACAACTTGCTTTCAGCCCTGAGAGCGGCAGCTAGGGCCAGGTGCCAGCACCTTCTCCCACCTCAGGCTCTGAAGAGGAATATTGATTTCTGCAGCTGAGAATATAACTTTGGCATTTGCTCTTCAGCCTCTCATTTTGTGCTGCTGTTCCCCTGGGGAGGAGTGAGACCACGGCTCTGGAGATCAATCAATGGCTGTGAACAGGGTGGAGGAGGGGAGAGCAGGGATTCTTTACCTGCCTATGCTGTCCCAGGGCAGCCCACGAATCACTGTCAACTCCCTGGGACACAGGAGCCACAAAAACAAGGGCATGCATATATGATTCTCCATCAGCATAATTGTGAGAGTTTTGCTTTTACCTTTTTTATTGGAGAAAATTTCAAAATCATTTAAAAGTAGAGTAGTATAATGAATCCCATGATCAGCTCCAACAATTATCAGCTTGTGGCCAACGTAGTTTCATCTGTATCCCCAATTTCTCTCTCCTGTATTATTGTGAAGCAAATTCTAGATAACATATAACTTTGTGTGTAAATAGTAATATTTTAGTATGATTCTCTAAAAGATTGGGGCTCTTTTTTAAAGAAAAAGCACAGTAATACTATTATCACACTTAGTAATTACAAATATGTTTGTAATTATGATATATTATATTTTATGATATATGATGATTATTTGATATCATAAAAAATTAATAGATGGTTGTGCACTTTTCCCAAGTTGTCTTATAGAAAGTTGTTGTGGTTTGTTTTTGTTCATTCATTTGAATCAGAGCCCAAATAAAGTCCATACATTGCAACTGATTACTTGGGTTCCTTGTAATTGATAGGTTCTTCTTCTGTCTCTCTCTTTAAAACATTTTTCCTTGCAAGTATTTTGTAGATAAAACTGGGTGGGTTCTCCTGCAGAGTTTCCCACACCTTGATCTTGTTGATGGCATCTCTGTGGTGACATTTAACAGATTCCCTGTTAAATGTGTTCCCTGTCAATTTGGTAGATGGATGTTGAATTTTGATTAAATTCATAATCAGGTTTTTTTTTTTTTTGGCAAGGCTACTTCATTGGTGGTGCTCTGTTCTTCTAGCAGAAGGTACACAGTGTCTGATTGTTGCTCTCTGCAATGTGAGCCGTCATTGAGCATCGCTTAGATGCATGAATTCATTAGGGATTGCAAAATGGTGCTAGACTAACTCTATATTCCATCTTTTTTTTTTTTTTTGAGACAGAGTGTCACTTTGTTGCCCTGGCTAGAGTGAGTGCTGTGGCGTCAGCCTAGCTCACAGCAACCTCAAACTCCTGGGCTTAAGCCATCCTACTGCCTCAGCCTCCCGAGTAGCTGGGACTACAGGCATGTGCCACCATGCCCGGCTAATTTTTTCTATATATATTTTAGTTGGCCAGATAATTTCTTTCTATTTTTAGTAGAGACGGCGTCTCGCTCTTGCTCAGGCTGGTCTCAAACTCCTGAGCTCAAGCAATCCACCCGCCTCAGCCTCCCAGAGTGCTAGGATTATAGGAGTGAGCTACCACACCCAGCCTTCCATCTTTTTTTACTAGCTAGAATACTTCTATACAGAGAAACTTTCCCTCACCAACGATTTGGTTATGCTGAGGCATAGTTCTTATAGAAAAACATGATTAATATTCAGTTCTTTACCTTTTTTTTTTTTTTTACCAGTTTTCTAAATAATGTGTTGGTTTTGCAGTAACCACTAAGGGTGACTAATGGATGTTTTTAAATATCACAAATTTAAACATATCAGATGTGATTTATGAGTTATTAATGCTCGAGTTATCCCATCTTTGGCCAGTGAGAGTCTCTTCAAGTTGGCCCCTGAGTCCATTTGACATAATCCTAGTAATTTTTGATAGCTTCTTTGCTCTCTGGTATAACAAATTCTCCAGTCTTGTTTTGTACATTTCCTGCCCCAGACATGAAATGAGTCATTTTTCCAAGGAGCCCTGGTTTTTCTTATTGAGAAATGATATTTAGAGATAACAATCTAGGCACAAGAAGTGCTCAGCACTTCTGGATTGTTGTTTCTAGGCTTTTCCTGTGGATAGAACTAGAAAATATGTATCATACTGATATGTATCATACAGATAGTTTTTATTCAAATTCGGCATTACAGGGTTTTTAACTACCGTCATCTATCTTACATCTGTATTACCTTTCTCTCATTTTGAAATTCCTGGTTTTCAATGATACCACAAAATTATTCATTTGATTTATCTCACTGTACACTCACAACAGTCTCAGAATAACAATACCACCACCAACAACAACACAGTTACTTAAAAAAATCTCTTCTTTCCAGTTCCTTTTTCCCTTAGTGCATATCTTAGCAGAGATGTACAGCCAAATAATTGTGCTTTAAAGCCACTTTGAGTAGTTCCTCTTTGTGTGGTTATGTCAATGACTAGTTATACATTTCAGTTCTGTTTCATTTAACTTTGAATTTTTAGGAAGTACTTTTTTAAAACAAGATATATTAAAGGAAGTCTCTTCCATCTCCACTACATTTCCTCCCTCTTGCTATAAGTAATCACTTAAGAATTTTACAATTTATCTTTCCCTAGATTTTATTTTGCTTAGCTGTAGATACACGTGTTTCCTGTGGTTGTGTAAGTTCCACTCACCATCCCCCCTTTCCTGGATAAATTGTAGTATATTGTTTACCATTTTGCTTTTATTTTTTAAACCAGTAATACACCCTGGATCACAAAAAAAAACTGGATTCACATTCCATCTATGCCACTTACTAGCTACGTGACCTTGGACATGTATCTTAAACTGTCTTAGTTTAGTTTCCTCACCTATGAGGTCAGGGCAATGACACCCACCTCCTAGGGTTGCTGTGAAGGTTACGTGTGCAAGCACAGACACAGTGGTGACATGCAGTAGGTACCCAATGTACAGTAGCACTAATGGTTTTATATTAATAGATGCTATAATATTTAATTATTTTTATGCACCTCCCATTTGATGAGACCCTTGTCATTCCTCATCAGTGCCCCACAGTGAAACTGAAGAAGGGTGGGTGGGAACCTGAGAATCACTGAATAAGGACTCAAAGAGTTAGAATGTTAATACTGGCAAGAGCCCTTAGAGACCTGAGCAACTGTCCTGCTTATTCTACAGGGAGAGAAACAGAGATCCAGAGAGACTTCTCTAAGCAAAGTTCATGTTCTGCTGTGGGGAGACGTTTCTCTGCACAGTCCTGCGTTTCCTCTGTAAAAGGAGAAACCGGGTGAGGGATGGGTCAGGGAAACTATGCCTTGAAGAAGAGTTTCTTCCCTCCCTTGGTGTGTGAACACAGTAACCGTGAGGAGGCTGATCCCTATCAGTGAGCAAGAGAGCTCATTAATACATCCAGCTGGGGATTGTGACGATAAGAAAGTTCCAGGGTATACATATACCACATTTTGCTAATCCATTCATGAACTGATGGGCATTTGGGTTGTTTCCACATCTTTGCAATTATGAATATATAACCTGAACTTTTGTACCCCCATAATGAGCTGAAATAAAAAAAAAAAGAAAGAAAGAAAGAAAGTTCCAGGAACAGTCCCTTGCCCTCAGGGGGCTTTAAGCCTATTACAACAACTTCAAGCTCATTTTACATGGCTGTAAAAATATGTGTCTATGCTTAAAATAATAATGCACTTTAATGGCAATGTCTTATTTTTATTACAACAACCCTGTTATTACCTCTATCTTACATATAAGAAAACCAAGGTTTAAGTAGATTTTGTGACTCTCCCAAAGTTATTATATACAGCTAATGAGCTGTATAACTTATTCAAAGCTCATTGAAAGCTGGGTTGGAATTCTAGTCTATCTGACTCCAACTCCCATACCTTTAATTAGATGCTAACAGGGGTATGGTGCATTTCCACTTTAACCCATTTGTTTGGAGACAAAGAGTAGGTAAAAAACAGACAGAGTGTTCCAGAACAGCTGGCAGTCATTTGATATTTAATTCATTCATTCATTCATCTACTCTTGCATTGCTTGCTCAGTAAGTGCCTAAAGAATCTGAACTCTAAAGCCAAACCTCCCGAGTCTGAATTCTGGCTCTACCACTTACTAGTTGAGCAAGTGACTTACCTTCTCTGTGCCTCAGTTTCCTCTTTAGTATAATAGGGATAATAGTATCTACTTTATAGGCTGTTGTGAGATTTAAATGAGGTAATATGTAAAAGCACTTAGAACTGTGGCAAGAGCTTTATAATTGTCAGTTGTGGTGCTTCTGTTCCTGCTGCTCAGCTTCGTGTTTGGTGACGTGTTTTAGTAGAAAGAATCAGGAGTTCTGGATTCTGAGTTAGCTCTGCCACCAATTAGCCACACGATCATGAACAAGTTACCTGTCACCCCTGAACCTCAATTTTCTCACCTGGAAAAGAAAGGGCTTTGACCTTGTGATCTCTAAAATTTCTCCACCTCCAAGTTTCAGTGTCTTGAGGGTTCTTCCCCCAGTCTCCTCATCACAAATATGGAAACTGTTTGTTTTTTTTTTAATAATTAAATTTTTTTTATTTCAGCATTTTACTGGGGTACAAATATTTAGGTTACAAATGCCCTTGCCCCACCCAAGTCAGAGTTTCAAGCTTGTCCATCCCCTAGATGGTGCCAAGGAAGCCATCATGAGAGCAAATAGGAAACTGGTTTTTAAAAGCAGAGTCTTTATAAGCTTGAAGCTCATTTGAAAAATATCCTGTATCACTCTCAACAGGCAGGGAACGTGAGACCAATGCATTTTCTACATTGTTTCTCAAAGTTTGACCATTAGATTACCAACATCAGAACCGTCTGGGCTGTTGGTTAAAACGTACAGATTCTTGGGCCTCAGCCCAGACCTACTCCAGAGCTTCTGGAGGAGGAGTCTGGATAACAAACTACCTGTTTAATAAGGATCTCAGGTGATTCCTATGGGAACACGTGTTTGAAAACCACAAAAAAATAGAGAAAAAGAACTGCATCTTTGAGTCAAGTAAACTAGAGTAGGGTTCTGGAACTTCAGTTGAAGACCTTACTAAAATGCAGATTCAGATTCAAGAGGTCTGAGGTGGGGACCAAGCGTCTGCATTTCTTACAAACTTCCAGGGGATGTTGAAGCTGCCGGTCCATGGACCACACTTTGAGTAGCAAGACTTTGGAGCTCACCTTGTGAGCTGCAGGACCTTGGGAAAAATACTTCATTTCTCTGATCCCCAGTTTCTTTATCTAGGAAGAGGGTTAAAAGTGGTACCTACATCACAGGATCGTTACTTGGATTAAACCAAATAATATATGTGAAGCTGCTTGTCCCAGCACTTAGGCAGTTATAAAAGATACTCTGAATAAATATGACTGTGATAGAAGTTCTATTGATTCAGACTCTCAGGGGGGCAGGATGCTGGGAACGTGCATTTTTAACTAAGATCTGTAGGTGACTCTAATGTGCAGGGAAGTTGATAACCCTGTACTCTGTCTCTGCCGAGGACAGGAAAAGTCCCCAACCTGATTCGAGTTGTCCAAACCCCACAGGCGTCTGGCTTGAAAATGTCTGATTCAGGAAGCAATGCAGTGATGGCTTCAGTGAAACTCTTGCTCCCCAAACCGCACAGGTAATAAGGGGCTACGTGAGGCAGGTTTCATTGCTTTCCAAGCAAAAGGACACGGGAAGGCTCCTATTTCCCCCAAGGGTGTCAGAAATAAACCCAGATTGTCAATACGTGAGCATGCAAATCTAACCCTACTCTCGGGCACACGAGCTGGGAGATAAATGGGAATTGGAACCTGGGATGGAATGCTGAGTCACGGGCTCAGAGCTCTTGATGGGGACAGAGGCTCCCGTGGGAGAGAAAACCATTTATAAGGCAAACCGTTTCCCTTTCCATGGGGGGGCCTCTGGCTACAACCTGACCTGGATTTAGATTCTGAAGTTTTCATTCATTGAGTTTGGGAAACGCAGTGCAACAAATCTTTATTAAGCATCTATCATGCCAGGCACTGCGCTGGGTGCGGGGACACAACAATAGCGCAACCATGTCTGTTCCAGGGGTGGTGGCGGCAGGTTGTAACCACGTGAACTAACAAATGAATAAGACCATTTTAGATTTCGATGAGGGCTAGGAAGGAAATAAGCCAAGAAATACAATAGAATGAGACTGTCTTTTGAAGAGGGTCAGGGAAGTTTTCTCTGAAGAGGTGATAAGTTAGCTAAGGTTCAAGCATGAGCATGTGTTGGCCCTACAAAGAGGGAAGGAACAGCATGCCAGAAAGAAGGAACAGCATGTGTGAAGACTCTGAAGAGGTAAAGAGCTTGGCTTGTTGGAAGAACTGGAAGAAAATCAACATAGCTGGGGATTGTATGTGTGTTGAGGGGCAGGGTGGTCAGTGTTCCCAAATGAGGTTGAAGACATCACTGATAACAATGGGTGACACTTCTTGAGGACTTAAGGTGTGTCGGGCACTGTTCTGAGAGCTTTGCATGTAACATTTCCTCTAATGTTCACGACAACTCTTATCATATCTATTTTACAGATGATGAAACTGAGGCACAGAATGGTGAAGCAAGGTCAAAGTCAGGGAGGACCTAATTAATCTACTAGGAATTTGCAGCGTCTGTTCTCTGTAAAATGTAAGATCAGAAAACCTAATTAGGGGACACTTGCCCCAGTGCCTGGCTTTTCCCCCTCCTCTCTCCTCACCCTTTTGGTGCCGCTACCTTTTCACACTCCACCCTCACCCCCGAGTTCTCAAAGAATATTGGAAAGATATTGAAAGGCTGGAAACTGCAGAGGTGGAAATTCTTCTGCTTGGTGGACTGCCATGCACAGCCAGCTCAGTTTCGCCAAAATATATTCTCTTTATTTATAATAACATTTAGTAAAAATCCATTCAGGGCAGTGTGGCACAGGGGTTCAGGTTAAGACATCAAATGGAACAGGGTTGAATGTCAGCTCTGCTGTTCTTCATATGTCCTGGAGCCTAAGAAACCACCAGGTGCATGATATTAATACATTATTAAAGTCATAATGGATCAAGGGAGAAATACTACACTAAAAATGTACTTCTGTTGTGAGATTATCTTTATTCCAGAAATGTTAAAATGTGAGAGGAACTAAACATGGTGTTTTAAGACTGAGGAGATAGGGTGTGATAGTGGAGTGATTCCTTCAAACCTCCGCTGCCTCATCTATAAAATGGGCATAATCACACCTACCTTGCTGGGTTACTGTGAGCAGTTCTAGATTCATGAGCACAGCAGACCAAATATATGTTTAAAGCCCCAGCAAGGAAGGGGGAAAAATGTGAAAAGTTCAACTCTGATGAATGAATTTCAAATGTTATAATGACACATCTAAAAAGAAGCTATTTCTCAAAATGCATGCAGGTTTTAAAACTTTAATTTAGCATGAATGGTTGTTTTTATGTTGAAGATAGTTGAGGGGGTACATTATAGTCTCTTCCATGTCCTCTAAAAATCTTATCTGAGCCCTGTGGGGAAGAATGAATGAAATAACACATGGTGTGTAATCAACACAGTGCCCACTATATATCGAGGGCTGTGCAAATGTAATTTTCATCATTTAATACTCGAGGATGGGCCTTGGCTTCTCTGCTGGGGAGACAGGAAGTGCCATGCATTGGGTGTCAATATAATTTGTTATCCAAACCGGGGCAATTTTGGAGAATACAAGAAAGTGCTACTATGAATTAAACAGCAATGATGGGCATAAACTGGGTATGCCCTAGGCAAGCCAAGGGTGTGTGGTTTCTGTGACCACAAAGTCCAGGAATTTACCAGGTAATGGAGAGTTATTAACAAACCTCACTCTCTCCCCTCTCCTGTCTTCATTTCATGGGATTCAAAGCCTCTCCAAGGCATGGACAATAACCTACCTATTTGAGATTTCCTTCTTAGTGAAGTCAAAGTTTCACATAACAAAAGATGTTGGCTTGCCTATGTGATTTAATCAAGATATATTTAAAAAAAAATCTTCAGCAGCCACGGGGATACCGTTCTCTGTGATGTAACAGTAAAATTCCTCTCCCATCTAGGGAGAAAAGACCTACATTCTAAATTATAATGTCACAAGGAGAAGAAAGCCAATTAATTTCAGACTCCACTAACCTGGGATTTGAATTAACGTGGGCAGAGACTGGGACTGATATGCTCTTTTGCATTAGCGATTGCTAAAATAAATTTGTAAAAATGCATTTTCAATGTGCGTGAAGAGAGGGCTGGATATGGAGCTTAGAGGGCGTTAAAACTACATGATGATAATATATTTTGAGTGCTTACTATGTCTCAGGTCCTGAGCTGAGCTTTCTGTGTGTATTACTTTATCTAATTCTTTTGACAGCTCTGTGAGGTTGGTACAAAACAGGAAACGGCCCAGAGAGGCTCACTTTTATAGTTATTAAGAAAATGATGGAGCCAAAAAGCAAACTACTGTTCCTACTAGCTTTTAAGGAAACTAAACTATTTTACTTACAGATAATTGATATGAGAAGTTATCAGACTTACCCAGAGGATGCAGAGGAAATAAAACAATATGTAGCTCAAATTTTATCTTCAGTGTGAAGCCCACAGCACATTGTATATATGCTTTAGGTTCTAATTATAAATTTTCACTTTTGTCTTTTCTCTCGACTTTGAGCAACTTATAGTTATTTGCACACTTGCCATATTGGGTGTCTAGCACATTGCCTGGTACTCATGTCAGTGTCTATTCACTTGCTCGTTGATTGATTTAACCAATATTTGTTGTGGGCCCTCTATATAGCAGGCACTGTGCTGCGTGCTGGGATAAGCAGTGAAGAAGACCGACGTGGAGCACATTAGCTCACACCCCTAAAACGTCATTGCTCAATGAATAGTCACAGGAAGAGCAAATTGAGCCACCAAACTGGAGGAGCCTTAGGTTCCCTCTAATTTGCCTCATATTCTTGGGAAGGACAGAGCCTTTAGGTTGAAGAAAAGAAGGAAGGGTGAGCTTTTGATGAGGCAGGTAAAAATAATGCAATTCTTCTCCCTCCCCAGGGTGTGTACAAATCATCGGAGGCACCTGTGAAATATGCAGCTTCCAGGCGCTGCTCTCAGAGGATATGATTTAGTGGGTTTGGAGCACTCTGGATAGTTGATTTATGTATTCAACAAATACTTACTGAGATTGCTTTATGTGCCAGGCACCTCTGGGGACCGTGGAGTTCTGATGTTAATAAGGTAGATGTGTCCTTACCCTGAAAGAGTTTACATTCCAGTGGAGAAGATAAAGAAACAAACAGATGAATAAAGAAGATCATTCCACATGGGGGAGGAGGGTGAGGAAGCAGGTGATGGGTTGAAGAATGGCCCACAGGGAGGGGTAAGAGACTACTTTATGCATGGAACGGGGTGCAGGGGGGTGTCCAGGGAAGCCTAAGTGAACAAATGACATTTGAGTTGATTCTTGAAATACAGGAATGTGAAGCACTGGGGAGGAGGGTTCCAGGCAAAGGTTCTGAGGGATTGCCATAATCCAGGAACAGAAAGGAGATTGAACTGAATAAAGCCAGCCACAAAATGAGGTTGGAGAGGTAGGCAGGGGCCAGATCTAACCTGGCAGTCCATGGAAAGCCATGATCCTTGGACTACACTTTGAGGAATATTAACCCCCAGTGGCTCGACTTCAACCAAAGAAATAGGCTTCCAGGAATTTTCCCTTTTCAAGCCCCTGCCCCATCTGCTCTCCTGGGAGTAGCCGTGAGGTACCATCTTCCATGCAGCCATCTCTTTCTGTCACCGCCATTACCTGAGGGCTAGCACCAGGTGTTTGGTGAGGAGCTGTGACAGACAAGCGACACAGTCACTTCATAAAATGGTTGTGGCTAAGTAACGGGCATAATGCTCCTTTCCAGACCCCGGTGTCCTGAGGAGAGATAAAGCAGCTGTTTCCTCAGCTCTCATTAAGGGCTTAAGCCTTCTTCATATTGAAGAGCTTCCATAAACAAAACCAGAGATTACTGGATGTTCCCACAAAAATTGTTTGTGTAACTGAGAGGCGTCTGTATAAGGGGAGCTCTTGGTGTTGGCGAATGGCATGAAAAATGTTCTATCCTGAGGCCTGGGGGGCCGGGGGGCCAGAGGGCCAGGGCAGCTTCCCAAGCTGCATGAGATTGCCCTTCCTGGATTAATTTTGTTCTTGAAGATGAGTCCTGAACTTGAGGAAGTGACCATAACAATGCTGTTTCCCAGCCTCCGCCTCAGACTTCTGATCCCGCACTGAGTGTATCCTGCCTGGTGTCTTCTCTCTTGGCAGTGCTGGGTCTCTGTTATTGAATTAGGAACACACGCTTGGGTCATCTCCCCCAGGTGGCAGCACACTATTCCTCTTGGGTTGTTCTTGCCCTGTGGAGCCCGTCTTATATCCCCCAAATGCAAGATTATGGAGAACTTCTGGAATTTTCCAGAGAATTCAGGTGATAGTAGATGGTTCTTCCTAACAAGTCCTTTGTAAACAGTGTGTTTATATACCTTTTAGGTCCAGGCAAGTGCTCCGTCCTCTTCTCTGAAATTGCCCTCTCCTTTGGCTGCCGTGTCTATAGAATGTGATCCTTGCCTTCTGGGACGCTGTGGTTTGAATGGGTCCCCCAACATTCACATGTTGGAAACTTCACCACCAGTGCAACAGTGTTGAGAAGTGGGATCTTTAAGAGGTGATTAATTGATTGATGCCCTTACCAAGGGAGTGGGTTCCTGAGAAAAAGGATGAGTGCAGCCTCCCTCATCTCTCTCATGTGTGCTCTCTTGCCCTTCCACCTTCCACCACGGGATGACACAGCAAGAAGGTCCTCGCCAGATGCATGCCCTCGACCTAGGTTTTTTCAGCTTCCAGAACTATAAGAAATCTCTCTTTCTTTTTTTACTCAGTAACCCACTCTCAGGTATTCTGTTAGGGCAGCACAAAATGGACTAAGCACTGGCCAAGGCTGATTGGAGGAGATTTGGCAACCTGACTCAGGGTGAGCCGAAACCTTGAAATGGAGACTCAGAGGTCCTAGCCTTTCTCTGCTGGCTGCTAGAATCAAAGATGTGAACTCTAGATCTGTGCTGTCCAGTTTGGTAGCCACTAAAAATTTAAAATGTGGCCAATCCAAATGGTGATATGCTGTATGTGAAAACTACACACTGGATTTCAAAGACTTATTCAAAATTTTTTATATTAAATTACATGTTAAATTATATTTTGAATGTATAGATTAAAATCTATTTCAAAGATTAATTTTGTCTTTTTATTTTGCCTCTTTAAAATGTGGCTAGTACATAGAACATTTAACATCACATTTGTGGCTCACACCGTGTTTCCATTGGAAGGTGCTGCTCTTGATCTTGTCACCAGTGCCTGGAGAAAAAGAGAAAGTCAAGCCATGGAGACGAAGAACAAAGCATATGGGCAGACAGATGCAGATGCAAATGAACATGTGCTGCAGAGGGAGAGAGAGAGAGAATAAGGAGAAGGGGTGGGGGGGGATGAGGGGGCAGGAGAGTTAGAGAGAATCAGACAGAGAAGGAATGTGACAGGGAGAGTCTGCCTGGGTTCCTGGTGACATTTCATTTCTTGGTTCCAGTCCACAGAGAGGACTGTCAGCACTTCCTATCACTGGGTTTCAAGAGACACCTCCATATTCTTATATAATACATTCTCCTTTTTTGACTTAAGTGTGTTTGAGCTTACTTGCAACTAAAAGAGAAACTTCTGAGACATAATGATGTATAAATTGCTGAACTATAGGGAATAGGTTAAAGATACAGACATCATGATATAGCATAGAGATGGCAGATACCTGGTGCATATGCTACCACTTTCTCATTCCATGCCCTGTTAGACACTGCTAATGGGTCACAACCCAAGCCGTGACCTTAGAATCGTTTCCAATGCTAGATCTCATCAGCCACCACCAGTAAACTACAAATGACATATGAGGAAAATCCTATTTCTCATTCTTGGGGAAAATAATTGAGATAGAAGTCATAGGAGACACAGATTTCTGGTCTCACTGAAACATGAATTTGTTTTGTATTTAGATCAATCATTTTCTTTCTCAGAGCCTCGGTTGCCTTATCTGTGAAGTGGTGGTAATGATAGCACCCACCCACAGGGTTGTTGTGAGAAGCAGGTAGAATAATAGAAATGAAAGCTCTCGGGAAAGACAAACACGGGTCTGAGTTGCTGTTCTGACCCAGGTCCTCAGCAGTCAGAACCAAAACAGGGCATGCCTCCTCTGACCCAAGGAAAGGGGCCCCACCACAAGAACCTAGGCTTTGGGATTCCCAATAACCCATAGTAAATAAAATGGAGCTGTTTCTAGAAGCCAGCAGGACCTATCAATTTCATGTCCTCTTATTTTGTTTTATTGTACTTTTATTTTATTTGCTGCACAGAGGATGTTGGTACTAAGTGGTAGGACTGACAAGGGAGATTTTGGAAAATGACTGATTTGAAATTTGGTGGAGGAGTCTGAAATTGGTGGAGTCTGAAATTTGGAAAGAGAAAAGGAGGGTGTGTGTGTGTGTGTGTGTGTGTGTGTGTGTGTGTGTGTTGTGTCCCTAAGTACTGTGCTGTCCCTGTAGCACACAGAAAGCAATTCTCAGGGAGGGAGGGCACAATATGACTAGGTCTGGGTCTAATGTAAGTGATGTTTTTTTCTTGGGCTGTTACAGTGTTTGTTGGAGGGACAGGACCGTGAATTCATGCAAACGAAATCTCCCCATAATTATGGCAAGAATGTGGGGCAGTTTTTCTTTCAAGTGATCATTTCTATTTGCCTAATAGAGCAATCAGACCTCTGAAATTATATGGTATAATTTGAGGTTCTGAAAATATGTCCACCACACCCACAATGCACTGCTTTCCTTCTTCAACCCACAGGGGACTGTCACTGTGGCCATTTCTGAATTATGTGCATGACCAAGGAGATGCACCTGGCAAACCCTGTCTTTCTACGTCCTAGCTGCAACAAGCCCCTCATCCTAAGAGAAGTCAGGAATTAATACATTATCCCCATTTTACAGAGAAGGATACTGAGGCAAAGAGAGATTAGGTAATTAGCTCAAGATTCCACAGCTGGTAAGCAAAAAAGATTAGACTCTTAATGACCGTGAAGATCTGGGCCATTATGCAGGGAGAAGTGAATTCCAGAGCTATTATGAAGGAAGGATTAGTTGTACTCAGATCGGAAATAGCAGTGCAGACTACCAGAACGGAAGGAGCCAGTGACCACACAGCCCTCTCGGCTTATTTTAGAAATGAGGAAACTGAGGTCCAGAAAGGTTAAGTGATTTGCCCAAGGTCATGGAGAGACTGTGGCAGAGAGATAGCTCAAGTTTCCTGCCTCCTGCTCTGTTGTTGATCCAGTGGTTTCCTCACTGCCCGTGGGCCTGAGGGAAAGTCCCCTCCGAAGGCTGCCCGTGGCCTTTCCGTTTAGGTTTCCTAGAATGCCTCTTGCTCCTCTGCTCTGGCTGACCTTTCCTGTAAGGGAGGAACTGAGGTCCCCCTCTGGGAGTTCAAATGCCATTTCAGACTTCCCTTTTCTGTCTAGCCTTGCCATCTGTCCACCCTTCACGTGCCCGTTACATCACTTTTCTGACAGCACCACTTGACAATTCACTCCACCCCTCTGCTCAAGAACCTCCATCTTCTCCAGGATATGGCAGTCCCGAGGGCCACAGGCCTGGGCCACAGTGAGTGGTCCAGGGTTGCACATGTGACCCCAGCTGAGCTGATGACACTCGATCCCGGAACTTAGCAGCAAGTGAAGGGCTGCTAAACTCAGAGGATGTACCCCTGGCAGGCAACCTGTGACTGCCTGTCGGAGAACAAGTGGCACCAACAGGGGGAGGGAGGGGATCCCTGACGACACCAAGAACCTGTGGGCTTCTCAGTAATGTCACCAGTGCATTCCATTTTTTGCTTAAGACAATTTGAATTTATAACCAAATTATTCTGCTGATATTCCCTGTTTTAAAACAGGGAAGTAGATTGATGTTTTCTCAAGTTTGTTCCCAGACTACCCACTAATTGGATAAATATCAAGTATCTACCATAAGTATAGCTAACAAAGACCAATAAAGGTGACCAGGGCATAGTCTTTGCCTTCCAGGGCCTAATGGTCCAGTGGGAAAGCCGGGACTCGTTCAGAATTGTCTATCACTCAAAGCAGAACTACGGAGTGGCCCGAGGGAGATGCACACAGTTTGCTGTGAAGGAATAAAGAAGGAAGAGTCCACACTTCATTGGAGAGCAGAATAAAATGTTTCTTATAATACATGAGATTTGAGGGAAATTTTGAAGATTGGGGAGGAACACGGAGAATTTCAGACAGAAAGACCAACATGAACTAAAATGCAGAAGTGAAAACTTTCTGAACACAAAAGGGGATTAGATGGATAGTCCAGCTTATTTGGAACATGTGTTTCAAGAGAAAGTGAAGCAGGAAATTAAATTCGTTGTGTCAAATAGGATACAATGTGGACATATTAATGTTATATTGATTAAAATCTTCCCTCGAGAATGGACATTGTTTGTTGAACATATTAAATATTTTCTGAAGGAATGAATGAATATTTATCCTTCACCCCTACATAGAAGCTTCATGAAGGCAGGGAGCGTATGTATCTTGGTCTCTATTTTATCCCCAGCTCCTATCACAATGTCTGCACAGAATGGAGGCTCGATATATGTCTGTTGAACAAATGAATGAATATTACAGACGAGTTTCAATCTCAGACCACAGACTTTGTAGCTAACTCAAAAGATAATGGAGAGTCCTCAAAGATTTTGAGGAAAACCCGATACTTAAAGAGATCCTACTGTGCGCCATCCACTCTGCAGGTGTGTGAATGATCAGGAATTGCATTAGAAAGACAGACTGGGTAGCCGTGGGGAGGAAAGAAGAGAAATTGGGGTGGAGAGTCAGTTAATGTTACCACTCACCCAAATTGAAAGTTACTTGAACCTGCCCTTACAGTGTTATGAGGATGGAAGGCAGAGAACAGCTGTGGAAGTAAGATGGCAGGATTTGGTACCAGTCCCAGAAGAGAGGCAGGAGGAGGATCGGAGGGGTGATGTGGCAAATTGGATTGTCCAAAGATGACCACAATAGGATCTTCTTTCCTACCATATCAGCAAGTCTGAGTCCTCTCCTCTTGGTTCTGAGATGGCTCATCCTTCACTGGTAGCCAAGAGAATGTGGTGGAAGCGACACTACATGACTTCTCATGGCAAGTCACAAGAAGTGACTTAGCTTCTGCCTGGCTGTCTGAAATAATTTCACCTTTGGCATCTTTAGTCACCATGTAAACAGCCTGACAGTCCAGAAGCCACCATGCTGCAAGAAAGCCCAAACTTTCCCCCATGGAGAGACCACAAAGAGGGCCCCTATGGCCATACTTGGAGACAGAGAGAAAGAGAGAGATGGTTGGACAGATCCCAGTGGGGACAGCCCCTCATTGTTCCAGCACTGGCCTCAGAGACCCCAAGAGGAGCTATCTAGCTGAGAGCTTCCTGAGTTTCTGACCCACAGAAACCACGAGAGATAACGGGTGCCTTCAGTTCTGGCCATGCTGAGTTAGGTATACAAATGGACCCTGCACACATGATGTCCCCCTGTCTTCTGGACAGGTGGATCTGGCACTTGTACATGAAGGCCAGACTAGGGAAGTAGATTAGAGGGACGTTTCAAGAGATGTGCATCTTGAAGCTATGGGAATAGATGGAAGTGTCATGGGAGAGAATGTGGCCAGAAGAGAGCAGGACCAAGGGCCACGTGTGGCTGGGTGAGAGAGAGGAGAGGATGTCATAGGAAGAGGTGTTATTAAGTAGTTACATAATTATTAGATGGTTCATGTGCTTATTGTCTAGCTCCCTGACTAGGCTATAAGACCCATCAGAGCAGGGACCAAATCTGTTCTGCTGTGTTAACAAATGCATTAATCATGCTGGCTACAATAACACACTACCCAGTTCTCTCAGGGCTTTCAGCAACAAACACTTCTTTTTCACTCCTGTAACACTCATGTTCCCCTGCGGGTTGGTTAGCTGCGGCTCTGCTCTGTTCTGAGCAGCAGTCTGCTCCCTGTGTCTTCCTATTCCAGGACTGAGTGGGCAGAACAGCCTCTACCTGGGACGTGCAGTCCTCTGGAAAGAGGGGAGAAGCAAGAGATCTACAGAAACTGGTGATGCCTCTTACAGCTTCTGCCTAGATGGGGCTCGCCTGTTCTCATTCCATCAACCAAAGCTTGACACGTGGCCAAGTGCAAAGTAACCCTCAGAAAGCAGCAAGTTACGTGGCAATGGATGAATGTGTAAGCCTCTTACAGAGATGTGGGAGGTGCGTAATTGCAAGCGATAACTTCCTCCTGTCATCAAAGCAACCCTAGTGCCTAGCACAATCACTGGCACTTAGGAGGTGGCCAGACATAGTAGTTGAATGAACGAATGAATAAATATGGTTAGGGACGCAGGAGAAGATAGAAAGGTAGGCAGTGTCAGGGAGCTCGAGGAAGATTTGACTTTACAATTCCAAAAAGAATCTGACAGCAGACAACAGTGGACTTTATGAATCCAATGAGGTCGTAAAAGTAGACCACATAGTATTTTCAATCTTTTTTCCGTGGGAAATTTTTCAGATACCGGTCTCAGTTGTTGATTCTGCAAGAGAATTCATTTGCCCAAAGTTCCAGGACACTCCTACTCCGCATCCCTCCTGAACCCCACCCCTCCTTGTCTACTAGTCCATTTAGATCTCTTCAAGCGGGGGGCTGTTTGGTATGAGGTTAGGATGCAAATGCTCCTTGCTCAGCTCCTGGCAGATCAAAAAGCTGCAAAGATGAAGTTAACTATAAAAACCATATGCCTGTGTGGTAGGCAACAAGCCATTCTCCACATCTTTTGCTTGGAGTGAGGTCAGGCCACATGCTGCCAGGGCACAGAGATGGCACTGCCAAACTGACTGTGGCTCTAGACGGGCCTCGGACTGGGGGAGAAGAGGGAGTGGGGTTGGCTCTGCAAACAACAAAACGAATAAAAATGCCGGTGCGGTGTAATTTAGAAATATCCATGCAAGCCATGCTTGTTAGTTTTCTTCTTTTTAATTCAAACTAATGAAAAATGGAAGGGAAATGAGATGTTCCATGAGATTTAGCCAAACACTGAATCGGTCTCGCAGAATCTGACTGCAAAATTAGTTACGGAGAGCTTTGGGCAAAAGCCATTACTGAAATTAAAATACTGCTCGCCTGTTCCTAAAAGGTGTTGGTGCCAACTGGGAGGCCTCTGGTGGGCTATTGCAGAGGTCCCGTTCATAATTACCTAGGAGATGAAATTTTTTAAAAAGTTTAACTGTACCATAGGAGCTGTGCTTAGTTTGGGTTTTTTGGCCAAGGCACAGAAAACTTTCAAATTAGATTCTGAAACATTTGTGTGTGTATGTGGATATGCTTGTAGGTAGATGCATACACACATGTACACATATATGGAAATGGCACAGAGATGCAATGATTTGTGAATTGGAAACCATGAAAAAAGCGATCATTGCATGGTTGTGATACTTTCTAGCATGGAGCTGAGTATCTGACATCAATTTGTCTATCTTCAATATCTGGAAATATTTTGGGTAATGAACTCTGATCCCCTGAGTATCTGGACTTAACCTCTGGTCCCTCTGCGTGGGCAGAAGGGAAACATTTGAGCTTAATATACTCTTCCTTCTAGCTCATTGGTAGTTTAGTAGAAGTTCATGTTAATATTAATACAACAAGAGCCTGTGGGTTAAATTCAGTTAGTTTTGTTTTGTCATTTAGCTTTCATATATCATTCTGGCTTGCCAGCCCTCTTGGAAATTGGGTGGAAGGATGAACAGAGACTTATTCCTTTTTGCTATAATAACAGGCCTTCCATGTTCGTGCACCATGCTCCGGCCACACTGGGCTTCTCTCTGTCCCTCTGAGCATGCTAAGCTATTTCCAGGCCAGGGGTCTTTGTGAGGCTGTTCCCTCTGCCTGCTATGTTCTTTTCTGTTCTCTTTTCCTGGCTAACTTTGCAGTTCTCAACTGAAATGTCCCTGCCACAGAGAAGACTTTCGTAACCCTCTGCACTCCACCCCCTTCCATCTGAGCTATGTTCCTCCTCCATTCTGCTTTCTCATAGCACTCTGCTCTTTTCACCATTTATAAATCTCCATTTGTCTATGTGGTTGTTTAATGTCTCCCCTACCACACTGTAAGTGCAGGGATGGTTGTGGTTCACCACAGCTTCCCCAGCACTGGCAGGTGGATGCTCAGTAAATAGTTGCTGAATATACAAAAGTTCTGGTATTAGTGGGTCAGTAATGTCCAGGATTGTTTCACTTTAGAGATGGAAAGATCTTAAAGATCCTACAGGAAAGATCTGAGAAGGGTTTATCTAACCCTTCAAGACACTAGTTACATGTTAATTGATATCATTTGAGTTATTTTTATTCTGTCCTATGATTATACCAGAGTATATTTATTCTTTTGTCAGTTGATTTCTTTCCAGTTTCTTGCTGTAATAAACAATGCACCTAGGAACATTCTTACATATGTTTCTTTGTGAACATTTGCAACAATTTCCCTAGAGAATATGCCTAGGAATGGAACTACCAGGTAATAAGATATGCATATTTTTATCTTTACAAAATAATGCCGATTTCTTTTCCAGGGCACCTGTTCCTATCATCACTCTCAGCAGCCGAGTATGAGTGTTCCTGTTGCTCCATTTCCTTGGCAACATTAGATTTGATCACATTTCTTAACATTTGCTAATCTTGTGAGTATACAGTAGCGGTTTCCATTTCCCCAAGTCTGATCTGTTTAGGCCAGAGGTTGCAAATGAGTACATGGCTGGATGAGGCCTGCAGCCTGAACACCATCCATGGATGTGTTTTGTTTGACACGAAGGGTGTTTTTTAAGCCAAAAAATTGAATTATTTGTCAACATTTAAAAATTAGAAGAGTGCATTCAAGAATCTGGATTTCTGTATTTTCTTGGGGAAAAATAAATCAGTGCACGGGGCTCATATTCTCACATGACAACAGCTGGCAGCAGTTGAGAAGCAACTGCCTCTGCTTGTCAGGTGGGGAAGGTGCTTTGGAATCGCCCCGTCGTACAGTCAACCTGTGTCTTTTGGTTGTCTTAGTTTCCTGGCCCCTACAGGCTTTTAACTTGTCTGCCATGCTTCGAGACTTCATGGAACAGAGAAAGGCCTCAGAAATGGGGTGGCGGTAGATGGGCAGCCCCTTGCCCGTGTTTGACCCAGGAAAGCCCTGCACCACAGAGCGCTAGACGCGTGGCTTCTAGACAATGACCAGAACGGCCACTGAGCTCAGGGCTTCCTCCCTAAAACCCATCCCTGCTCCTTCTTCAGGTGCGATCTCGTTTCCTCTGAACTTCCTTAGCCCCTTTGTCTCCTTTCCTGACCCTTGTTTCTTTTCACCATCATCATGATTATTTGTGTACTTGCTCCCTTTTCTCTATTTTGCTGAAAACTCTGTGAGGTTTGGGACCATGTATTTGCATGTCTAGCTCGCTGTTTGTTGTACATTTATTGGTTTGCTCTTGGTCCTCCACAGGACTTTATTTAGACACAGAGTCTTGCTCTGTTGCCCAGGCTGGAATGCAGTGGCATGATCATAGCTTACTGCACGCTTGAACTCCTGGACAGAAGCAATCATCCTGCCTCAGCCTCCCAAGAAGCTAGGACTATAGGTGTGCACCACCATGCATGGCTAATTTTTCAATATTTTGTAGACAGGGAATCTCTTTATATTATCTGGGCTGGTCTTGAACTCCTGGGCTCAAGCAATCCTCCCACCTCAAGATCCCAATGTACTGGAATTACAGGCGTGAGCCGCAACACCCAGCCCACAGTACTTTAGAGGAGAAACTTGCACATGGAAGTTTCATTCATTTATTCACTCAACAAACATTTGCTGAATGTTCATATGCAAAGCATAGTGCAAGGCAGTAAGAAGAAGACATGCCATCATTGCCTTCAAGGATCTGACAGAACCTGGGGGAAGAGAACCGCATTTGTTCGTTCATTCATTCTTTTAAACAACAAATACCTGCTGAGTGCTACTTTGGGCTAGGCACTGTGCTAGGTGCTGGGAAGCAAAAACAGACAAGATCTCTGGCTTTATGATACTTACAGACTAGTGAGGAGATACATGTTCAGTTGTTTATGACTCGAGAAGCTGACCTAGTCAGGGAGTTGGTCTTGGGGAGGCAAAGTAAGAGTTGAGCTGAGATTTGAAGGGTGAGTAGAAGACAGTCAGATGAAGGAGGGAGGTGGAAAGGAATGATTGTTCCATGACCACACAGAAGGGCCAGCATGTGCAAATGCCTTGTGGTGGCAGAGAGGAGGCCCCGCCCACTGCCTGGGAAGGAGAGTCAATGTGGCCAGAGCTCGGAGTGTTAGGTGCTGGCTAGTGGCAGACGAGGCTGGAGGTATAGGTAAGGGCCAGACCCAAGAAGAAATGAGTGCTGGAAAGTGCTTGGGTAACAAAACAGAGGGGAGTGAGTACAACTGAGCCATTCAGTTGTTCATTGAGTTAATGCGCAGGTAAATGAATACCTGCATAACTATTCTAGAAACTTAGCTTCATATAGAGAAGATGGATGGGATGTCTAATAGACAGGTTGTTGTTGTTTAATCAGGAGGGGACAGAATGGATGTTGAACATTTCAGAGACCTGCACACTCTACACTTCCTAGCACTGGCCACGGTAATAATAAGCTCGTGAGCCTGGAGATGTATTAAGGCAGGATGGCTCTTCCCCTCTCAAGCCTGGCTGAAAAGGAACAGCCCTTCCCGGGATTCCACAGCCCCTGAAAAGAGGAGGATTGTTGCCTGTGGAGGATTAGCTGAAATAGGTCTCTAATGAGCCCAGCCCAAGTCATTGACAGTGCTTTGGCACTTAACCGTAAGGAGCAAGACTGATTCCCTAGCTTGAGCCTTGCTAGTGTGCTTCAAGGCTTCTGAGGCAAACAATCCTAATAAGTACATTTTTTTTTCACCCTCTGCTCCCTTGAGGCTGACTGAAAGCCTCCCGCCCCTAGCTGATGTCTCAGGCCACGTGCGGATTGCAGCGCTTTCTCAGACACATGAGTGGCTCCCCTGCCACCCAATGCCACTCTTTAGAGTAGAGGAACTTTTTCTTCATAGAGTTTACCATAGTTTATTCCTGAAAATTACTCCTAAAGAATGTGAGACTCTACTGCCCTGCCCTGTAGGTAGATGTTTTGTTTGTTTGTTCTGTTGTTGTTGTTAATTGACAGACAAGGTTTTAAAGAGGAACCTCCTGTCGCCCCAGTGCTTGGTGTCTCCTCTGTCCCTTTGCTCACTGGGAATTTTTGCCTTCCTTTCCAGGGCCATGTCACCCAGGAAGCCTTCTCCAGTCGTGCTAGACCACCACGCTCCCTCTCCTTCCCGATCCGCCCAAAACTCTTGCATTTTGGTTTTTGATTCTATTGTTTGTGCATTTTTTTCAGAGGCATGGGTCTTGGTTCTTCAACAAGATTACAACTTGGTAGTAGGCTAAGTATTTGTTGAATGTATTGATGACATGTCAAACTCAAGGACAAGGACCAAGTTATATCCTTCTTTGCTTGCTCCTACTGTACTGAGTCCATTGATGGGATCATAAGAAAAGTCAGTAAATATTTTTGAAGAAACTTAAACTGAAGTTAGATTGGAAAGCAGTATAACATGGTGATTAAGAATGTAGACTATGAAATCAGGTAGCTCTACATTGCCAGCTAAGTACATGAACAGGTTCAGTAATTTCTCCATGACTCAAATGTCCCCTTTTGTAAGATGGGAATTGTAGTATTTTACATCGAAAAAGCTACTGTTGAGATTGAATAAGGTAATGCCTGTGCACAAGGCTGGCCCACACCTAGATGAATTACAGAGGAGGCTGTGAACAATTTAACTGCTCAGGAAGGTTGAGGGTTTCAATAGGGCTTTGAGATTGTGAAAGGAAGCAAAGAAATTAACAATTGTGCAGGGGGTTTAGAATCAACCTCACAACACAAGGCCTTCAGGAACCATGCCCAGGTGAGTGACAGGCAAGAGGTGGTGTAGGGGAGACCAGAAAGCCAAACAAAGCAGATGGTACAAGCTGCCATTTCCCAAATTCATACTGCTCCTACCAAGCCAATGCAGTTATTCCCTTTTCATCCTTTTTCCAGCCTCTTACAGAAGATGTTGATGGGCTTTTCATTTGAAGAAATTCTAGACTGGTGGTTGTTTGTCCCTATTCAGCCCCTCTAAAACCCTCACTGATCAAGAGCCTTCACCTCAGTCTCTGATCCTCTGATAGACCCCTGTGCATTTTAACTAGAATTGAATATTATTGTTTTGCTATTTATTTTTATGACTATCTTTTCTTTATTTTATTTTATTATTTTTTATTTTTTTGAGACAGAGTCTCACTCTGTTGCCCGGGCTAGAGTGCCATGGTGTCAGCCTAGCTCACAGCAACCTCAAACTCCCGGGCTCAAGTGATCCTCCTGCCTCAGCCTCCCAAGTAGCTGGGACTACAGGTGTGTGCCACCATGCCTGGCTAATTTTTTCTATATATTTTTAGTTGTCCAGTTAATTGTTTTCTATTTTTTTAGTAGAGATGGGGTCTCTCTCTTGCTCAGGCTGGTCTCAAACTCCTAAGCTCAAATGATCTGCCCTCCTCGGCCTCCCAGAGTGCTAGGATTACAGGTGTGAGCCACCATGGCCGGCCAACTATCTTTTCTTTAAGTTAAGCAATTATGGTTTTTCCATTAATGGTTAGTCGTATAAAGTTTCCTTTTAAATGTCTTTCTAGTAAAAAAGAAGAAGAAAAAGAAGAAGAAGAAGAAGATGAAGAAGAAGAAGAAGAAGAAGAAGAAGAAGAAGAAGAAGAAGAGGAAGAGGAAGAGGAAGAGGAAGAGGAAGAGGAAGAGGAAGAAGAAGAAAGAAGAAGAAGAAGAAGAAGAAGAAGAAGAAGAAGAAGAAGAAGAAGAAGAAGAAGAAGAAGAAGAAGAAGAAGAAGAAAGACCTTAATTAAAAATGAAGTAAATAATCATATAGGAGGTTCATGGTTAAGTAGAATATCATGAAAGTGGAACACCAATGGTTGATTAGAAAACTCTGTGGGCTGATGATTAGAAGTGACAGGGTTCTATACAAATCAGTTCTGCCCTTAAGTAGTCATGCAATCTCAGAAATTCATTTGACCTGCCTGAGCCTCCCTTTTTCTGATCTGTATAGTGAATGAATGAGCCGAACTAGAGAGAATCATTGTGGCACCATGGTTCTGTCTAGCTTGCATGTTCTGACTTGTGGTCAGGGGAGGTGTCAGAAAATCCTCCCTGGTAGTGGAGGGCTGCCTCGGCTTGGGGCCCTGTTCTGCAGGGAGGTGGGCAACATCGAGGCTGAACAGACACAATACGGGATACAATCTGTGTATTCATTTCCTGGCTATATTTATTCGTCTTCACCAGCCTCAAGTTGCCATCCTTATTTTACGACTGAAAGTAGTTTTTCAGATACTCAGATTTGGAATTGTCAAGTAAATTGACACCGACATGTGGTCAATTCACACTTTTTTAATTTCCCCTGATTGTGGTTCCTTAAGACCTTGGAAAAACAACGTTTTCACCCCTCTTATAGAAGATACTCTAGGTGGGTCCAATTCTCTGTTTACTGTCTATTGTGCCAAGAGCTCTCACTTACCAAGCTTCTAGCACGTCCCAAGCACTTGGCAAAGCACTTTAAGCATATTACATTGCTTAATCTTGCAACAATTTGAAGAAGGAGATATTGCTATTATCCCTATTTTACAATGAGGAAACTAGAGCTCAGACAGCTTAAGTGATTTGCTTAAGGTCACATAGCTTGTAAGAAGTAGAAACAGAATTCAAATACAGGTCTGTTGGATTCCAAAGCTCATTCTCTGAAACCATTAAATTATACCTTGTTAGCATTTTTCATATCAGTTTTTTTTACATGTTAAAGCAAAAATCAAGGAGTCAAAGATCAAAAATTGAGAATTTCTTTTTTATTTTAACTTAAATGCATTCAAGGTATGTTAACAGAGTGGAATGCTATCAGGTTATTAAAATAACAAGTATGTGGGCCATGCCAATGCATGAAAATGTTTATGTGAAATACTATTTGTGAAAATCAGTGCAAGAGGGAAGGTGCATACTAATTGCAACTGTGCTATAGCATTTTACACATACATTTGCAAAAGCTGTAGAGAATTTGAATGATGCAGATTGTTTAGAGTTTAATGTGTTTTAGACTCTTTTTTTCCTGCCAGTTACTTAACTCTTTTTTTTTTTTTGAGACAGAGTCTCACTCTGTTACCCAGGCTAGAGTGAGTGCTGTGGCGTCAGCCTAGCTCACAGCAACCTCAAACTCCTGGGCTTAAGCGATCCTACTGCCTCAGCCTCCCGAGTAACTGGGACTACAGGCATGCGCCACCATGCCCGGCTAATTTTTTTTCTACATATATTTTTAGTTGGCCAGATAATTTCTTTCTATTTTTAGTAGAGACAGTGTCTCGCTCTTACTTAGGCTGGTCTCGAACTCCTGACCTCGAGCGATCCACCCGCCTCGGCCTCCCAGAGTGCTAGGATTACAGGTGTGAGCCACTGCGCCCAGCCTTTAACTCTTAAATATACACGTTTATATAGAGGAGTAAGGAAGTTTTTTAAAAAGTGAGTAAACTTGGAATAATTCTTAAAGGAGTCCAGCCATGGCTAGAATTTTGGACCGACACATCAGAGGCCCACCTAAAATGTTTAGTGAGCAAGTGATTCTTGTTTGAGACCAGATTGAATTAAAAATCTCTTCTGAACTCCCAGTCCTTTGTCCACCTGATTCAGCTATATTGAATCAGAATTTGGAGAGAAGGTTCCTCTTCGTAGAAGCTCATAAACATTTTGGATAAACAATCTCAAGAAAAATGTGCATGTACACATACATAATACTTTGCAAACAATTTCAGTAACTCCACAGGTCCCTGGGCAGGTGAAGCACCTTGCTAAGACAAATCATTCTGAAGTTCCAGCGTGGATGGTTGGGATAAAGTCAGAGTGAGCCCAAAAGGGTCTGGTCTCACTGCAAGAAAGTAGCGATGCTCATCCTGACAACCTCTGCCATTGGCGAGGTTTTTCAAAGGACTTTCACGACTGTTTTGTCTTCACAACAGCCTTCCAGGCTGGACAGAGCAAATGACACTGTGATTTTAACAGTGTGGATTCTGGAGCCAGCAGCTGGGATTCAAACGCCAACTTTGTTATGTAAAATTGGGCATGTGACTTAATTTTCCTAAGCCTCTATCTCTTCTTTTGTAAAGTGGAGATGATAATAATGACAGTGATGATGATGGTTGCCAAGATTGAATGACACATGTTGTTTAAGCACTTAGCACAGCCTGACACGAAGAAAACTCTAAGTGAATGATAACACATTTGCTTAAGATAACACAGCTAGTAATGAACAAGGTTGAGCCTTTATTTCAGCTCGTTCATTAACTCCAAGGCTATTTCTTATGATTTATCATAAATTCTAATACACGTATTCATTCATTTTCGATTATCTATCTACTGTATATAACTATATATTTTCCCTTTTTTCCCCTTTCACATATATTAGGCATCTTTTCAGAGAAATTAGTGAACTGAACAGGAAGTTTTCCCGTCAATATATCTTATTTCATAGCAAGGTTAAAAGCTTTTTCTTAAGACATACTTGTAAAATTTTGTCACTTAAATCAAGGACTTCACTGTATGCCTATCTGGGATAAAGCTTGCTAATAATTTATGTAAAATTGCTGGTGATTAATCCAGCCCCTTCTCGGCCATTTCTCCGCCTTGTTCACCCCAAGGGCCTCTTTCCCTGCCCTGCCCCTCCCAGGGCCTACAAGGTGGCTTCCTTCCCACCCTCTTCTCATCTTTCAGATCTGGGTTCAGATGTTACTTGTTCACCTTCCCTAATCCCCACCCTGACCTCAGTCTTCCTCCCCTACCCAAGCTAGCACAGAATTGCATTCCTTTCCTTTATTGTCCTTCTCTCTGTGTGCAATTAGCTTGGGGGATTATTTGCTTCATATCTGTTTTCCCCATCAGACTGTAGCAGACAAGAAAGCAAGGCCTGTATATTGTGTACTCACTCCTGGACTTAACTTTTGGTTGAATAATCAAATAAGCCATTTCACATCTGGGCACTGACTCTGTGCCCGGCTGCTAGAGTAGAACATGCTCTCATCATTTACAGCAAGTTTTCAGGTAGGTGGCATTTTATTTGTTTTATACTCCAAGGAAGAGGAGGGTCAAAGGGGATAAATAACTTGTCTTAGATTACAGGGTAGGTCAATGACAGAGGCCCCACTGCCTCTGTGATCTCTCTCAAGGCCCAGGGACCCTAATGTGGTCAAAAGCAAGAGTCTGCAAACCCCTGGAGAGCTGGAAGCAGGATTCGTGGAGTTCTCACCCCAGACAGCAGCAGTCAGCCTGCGAGCTGATTAGAAGGGCAATCATCAGAAATCAAGTCCCCCTGACTAAGGAGGTGCCTGAAATTGAGATGTCACTTATAATCTCTTCCTGGACTATCTGGATCAAAATTCCAATGATTAAGGAATCATTTTAATTTTTCTCGGAGAAATCTAAACGCTTGAACTTTAAAAAAAATTGTCATCGGTAAGAAGGGTAAAATAGGTTTCAGTATTAACTTCTTAATGATTTTTGAAATATGCAGATCTTGCTGGAGCAGACGTGCACAAATGGATGATTTCCAATGTCCTCTTAAAATCTGGGATGCCTCAGAGGCTGTAAAAATAAAATTCTAAACACAAATTCATCCTGGCAAAGGCTGGGTAGCCATTCTGGATTGGACCAAAATATCGAATCTGGCTCAGACACAGAGGACCAATGCTGTTCTCCAAGTGGTGGACTTCTTACGTGGAGACTAAATGGAATCATGAGATTGTAATTAGTTGTAATTATAGGAATAGCGTCTTCTGTTTTTGTCTCTTTGCTTAGACAATTGCCTGGGATGGTTTTGGAAGAACTTGTTCCTGAGGCTGAGAAGGGCTTTGAAAAGGAAGGTTAGCAGTCAGTTCTCAAATACCCAACTTACACCTTGAGACAAAAAAATGAGTTGCTTTTAGAGTTATTCATTTCAAAGGCTTTTTAGTTCCTCTCCCTTAAACTGAAGTTGTTTGGTCCTGCCAGGCTTTCGGGAAGTAAAGAGGCCAGTTACCGGGGTGCAAACCAGTTTGATCGCTGGGGGAGGGAACCATGACCACGGTGGGAATGCTAATTACACCAGAGAGATGTTGGTTCCTTTGGGGAAGCTGGGAATAAGAACCTCCTGCTTACATACCAGGCCCTTGGCACGACTACTTTTTTTTTTTTCTCTTTACCAGTTATGCGTTTTGAATGTGAAACTCAATTCCTACCAGGATGTCCGGAGCACGTCCACTATGGAATACTGGTTTTGCTCTTCCATCTCCTGTCTCGTGGCCGGGTTCCGTTATTCCATTACTTCCCTCCATGCAGTAAAATATCTACCACTTTTCTCCTTTTGTAAGCACATTTTTAAAGATATATGAACCCTACCAGGCCTGTATATGGAAAGTTCTAGTAACTCCTTAGCCTAGGCAAATGTACACTCTTGGCCTGATCTAGGCCCTATTGAGGAATAGAAACGTCGCAGACAGATTCAGAATGCGTCTACAGCTTCTCTCAGAGCCTTCTAGAAGGAAGCCCTGTCTTGTGAGATTTTTATTCCTAAAGTAATAATTAGAATAACAAGCAACAATGACCTAGCAATTACTCCGTGCCAGTCCGTCAATCAACAGAACTTTACACACTAAGTTGTTGGCGCTGTTTGAGCCACCAGGAAGAAATCAAGGAAATTGTTCCTGATTCTGTCCCTACCCTTGTGACACTGTGTCACAATGGGAAGCTGGGCTTAAGTGTTTGAAGTTCTGCATGGTGGAAAAGGAATTAGACTTGCTCAGTCATTCTGGGAATCAGAGCTAGTGAAGAGGGAGTGGAAATGACAGGGAGGTGGATGGGGTTAGGCCAGTGGTTCCCAGTGCGGTCTCAGCCAGCAGCCCCAGCAGGCCCCGCCCTACACCTACTGAGTCAGAAGCTCTGGGGGTGGGACCCAGCAAGACAGCTCTCACAAACTCGCCACTGATTTGCATGTGCGCTAAAGTTTGAGAACCACTGGATTTGACATGGAAAAATACTCCACCCAGTAGAGTTTTCCAACAGCAAAATGGGCTACCGCAGCTGGTGGTATAGCATTCTCCATCATGGTATATGCAAACAAGACCACCTGAAGAAGGAATGAAGGGTTTGGACTTCAGCACTTCCCAAGCTTATTTAATGATGAAATACTTTTCTAATTATGAGGTGCTGACAGGACACCAATAAGGGCTTGTAAAGTAGTGGACAATTATGCATTAGATAAAGTAGATTGCAAAAAGTGCTCCCAGATGAAATCCTTGCTGCCAGTAAGTTATTTTTTATACTTTATAATTTACACACAAAATAAATTAGAGTAATATAAGATCATTTTAATTTATTAATGTATTAATGTGAATATTGCTAACATAAAGACCCCCTTTCTTCCCCCTCCCGCCTCCCCAAAAATACCTGTTAAGAATCAAGCATGAGGAAACCAAATGCTCTGGTGTTCCTTCCAACCCTGGACAATGTACTCTAGGAAGGTAGCAAAATCACGTTTGGAATCTCGTCACCCTTTTCCACAACCTCTTCAAATCTCCAACACCCCCTCCTTTCCTCTTCCAGGCAGTACTCCATCCTTGCCTCCAAATCCGCTAGGACTTAGGTGCTGTGCCTTCATCTCTCTCGCCCCGACCCCCAGCCACCACAATCTTCCCAGTCCTTTCCTGCATTTGTCCCCACGTCCAGGCCTTTCTGGCCTCTATCCACTCTTCTCAGCCGCGTTCTTCCCTCAGAGTACCGTGCGTCCGTCTGCCCAGGAACCTGGCTGACGCCATAGCAGTGGCTAATGAGTTATTGGTTCATCTCTTAGGTAACCTGTTTGCTTTTTAACTGGAGCTTTCTAGAGCCAGTGCCTGTGAGAGGGAGAGTTTCAGATAGTCAGCCTGAGGGAAGGGCACCATGTGGAGAGAATGTCGACCCATCTAGTATTTTCCAGAGAGGTTTTTCTCTGGAGTTCCACCTGCCTCGGGAACTGACATTGAAGGGGAAACATAACCACCAACTCAACCTGAATTTGATAAGCAGAAGAGAGAGGATGCTCTTGCTGCAGTCCTGTTGCTCAGGGCTACTCAATCGGCTACCTCCTTGGGGTTATAATTCCATTTGCTTTTCCCCCCCAGCGGTTCCAGGGGGAAGGGGGAACAGCAGGAAGAAGACAGGGAGACGGGAGCACTTTGCTCTGCTTTCTCCATAACTACTGCATGTTTATGGTCACTTATTGTCCCCCATGATATTTGGGCCTCATTTACGGTGGGGATTAACATGATCTAGAGCTCGCTGGGTTCCTTTCCGATAATCTAAAAATAAACAAAGCCCAAAGGATCCATTTCTTTTTCCTATTAATTTGAAGGAAGGCAGATGGTGCCCAATAACCTGATTTGAATTGCCAATAAAGCTCGTCATCTTTTCGCTAAGCACTTGCTGTTAAATTTTAACGGATGGTGTCAGGTGGTGCAGAATGAGCTCCCAGAAAGGTTACTCTGGGCCCGTGGGGTGGGAGAGCAGGGAGAGGGAGCCATCAGTCTGTCTCCACACAACTGCCTTGGGAAGGAAGAGGGTTGGAGGGATGAGAGTGGCTGGGGAGGGCTCTGAACACTGTGGACACTGAGGGGAAAGTGTAAAGAAAAGAAGGAGCTGGCAGGAAAGCAGTGTTTTCCAAGAAGCTTGAGGAGGCCCAAGCTGTAGATTTGAGGTCTCGTAACTGTGTCTCACGTTGCTACCTTCCTCTCACCCTTGGGTGCTCAGGAGGCAGTTGATAAATGCTGGTTGAACGGGTGATGCGATGCCTCGATGGGTGGAAAGTATGACAGGGTAAGGAGGGAAGAAGGTAGGACCAAGACAGGGAGGGGAGATGACCTCCCACAGGGCACTGCAGGGATGACAGGAAGAGGGCTGGGCTTGGGGACTCGGGCTCCAGCCCTGACTCTGATATTCCTTCACGAGGACGCTCTTGTAGATCACCTGCTGGAGGGGGCTGGGCACACATTGCTTGGGGGACTCATCTGCTTCATCTGGGACTAGAACCTGAGCCTCCAAACCTTCCATTGCCACTTTCACAAACGCCAACAAGCTTTCCCCTTGCTTCTGTGCTTGGTGAATGGTTTCTTGATTTTTCTAACTCAAAATGGTAAATTCTGTTGATTTTTTAAAATGTCAAAATTAAGTGGCTGAACTGGAAGATCGATAAGGTCCTTTTCAACTCTAAACTCTGTGGTGTATTCTCTAATGTTTGTAGAGGGCCAAGTTTTGTTTTGTTTTGTTTTGTTTTGCTGGGATAGAACACCAGGGTCCCCAAGCCAGCCTAACACAGGTAAGGGTGTGTGAGAACATCCTAAAGGGCCATCATCCCTCGAGAAGAATAAATCGCGTCGTGGCCATCTCAGCTCCAGGAACCAGACATCTCGTGCTAATGTGCAGGACTATGATAGCTTTCACCTGCTTATTATCCACTTCCGCTATTCCTTTCTGCTCTCCCCATTCTCAGTCCATGTGCTGATGGTCAGGCTGACCTTGTTACCTCGCAGTGGACACCTGCCTCAAGTTCAGCCAGTCAGATTATTCTACACCCTCCCGCCACAGTGTTTGGTTCACGGATGAGACCTCAAGCCTGATGGGAATCAGCCTTGGGACTTTTGCCAAAACAGTTGAGAATGAGACTGTCTCTTTTCACTGGAGTCACTAAACAACAAGGATATGAGCTCGAAGTTGCAGGTGGCCGTCAGCTCTTGAGGGCATCGTGGGCTGAGAATGAAGCCAACACAGAGGAAAATAAAACTGAGAAGTGGAGAGAGGTGAGTTCCTGGTGACATCACACCCGAAGAGTGATTTGCTGCTGGACCTTTTAGTCCAATGAGCCAGCGAATTCTCTCTTTTGCTTTTGTTTGTTTTAATTGGGTTTTTGTCACTTGCAATGAGAAATGTCCCAACTTACAGGGCCACCTTGGTGCTCAGGGTGAAGTGCAGGGAGAGGAAGAAGAGAAAATGCAATGAGCAAACACAGTGAGCAACAGCATACACCTGCTGGGCTTGGATCATCCTGGCAGGCAGAGGAGGAAGGCTTCAGCAGCACTGCTTTGTTACAGCTAAAATACAACCCACCAGTTTATGCTTGACCTTTTATTGTCACAGTGGTAGATGGCATGGTGGGAAAGCAGAATCCTCAAGCAATTGGCATCAAAGTCATCTAGGAAGTTTTTTGTTTTTTTTTTTAAAGATTCAGATTCCAGGGCTTTACCCAGATCTACTATTCAGAATCTGAGAATAGAGGCCCAGAATTTGCTTTCTTAAAAGATTCCCAGGTTACACATTGACCTCCACTGTCACAGCACTAAGAGCTCAAACCTTGAAATGAGAAAATCTGGGTTTGCATCTAGTCTCTGTCGTTTACTGTCTGTATGGCCTTGGGCTAGTAACTTAACCTCCTCCAGCCTCAGTTTTCTTATCAGTGATATGAGACCAACAATGTCTCATACTTGTGAGAACCAGCGAGATAAGGTATGCGTGTAAAGTGCTAAACAGTGTTTTCTTATATAAGAAGTTTTTAGTTACTATTGTTATTATTAAAACCTAAGACTACAAGGGAAGGGGGCAGACCTAAGAAAATGCAAAAGGAATAGGTAAACACCATGAGTTAGGTGCTCCTCGGAATTTATGACACAGCATGCTTAGTGGTTAAGACTGAAGTCTCCAGGAGGAGCACTTGAATGCCTGAATCAAATTCTGGTTCTGCCACTTACCAGCTCTGTGACCTCCTACTGCACTGCACTGTGCCTCAGTTTTCTCATCTGTAAAATGGTATTAATATTGATACTTAACTCACAGCTTTTTTTGGAGGGGGGTAATGATGAAGCGAGAGAAGGAATGCAAAGGACATAGATGGTACTAATTAGTTTTATTATGCCCATTTCCCCCTTTTCTAATGACATGAATGCTTGTCCTTTATCCTTCACTGCCACATAGCCCTATTCCTCTGAGGTCCTCTCCCACTAGCCCCTGCCCTTGTTATTAAATAAAGCAAGTATATTCAGAAAGAGGGCTGCCCACTCCTAGTCTTCCACTTGGTCTGCATCCCCCAGAGAGGGCCCCTGGGTGGGGTACAGTGGAGAGGAGAACACTCCGTGCTATGGGCCTTGTTTTGGGCTCTGTTTTTGTGCTGGCAGCCTACGTGCTTGGAGAAATGTCTGGAACTTTTAAGTAGACATTTGCGAAGTGTCAAGGCCCTGAGCATTTCCTTTCTATCAGAACCCCAGGAAACCTGGGGGCCCCATGTTTTAAGCAAATGTAAAAAAAGCTGCCGCCTTTTGAGCTGTAAGTCACGCTGCTGATGTAGCACTCTGCTCCTGCCTCCTAGAGCTGTGTAGGTATTGAACATTCAAGGAGCTGTTCAATACAACTTTTCAAATGAAAAAAAAAAAATTAGCAAGTCATATTAATGAGAAAATAACTGCAGGGGCAAAATGACTGTTTGGCAGTACTACAAAAGTGCTTGGAAGAGCTTGAGGAAACATCTAAACCCGAAATAGAAGTTGAGCCTCATCTTCCTCATCTATTAAATTAGATGATCGTTAATGTTACTTTTAACCTTTATAATTTAATATTCTTAGATTCCAGATTCTATGATGTTACCCAAAGTTGCTTCTCTTAGGAAGTCTCTCTCTGTCCCCTCTGAATTCCCAGCAGTGGGAGGGGGGTAGGTGCCATCTGCAGTTGAAACCGGGCCATGTTGTTGAGCAGTTGGCAAATCCAAATGATTCTCTTCTCACTGGGATGGGTGCAGGGCTGCATATTAATTTACAATTACTCATAAAGGAGACAGCAAAGGCTTCTCTTTTGTCAACACTTGGACATACAAATTAGGTAATACTGAATGGGCAATGAATATTTCATCTCCACCCTGCCTCCTCATGCCAGTCATCTTAAATGAAACTCGATTAATATCCAAAGTGACTCACATTTGGTTAGGTGTCCAGGTCTGGCCCCCTCAGATGAGCTCTATTTTGTCCTCAATTTGTCAGCTGAATTCTGTTATTGACTTTGTCAGACAGAAGCAGAACTGAATGGCCTACCTCAAGCTTATACTGGCCATGAACTTCAGTGTTTCAAAGTGATCTTTGGTTCTGACAATATGGCAGAACAAACTCGTCGAGAGGATGAAAAATAGAAATATGATTTTTAAAAATACTCTGGCATAAAAGAAAGAAAAATCCCCAGGTGCACGAAATGAAGAAAGACATCAAAGCCAGGACAGTAATGGAGAGTTGGTTTTACAGCAAAATTTCTGACCCAGATATAGGTCCTAGGAGTTGAAGGTTGGGGATTTAACACACTGGGATACAGGAAATGTGGCCTCAAGTCCCTGCTAGGTAGGGAAACTAGAACTGAGCTTCAGCATGAAGCCATGAGGCTTGAAAAGTTGTACTGTCCATGGAATGGTGACTACAAAAACTTCACATCTGAGGCCAGGAAAGAATCAAGAAACCTTGTCACCTTTTTAACTAGGACTCTAGTTAAAAAGAAGAAAAACCCAGGCCAGGCATGGTGGCTCATGCCTGTAATCCTAGCACCTGGGAGGCTGAGGTGGGAGGATCACTTGAGCCCAGGAGTTGGAGACCAGCCTGGGTAACGTGGTGAGACCCCCATCTCTACAAGACATAGAAAAATTAGCCTGGAGTGGTGGCACGTGCCTGTAGTCCCAGCTACTGGGGAGGCTGAGGTGGGAGGATATCTTGAGCCCAGGAGTTTGAGGTTATAGTGAGCTCTGATTGAACCACTGCACTCTAGCCTGGGTGACACAACGAGACCCTGCCTCTAAAAAAAATAAAGAAATCTAAACCCCAGGTCTGTGCCTCATACGGGTGTGGTATCCAAATGTATACTACTGATGATAAGTTAGCACCAACTGCTCAGGTCTATGAAACCCCTAGGATATAATAGAAACAATTGTAAAACTGCAGTGTTAGGACATTTTTACAACTCAGGGCACAAAGAACTCACACCAGGTAATTAACCACCATGAAGAAGAGTTGGTAAGTGTAGCAAAAGGGTAATTAGCACCCTAAGAATCCAAAATAATAGAAGGTACATTTGAGACTATAAAATAAGAACATTTAAAATTATTAAAGGCATAAGAGGAGTAGCATGATAAAAAAAACAGCAAATTTAAAAGAAATATATAAATGGAACTCATGTATATGTTGGATTTGCACAAAACTGAAGAATTTCCGAGGAGACAAGACTTTCATTGCTAAAACAGGGAAAGTCTCATTGGGAAAACCAAGATGGTTGGTCACCCTTCTTCAACTGGGTCATTGAAGAGATTTTAATAAAGGGACGATTTACAAACTTTTCGACAGGGTTTGAGGAAACCAGTAAGGAACGATGTAGCACCTTGGACCTAACAACAATGGGAAGCTGTTACTACTGTTAAGCCTGAAGGGGCAACAGGAAGGTGTGGTTACAAAAACCCATATAAGTGAGCTCTATGGAGGAGCCTTTAATGGAAGGAGAAAAGCAGATGAATAAACACATCATTTTCACTCTTCTCCTACCTCCCCTCTGAACCCCTCCCATTGGCCAAACTCAGCTAAAGCCAGAGGGCAGGGGAGGCCATTGACCTAGTCTGTATAGGTCAGCCTCCTGAGACATAGATAAAGAAGGGTGCAGAATGGGTCTAGAGGGGCAAACGAAAAATACCCAGGACAAACGCACCATGAAATCAATCATCTGAGTACCTGTATATAAAACTTTGCGAGTTAAAGCAGGCTGTACAGTACCAAAATTAGGAGAAAACATACCAGGCTGAAAGTTAGGAGGGCTGAGACCCAGTGACATCTCTGGTGTATACAATCAGTGTGGCTATGAGAAAATTACTTCGTCAAACTTCTTATCTATTGATTAACAATGGAATTGTTCTAGAAAATAAGTCTCAAACTGGAAACCCAGGGATCAAATCTTATTGCAGTTGTGTACTATTTAGCCAGTAAGATGTTTTAAGATAAATTGGAATCATTCAAAAACATTGAAAAAGTCAGGAAAATTCACATAAGAATCTGGATTTCTAGCTTTCTTTGTGCTTTCATTTGGCAACGATTGCCCAGAGGAGCCCTTTTAGGCAAGTCCTCATTCCCAGTTCTACACGGTCCCATCTGGTCCACTTCACTCGTTTATATTATATTACCTGCCTACTCCCCGTAGGAATTGGAATTTGCAACCTTGAATGAGCTCGTTCAGCTTCCAGGCTTAACAATCTGTGAAATTTAAGGTATTGCTGTATTTTTTGCATATGATCACAGGCTTTCTGAATTTTCTAATGGAGTTGGATTGGGAAGTTGGCAGGTGGGTATTTTTGCATGTCTTCCTTTACATCTTAAAGGCAGCACATATGCAGTTTTATGAGGCATATGGTTTTCCATGTGCATAACTACACTTTGTTGATTTTTCCTTTTCCTATGTTCTCCAAAAGCCCAGTAGAATAAACACAAGCTGCCACTTGGAAAACAGTTCCGAAGAAAAGCCCAGCTCAGGAGGAAGATGTAAGAGGATACAAAAAGCTGCCAACTGACCATATTTTGGGTGTAAGTTTCTAAAGCTCATGAAGACCATGACTCTTTTTCTCCCCTTCCCACGGGATATGATGAGCATGAAGTGAAACAGCTCATGGGTGGCATTGGCTTTGCTTGTGGCAGGGAATGGGATTTAAAAAGGCAAATTCAGCCTCACCGTGGCAGACCTTGACTGGAAACCCATGGAAATGTTTTACCGGCTGGTGGCCCTGGGTTTTATGTTTGCCAACAGGAGATGACAGTACAAAGGAGAATCTTTTCCAGGCTTGGGGAAAGATAAATCTGAAAGGAGTTTTCCATAGACCAGTCCTGCTCAAGAGATGCTAACAGTGAGCTTATCAGTCAGGAAACCTTGAGGTAGGCATTAATAGGAATTGCATTAACTTCCCCTAAGGACCAGGAAACTGGGGCTCTCTAGGCCACATTTTGTCCTGAGAACGACTGCTCATCAGCTCCATGGAGGATTTCCCTTGAACCCATCCCTCAGTGCTCAACGATTTCAGCTACTGCTGGGAAATGATTCAGCCAAAAGATTAAAGTATTCAGAGAGATACTCCTAACTCCTTTTCTAGAATAAACAAGGATTGTAGGTTGAATATGAATTATTAAAATGTATTCATTTTTCTCTGGACAAGTCTGGTGCTAGCTAGTCACCTTTGCCTCGAGGAGAGGTAAATGTGTGTTGAGTGTCGCAGGCTGGACTGGCTCCTGACAAAATTGTTCAGGAGCAAGATTTGTTTTGGTGATTACTATTCCAGAATATCTCCTGTTCCGTTTCTGGGGCCTCTTTTGTTGTCCGCCATTTGTCATTCCTACGTCCTCCTGCACATCCAGCTTTGTGTATCTGCCTCACCTCTTAGCCCACCGGTCCCTCAGACCCCACGAAGGCTAACTTCGCTGTCACTGTGCGTCAGTGGGGTTTCCTGATTGGTAAGCAGGCTGTACGATTTAGTGTCCAAACTGGGACAATTTTGAGAGTCAAAGAGTACTGTTAGTAATTGTCTTAGTTCGAGTGGGCTGCTCTTACAAAATACTATGGGCTGGGTGGCTTATAAACAGCAAAAATTTATTTCTCGCAGTTCTGGAGGAGGGGAAGTCCAAGCTCAAGATGCTGGCAGATTCAGTGCCTAGTGAGGGTCCACTTCCTGATTCATAGATGTTGCCATCTTGCTGTGTCCTCATATGGTGCAAAAGCAAATGAGTTCCCTTGGGCCTCTTTTATAAGGGCACTAATGCCATTCATGAGGGCAGAGGGTCCCAAAAGGCCCTATCTCCTAATAGCATCATCACCTTGGAGGCTAGGATTTCAACATCTGAATTTTGGGAGCACCATATCAATAATTATACCTACATAACAACATTTTTATCCACCCCATAGATATATTTGTATTTCCACAGGCGTGTTCTAGAGATATTTTGTTTTGACCCAAAAAGGGACTCTTAAGGTTGGAGATTTTCCTATTCTGATGTAGTAGCAGGTAAGTTCAATGATTTGGGGTGGATAACTCTTTTATAGCAGATCAAATCAAACCAAGTGTCCAGGGGGCCCTGTTCAGGAATAAATAATCTGATTCCTGCCCTTAGAAACTTTTAATTTAATTTGGAAAGTCAGAACCAACAGGGATGAAAAACTAGTTGAGACAGATTTAAAGAAAAAAGTGATGTGTGTCCCTTTTTAATTTGAACAAATTTCAAACCTCCATCTTCCACACTTTCCAACAAAGAAAAACAAAACGCTGACCTGCTCTTGACAGAGCTGGAAGCTTACATTTTGTGGGATGGCTAAAAGAGGTAAATAAACCATAGAACTGTAAGAATTATTAATAAGTACTATCAGGGAAACAAACTAAGAACAAAGGCAAACAGCCAAGTAGGGCTACTCTGGGTGTGGCCAAGGAAAGCCTCTTGGAGGAGCTGGCAGGTGTCTGAGACTTGAAGTATGAGATTGGCCCAGCTAGGTGAAGGGGCAGGGGACAGCATCCAGACCACATATCAAAGGGCTTGATTGCTGGGACGAGCTTGAGGTTGTGAAAGCAGCTGAGGTGCCTGGAGGATGGGGAGGAAAGGGCACGGAACAAGGTAAATTGAGAGGTGGGCTAGGACCTTAAAGACCTCTATGGAGTCTGGATTTTATTCTAAGTGCCGCAAGGATCCCTTGAAGTGTGCAGAAATGTACAGATCATAATTGTGCCGTTCTACCAGGAGTGACAAGGGCATACACACTATAACAGAGTTCCTAGTCACAACACAGAATATTCCAATCGCCCCAGAAAGTTCCCTCATGCCCCCTTCCAATCAATTACTGCCCCTAACAGGCAACCATTCTTCTGATTTCTATACATGTTTTGCCTAGTCTTAACTTCACATAAGGGAAATCATACGCTACGTATTGTTTCATGTCTAGCTCTTGCTCAGCATAATGTTTTTGAGATTCATCCAAGTTGTTATTTCCTTTGTATTGCTAAGTAACATTCTATTATATAAGTACACCATAATTGGCTTATCCTTTTTCCCGGTGAGGACTTTTTTCCTTTCCAGTTTTTGGATATTATAAATAAAGCTGCTATAAACATTTCTACTATACAAGTCTTTTTGAGTACATATGTTTTCTCTTCTCTTAGGTAAATAACTGGGAGTGGAATTTCTGGATCATAGGGTAAGTATATTATTATTTCCTTTTATGTTTTGAATTAATCAGCTTTATTGTGGTATAATTTACATACAATAATTCATTATTTTATTTTAAGTAAATTATTTGATGAGTTTTGACAAATACAGGCTGTGTGTAACCATCACCACAATCATAATGTAGAACTTTTACACCATCCCGCAATTCTCTCATACTTCTTTGCAGTCACTCCCTCCCCCCACCCATTGCCCTTGACAATCATTGATCTGCTTTCTGTCGCCATCGTTTTGTCTTTTCTAGACTTTCATATATATTTTTTTTCTTTTTTTTTTTTTGAGACAGAGTCTCACTCTGTTGCCTGGGCTAGAGTGCCATGGTGTCAGCTTAGCTCACAGCAACCTCAAACTCCTGGGCTCAAGCAATTCTCCTGCCTCAGCCTCCCAAGTAGCTGGGACTACAAGCCTAAACCACTATGCCTGGCTAATTTTTTTCCTATGTCTAGCTGTCCAGCTAATTTCTTTCTATTTTTAGTAGAGACAGATCTCACTCTTGCTCAGGCTGGTCTCAAACTCCTGACCTCAAGCGATCCTCCCACCTTAGCCTCCCAGAGTGCTAGGATTACAGGTGTGAGTCACCACACCTGGCCTAGACTTTCATATTTAAATGAAATTATATGTTATATAGTCTTTTATGTCTCACTTTTACTTATCATAATGCTTCTGAGATTCATCCCCGTTGGTACATGTATCAGTAGTTCATTCCTTTATATCACTGAGTAGTATTCCATTGTATGGATATGCCATCATTTGTTTAATCATTCATCAATTGATAAACATTTAGGTTGTTTGCAATTTGGGGCTGTTATGAAAAAAGTTGCCATAAACATTTAAATATAAGTCTTAAGAGTGGAGTTTCTGGGTTATGTGGAAAGTGTATGTTAATTTATATGAAAGTGAAATATGTATTCCAAAGTAGCTATTTTTTTTTTGCATTTCCAGCAGCAGTGCATGACAGTCCCAGTGGCCTCACTGCTGGAGCATGCCTTGAATGCTGAGCCAGGCAGTTGACAGCTCTACTTCAGCTTGCATAGAGCCTTGAGTCAGCCAGAGGTGAGAGCCTGGGCTTTCTCAGGCCGTTCCTGTGCTCATGCACGTGGCCTCCTATATCCTCAGGAATATGTTAGAGCTTTCCAAAGCCCCTGTGGACATCTCATTTTCCAGATTTTCCTTTAAGGCTTTTCGGTTAGTCAATTGTTTGCTAACTGTTACCCACTCCCTCAGACAGCCATGATAGTAAGGATTTGCCTGTCACTACTTTTGACAAATGCCCCCAAAGGGGGGACTGGGTGACCTCTGATTCAGGTCAAATAAATACAGCCTGGTTATTGAAGTCTACCAAGGAAGCAGAGACAGGTCAAACTCCCAGGTTCCATGGGAGCTGGGTTTTGAAGGAGCTCTAACCCCATTCTGCCCTTCCAGTTGCTGCCACATTGCTGGTTTTCACTAAGGGCAACTTACAATACCACAAACCTCATTGTTCTTACTGAGATTCAGTTCTTTTTCTTGAATAAATGTTCCCCAGATTGCTGCAAGGCTTTGGTTAATTCTTAGAATTCTAAAAAAGTTTATTCCAACCATTTTTGTAAGTTTTCTCATTGCTCATTGTAAGTTTCTCATTAGGGAGGAGAGGCTTTTCAGGGATGCTTACTCTGCCATTTTCCCCATTTGTTTTCAATCTGCATTTTCCAATGCCTATTAACATTGAGCATCTTTTCACATGCTTATGTGTCGTTCTTATAGATTGGTGAAATGTCTGCTCAAATCTCTTTTCAATTTTTAAAAATTAGGTTATTTTCTTTTTAGTGAGTTTTGAAAATTCTTTATATATTTTGTATACAAACCCTCTATCAGATATGTGTTTGGTCAATATTTTCTCCCAATCTGAAGCATGTATTTTCAGTTTTGTAACAGTATATTTTATAAAGCAATTTTTTTATTTTGATGAAGTCTAATTTATCATTTTTTTCTTGTATGGTTGATATTTTATGTCCTTTCTTAGAAATCTTTCTCTAACCCAAGGTTACAAGGTTTTCTTCTAGAAGTCCTATAATTTTAGTCTTGCGTTTAGGTTTATGATCAATTTTTAGTTAATTTTTTTATGGTGTGAGGTTCATTTTTGTATGTGTACATCTACTTGATCTTGTACCATTTGTTGAAAAGGCTATCCTGTCTCTAATTAAATTACTTTGATATCTTTGTCAAAAATCAGTTTATTAGTATTGTGATTCTCTGTTCTGTCCCACTGTTCTATATGTCTATCCTTACACCATTATCATACTGTTTGATCACTCTAGTATTATAGTAAGTCTTGAAATTGTGTGGTGTAAGTCTTCCAGTTTTGTTCTTCTTTAGAAAGGTGTATATGTAACTTTATAATAAACTACCCACAGCATCCCAAGGTAGTAGTGCCATTTTATCCTCCAAATGTATTGGAGTTCCAGTTGTTTCCAAAACTAGTCAATACTTGGGTTCTCTTCCTTGTTAATTTAGCCGTTTTAATGGATGTGAAAGAGTATCTCATTATAATTTTAATTTGCCTTTCCATGATAACCAAGTGATTTAGAGTACCTTTTTATTTGCTTTTTGGCATTACATATGTCTTCTTTTGTGAAGTTTTTTTTTTCCTTTGGTGAAGTTTCTTTAATTGGGGTTTTTGCTTTTAACTATTGATTTGTAAAAGGCTTTTATATATTCTGGAAAACAAGTATATCTTTCCTCCCAGTCTAAGACTTGATTTTTCATTGTCTTATTTGTGTCTTTTGATGAGCATTAAGTTTTTAATTTTGATGAAGTCTATTTGATCTTTTTTTTCTTTTATGATTAGTGCTTTTTGTTTTGCATCTAAAAAATCTTTGCCTTTCCCAAGGTTGCAGATTATTTTAGTTTTTCTTCTAGAAGCAGCACAGTTTTAGTTTTTATGTTTAGATCTATGATTCACCTTGAATTATATTTTTGACTAGACATTTATCCAGCTGTTCCAGTGCCAGTTCCTTTTCCCCTTTGAACTGCCTTGGTGCTTCTTTGAAGGGCTTTGAGCAGAGAAGTAATATGAGGTGTTCACTGATGTGAGGAAAATGGATCTGAGGGGTAGAGAGATTAGTGAGGAGGTGACTACAGCAGTCCGGGTTTGTCCGACAGTGGCTGCAGCCAAGGCAGCAGTAGTGGAGATGGGCAGAAGCAGAATTGTTCGTCCAGAGAGATGGAGGCTGCTTTGTGTTGATCCTGCATACACCCCACTTTCACCCGCCTCCATAGTTTCAGCACCCAGAAAGGGACAGCATAATATGGGAGACAATTCCATGAATGATGAGTTGAATGTCGAAGGTTTTAGTCTACGCTCTGCCACTGAGTCTTAACCAACCTTGTGAAAACTTCATTTTCTCATAAAAAAGTACCTCGTGAATGATGTTCTCTTCTATCCTAAAATTATATGATTCTATGCCGTTCTCTGAAGGCTCCAGTAAAGGTGACCAATGAATTCCTGATACCAATAAACTCTCTTTGGTCTTTCCCTTGTTTGAGCTCTCTGTAACACTGTAGGCTTCACTAGCCACTCCTTTTCTCTTGAAACTCTCGTTTCCCTGGGCTTCCATGCCTCTACTGCCCCGATTCTCCAATTTCCTCTCTGGTGAGTTTTTCCCAGTCTCCATCACTGCCTCCTCCTCCATTTGCACAGTGTCTACACACTGGCCTCACCAGGATTCTTACCATGGGCAGATTCTAATTCCACATCTTTTCTGGGTCATCTCTTCCAAGATACTTCATGTATCTAGATGCTATTGACTCATAAATTTCTATTATCAGGCAAGATCTTTCTCTCTTATAACTGAACTTACATAGTTAACTTTTATCTTACCACCCGTGCCTGGGTATCTCTTAAGTTTCAAATTTAATTTGTTAACATCTTCCCTGAAACCGTCTCCCTTCCCAGTTTTGATGACTGGCTCTCCTACCTACCCAGCCTTCCAACTCAGATGTCTGAGAGTCATTCTAGGCTCTTCTCTCTCCTTGACTGTCCATACTCAATCCCTACAACACATCCCTTCTCTTTCCTTAATATTATTTGTGTTCTTAACCAAATGAGTATGCTTAAGAGAATGAGGGGGGAACTATTAGTCGTTATGCCAGGATAACTGGTGTCAACCAGGACTACTCTGGGCCAGCAGCGAAGTGTGATTAGCCTAGAGTTCAGAAGCAGAAAGAATTCATCCCAGAGTGGTTTGTGAAAGCATCTTGCTCTTGAAAAACTGAGAGAATTGCTAGTCTAGGATGAGTGTGTGTGCATGTGTGATGGGGAGTGACATAGTGAGAGATGAAGCTGGAAAGGTCACTGTGATATCAGGTTCTGCAGGTGTAAAATGTCTCTTACCTTTGGAATTAATCATGAGGGGTTGACATTATTGGTTGCCTGCTTAGCATTCATTTCCTTTCCTTCCTAACAAAAGCCATCCTCCTTGTAGCCACATACTTCGGGAGAAGCTGACCCTACTGCCAGCTCTAGTGGTGAGTCTAATTGGTTCAAAGGTCATCTCTGTCCCTTTGCCAGAGATTAGCTCATGGGGCAGATGACCCAGCTGTAGCCAGTGGTGCATTAGGGGAATCTGCTGGAGGGTTTCCAAAAACGTTTCCTTATTCCTAACAGAAAACCACAAGAAGGGATTGTCCTGCCTAGGTGGCATGCCTGAGATTGCTGCAGCCACTTTAATTCCAGGTATGAGGTTGAAACAATCATTGATGGCAGAGTGAGAGATGAAAGGAAGCAGGATTCTGGGTGGCTTTGTGAATTGCTAAGTGACCAACCCCTGCCCTACCTCTGGACTTCATTGAATAGGAAATGATGCTTACTTTATTACTTAAGTCATTAAGTTGGCATTTCTCTGTTACTCATTGCCAATAACACTCTGATATACCATGAAATTTAAGGATGTGAAGTAATGGCCTTGACTTTGAGAGAACTAGAGGAATGGTAACTTCCATGTCACTTACTGGCGCTATTGCTTGTTTGAAAATTAGGGCTGGTATTTATTTTACTTTGTGCTATTACTTATCTTTCCATGTGACTGTTTTGACCATCCATCTAGTCTGGAACTTTTAAAATCAAGGACTGGGATAAAACTTTCACTTCTTCGTAGGCCCAGAACCCTTTACATAATCCACACATTTTTGTCAATTGTTGACCCCCACACAGATTCTTCTGGAAGATGACCAAAATGCTGTCTCTATTTGGGGATAATAACTAGTCTCATTTTTATAGGCTTCCTCTTGAATGTGGAGGGAATTACAGGATGAGTAAATAGGAACATGGTGGCCATGTGGCCTGCTGCCCCTGGGTACTACTTGGAGACCAGCCTGGCATGGAAATGACCAGATGTTTGAAACTGAGCTACTGGTGAGTGAAATAAATAAGTTAGCGGTCCTACTTCCCATCTGCATGGATGGTTTCTGCATTGCAAAATCACTGGTGCCTGTCATCTCACACGGCAGCAGTGGGTCTCTTAACCCCTTCCTAACCTTGGCATTGGAAGGCCCCTGGAAGGCCAGTCAGGCTGTGTGGGTGTGTGTACACTAGTGTCCATCTGTTTCAGGCATTTCTGGAAGCGGTGGCTCAACTTAAATCACTACCCAGATACACAGGTACTCCTGGACCTGACAAAGTGACCTGCAGAAAATGAGAAATGACCAGGTAAAGGCAATAAAAAAGAGGCAGAGGGGTTTATTAGGCAGCTCTGAACTAGTGGAAGAAAGATGACGGTCCAACGTGTATATGGGGTGTGCCAAAAAAGGGCTTGTCTTACAGGTTATTTGAAGACAGGAGCAGGGTTTTCTTTCTCTCTCTCTTTCTCTCACCCCCCACCCCATTGATTATTTTTCTGCGTGTACTGGTACTATATGCTCTTTGTGAAACATTTGAAAAATAGAGGAAAGTATAAGAAAAAAATGTAAATCACCTGTATACTTAGTTCCTAACATTTCAGTATATATCTGTGCAGGGTTTTTTCCTCATTGTGTGATCATTTATTCAGTCGGCAACATTTCCACAAATATTTAATGCATTCTGTATGTGTTGGGCACCATGTCAAGCAATGGAAATATAGTTGTGACTAATAATTGGCATAATCCTTTGTCGCATATAACTTTGGGTCTAGCAGAAGTGACATATAAATACACAACTGCACTTAGAATTATTTCATCTCAAATTTGACAAGCTCTGCAAAGAATAAGTACTGAGTGTTTTGGGAGGAAGGGGGTCCTAACCTAGCCTGGATGTGTCTGGGAGTGCACCTAAGGGAAGGACTCTGAAGCTGAGACCAAAATGGTGAGAAACTGCTGGCCAGGAGAGAGGTGAGCATGCTGGGCTGAGAGGGGTAGAGGTGGGCAAGGAACAGAGGGGAACATTCCTGGCAGAGGGAGGAGCTTACCTGAGGTCCTGAAGGGTAGACAGTGACTAGATGGGGGCAAAGTGGCTTTGTGGAAGTTGAAGAGAAAACTAGGGGCCAGATTCTACAGGACAAGTGTCTGCAAACTATAGCCCAGGGGCCCAATCCAGCACCCCACCTATTTTTGTCAATAAAGTTTTATTGGAACAGAGCCACGCCCATTCATTTATGCAATGTCTATGATTGTTTTCACACTGCGATGGTAGAAATGAGAGGTCGCTACAGAGACCATATGTTCTGCAAAACCTAAAATATTTCCTATCTAGGCTTTTACAGAAAAGTTTGCTGACCCCTGCTATAGAGCCTTGCAGCTGGGCATGTGGTGGAATTCTTTTATCACAAGTGCAATGGGAAGGCTTTGAGAAGAAAGCAGGGAAGGAACTTAATCAGATTTTCTTTTAAAAGAATTCTGGCCACAGTAGGGGGGACAGATTAGAAATGAAGACTCTGAGTGGATATGGGGCACCTAAGAGTATTGAGGAGAGAAGGGCTGGTGGTTTGGACTAAGGTTGTGCCAAGTGGGCATAGAAATAAATAGATGGAGACTTCTTTGGAATTTATATAGGACAGGAATTTGGTGATGAATAGGGTAAGGGAAGTAAGGAGAGAGAGGTGTCCAGGACCACACCCAGATTTCTGCCCAGTGCACCTACCTGCCCACTGGGGAGCTCTAGAGGAAAAGCAGGACTGAGATGGAAAGTCAAGAGCTTTTAACGCCTGGCCAGTTTACTACAGTGGGTAATGTAACCTGACCCTATTATTGGACATGGATATTGTTTCTATTATTTTTCTCTTAAACATAATGCAGTGATGAACTCATTTATGCACCCCTCTCATTGTTTCCTTAGAATACAATCCTAGAAGCAGAATGGTTGGATAAAAGCCTGCACTCGTTTTTAAGCTCTTTGATCAGTATTGCTAAATTGCCCTCCAGAATGTTATTCCAGTTTACACTTCCACCCGTGTGTGCTGCCGCAGCCAATTTTGATTCAATAGGCAACAAATGGCCATAGCATTGGGTGTCAGAATCTGTCCTATGTCTTTTAAAAAAAAAATCTCTATTGTTTCCAGCTCAAGGTATTAATGCTTGAAAGATTTTCCGTGTTTGAAGGGATTTTTGTGGTGCTGGCCTGTAAGTTGACCTTTTTGTGGAGGATTACGAACATTCTTCAAAACTGTGGCCGACACCCAAGGTAGGAATCTGGCAAAGAGCCTTTCCGGCTTCGTCTCTCCTTGGTGTGATAAAAGGCAACTTACAACCTGAGTCACATGAGACGCCTAATATATGTTAGCTGGTGTTCTGGGCCACATCTCTTCTCTGTCTCCAAAGAGGCTTTTGTTTTATGTGGCACATCCGTCTCCTGCCATACTCCAGAGCCTTTTATCCAGCCTGGCAGTTTCAGCTGCCACCCGGTAGCAGCCAGACTAATGAAGCCTTTTGGCACAAGGGGCAGGTTTGTGGCATCAGGGAAGCCTTCTGGGTTGACAGTGTGGAGCTAGGGAGGTCTGACTTCGGAGCCAGACCACCCTGGACAGGAAACCCGGCTACATCTGTCATTGGTTGTCTATCTCGGGGGGGTCACCTGACTGCTCTGACTTCACTTTCCCATCTGTAAAGAGAGCTTTAGTAACTAGCTCAGAAATTGTGGGGAGGAGAAGCCACAGAGCTTGGCATGTGTTGAACCTAGCCCTGACACTGAGCAGGTGTTGGAAAAAATGGTGCTTTACTGAAAAATAAAGTTGGGCAATTGTCTGTGGAGTTCGGGGGTCTGCTGCCCTCCACACCTCAGCTCCCTAAGCTCTGAGACTCTAAATTCTCTCAACACCAAACTGATCACAGCTCTTTATTTAAGAAGGAAGAAACGATGAGTGAGTTTAACTTTCCAATCCCTGTTTTAGGAGGCGGCTCTCCATTGGAGGAAAGACAATCATGGACAAGGTGCGATGCACGGCCCGCCTTCCCCAGCCGGGTGTACCACCTGAAACTGCCAGCGTGTATTTAGGTTAAAATTTTATCTCCAAGATGCCCTTGTTGAAATACAGATATCTTCAGAAGGGAGGTGGCAGACATTAGCACAGACTCTGGAGTCAGAAGACCTGGAGGTAAATCCCAGTTCTGCCACTTATCTGCTGTGTGACTTTGAACAAGTTACTTCATGTCTCTGTGCCTCGGTTCCTCTATCTGTATGATGGGCAGGGGCAGGTGAGATAATGCCTAGGACAGAATAAGTGCTCAATAAAAGTTAGCTGCAGTTAGTCGCTATTACTAAACCCTGAGAAGAAGGGGTGGGTGATGCTAGGACTCCACAGAGAATAAATTTAAGTTTCTCCTTCATGCGGGTGAGTTTCCATAAGGCTTTGCAAAATAGGTGCTATTTTACAGATGAGGCCAACTGAGTTTCAGAGAGATTAATTGGTTCTGAGTCACACGGCTTCATTAGGATGCCTTCAAGAAAAGGATATAATGCACACTCTCTTTTAGCCGTGGCCCCAGTAACCCTCCTGAATAACTTTTCTGGCTTCTCAGGCAGGCCCATGGTGGCAGCTCCTGAAATCCACCTGCACCCTGTCTGTGCTGGACAGTTCCCAAATGCTTTCCATTTTAGCGGAAGACAGGGCCTTTGGCTTGGAGAGCAACTTGCAAAAGCAAGGTCAGATTTCAAACCCAGAGGCCATACGGATCTTACACCTCGGCTCTTATGGATGTGACTCGGCATTTAGAGATGAAAAATCATCTCTGAGACAACGTAGGCATCTTATTTACAGACGATTGATCCCACTGTGTACTAAGGCCAAATCCACTTCTGGCTTCATGCCTGGTGACGTGGGGAAAATACCACGGCTGCCACGTTGTGGGTACATTTCCATCTGCCGGGTGTTCTCCGGGTTCCTGGGGGAAGTGAGTCAACAGTCTGTCAATACTATGGATTTAGTGTCTTGATGTGGGTTCTAATGAGTTTTCATAATGCCTCATACACTCACACCCCCGCCAGCCTCAGAGTGAAATCAGACCCAGAGACCAGGTGCATAGGAACTTGCTTTGCTTCAGCTTTGGATCTTTCACCTCATAGGGTCTGAGATCCATTATTTCATTCAATACGTACTTCATCAGCGCCTACTCTGCACCCCTCACTGTTCCAGAACAGAATAAAGGAAGCTTCCAGAAAATTTGCTGTAGTCCAAATGAAACTGAACTCAGACAATAAATAATAATTACAATAATACCTACTATTTATTAAACATTTACTATGTGCCAGTCATTGTGTACTTTATCCTCCCTAAAGTCCTCAGTTTTAGGTCCTGTTGTTATCCCTATTTTGCTCTTAATGAAAATAAAACACAAAGATGTTAAGAAGCTTTCCCCAAATGACATAGCTGGACAAGTAGTGGTTGAGTTTCAAGCCCAGATACATTTGATTCTCATCATCCACAGCATTATGTTCTATAAAGTGGCTGCGAACACTGAATTAGCCTATACCAAGACATTCATTGCTCCTAGGGGAAGTACAGAGTTAGGTTCCTGTGAGCCCCTGATCACATTTTCATCAGTTGATCCATTTATAACCTTGTTTTAAGTGTGTTTCTGTTTAAAGACGTCTTATTTAATATATACTTTTGATTCATGAGCATTGAACTTACAGCCAACAGTACTATGACTCATGCCCAAATGAAGCTTCTCTAACACACACATTTTCTCTGTAAGGCACATCAAGCCTTCTTGTGCTTAGGATCACTAGGCAGTGCTTCAGCACTATTGCTTCGGGACCATCTTAAACAGCAAAATCACCAACAAAAAGCACAAAAATGAGAAAGATGTGGCACAAAATAGAACTGCAAAAGGGACACTTGTTTACAGTCTGAGAACTGAAAAACAAGAGCAGAGGGTCACCTTTTTGTCCCACTTCAGCTAGGAATGTGTGTGTTGGGCAACTCAAATTCTTTGCTGCTCTGAGGATGTCTGCGAATGACTGCACAAGTGCCATGAGTATTGATTTTGGAATTATAAATAAACTTTAGCAAGTGGGGAGATTCACAAATACGAAATCCATGAATGGGGAGGATTGATTGCAGTCTTATTCCAGAGTATGTTTCTGCTCTTCTTCACACTTCACCCTGCTGTGGTCAGCAGCCTCTGAGATTGTTCCCAGTGATCAATCCCCACCTCCTAGTCTTCGTGCCCTTGGTAATGCCCTTGGATGTGCCAATCCCCTTGAGTGTGTGCCAGACTTAGTGATTCATTTCTAATGAATAGAAGGTGGCTTAAGGTGATAGGGTATCACTTTCAAGATTCAATTACAAGAAGATTATAGCTTCTGTCTTGGACACTTTTCCTCTCGTTTCTTCTGTGGGAAGCTTGCTGCCATGTTTTGAGCTGCCTTGTGAAGAGGCCAATGTAGCAAGGAATTGAGAGAGCCAGCAGGAAAATGAGACCCTCGAAACAGCAAGAAACCAAATCCTGCCAACAACTACATGAGTGAATATATCCTTCCCCAGCCAAGACTTCAGATGAGACTGCAGTTCCAACCAACACATTAGCTGTTGCCTTGTAGGAAACCTTAGAACAGAGGCAGCAAGCTAAGTCACATACAGATTCTTGGCCCCAAAAAACTATAAAATAATAAATGATTTTGTTTTTTGCCACTAAGTTTTGGGGTAATTTTTTATAAAGCAAAAGGTAGCTAGCACAACTGCTTTCTCACAAGCTACATTTGTTATATTGCTTGGCATTATAAGCTGTGGTCTCTACACACTCCACTGCTTTTAATCTTCATGATGACCAGGAAAGATACTGATATTATTCCCATTTTGTAGATAAAAACAATTGTCCATCAGAAGGGTTGAGTAACTTGACCAAGGTCATACAGCTAAAGGTGGAACAGATTTTTGACCTCAGATCGGATGAACCCCAAAACTCCAACTAGACTTGATTTGCATAATACCATGGAGCTGGGATTGGAATACAGACCTCCTGATTTCAAGGCCTATTTTTTTTCCTGTTTCTCATAAAAACAACCCACTTATAGGCTGAAGAAAGTTGAGATGAATCTGAAAGAGATTGGGGGTGACCACAGCTATACTCAGTATCTGCCACTGCTCCTTCTGAGCCCTCATCTGCAGAAGTGCTCCAAGCCAAGGATTGTGCCAATGATATTTCTTACAAAGTGGCCCAATCTGGAATCTAATCATGTTAATTTTTCCAGGCTACCATAACAAAATGCCAGAGACTGTGTGACTTAACAGAAATTTATTTTCTCACAGTTCTGGGGGCTAGAAGTCCAAGATTGAGGGGCTAGCATGGTGAGGCCTCTCTTCCTGGCTTGTAGGTGGCCACCATCTCACTATGTCCTCACATGGCTCTCATGGAGGGGGATCTCTAGTGTCTTTTTTTGCAAGGACACCAATTCCATCAGATTAGGGCACCACATTTACAGCCTTACTTAAACTCATTACCCACTTTCTTCCCTATCTCCAAATACCATCACATTGGGGGTTAGGGCTTCAAGGTAGGAGTTAATTCTCTATTAACTCCTAAATAGATTATTTTAAACTAGTACAACGAGAAAACTCAACAAAGTGAGAAAGAATACAGAGTAGCAAGTTGAATCCCTCCATCCCAATTGTAGACTTAGAGGTCTAGGTCAGGGGTCACCAGGCCAGGGGTCAAATGAAGGGTGAGTATCAGAATCTCCCGGGGAGGCTGTTAGCATGCACAGTCCTGGGCCCAGCCCTCAGAGATTCTGATTCATAGACACAGGAGGGGACCCAGGAATCTGCGTTTAAGCCAACAGCCCAGAAGATTCTGGTCCAAGTTCTAGGATCTATGAGATGAACTGCAACTTTTAAAAAACTGGAAAACCCTGCAGTCAGACTCGGTGCAGCTAAGATTCTTTGGGATACCCACCTCCAGGTCCCTGGTCCTGTCGGGTTGCCCAGAAGCACCACAGCTCTGCCCTTGATTCAGTGCTAAGGACCTGACCTTGTGCTGCTTGGACAGCGTGACTGCTCCACACTGAGTGAGTGCAGCTCCAGGAGGGTGAGAGCTCTGGTTTTATTTTCTTTTTCTATCTTTCTCTTCCTTTTTTTCTCAATTCCTGGCATGTCCATGCATACCAAATGAGTTAATTTTATCAGAAACCTTTAATACCTCAATGCGGACATTCGGAGGCTTCGGAGGAAACAGGAGAGGGGCTGATTTCAATCTGAACCTTCAATAATCTCACTAATACAAATAAGTGAAGGATGACTCTATTTAGCACATAAGTAGTTGGCACTTATGGGAATGTGGTGGTTAATGCAGATTTTGCACAAATTATTTTTTTTCTGCTTGGTGATTTAGGCACTCACTTCTCTGCCCCACCCCCAGCAGCAGCATCTTAGCTACAGTGTGGGAGGCAGCGAGAACTCTATTTTAGAAGGTGACCGTGCTTTCAAGTTGACAGGTTGCTTGCTTTGGGTCAATCCCCACTTGCCCGCCCCAGATCCATTCTTTCTAGAAGTGTCCCGTTCTCCCCATGAATGAGAAATGAATGCGCCGCTGCAGGCGCGCAGGTGCAATGCATCATTCTGAGTGTAGGCCGAGCGCCTCGCCGTGCGCTCCGGACACGCTGTGAATGCTGAATTGCAACCACTGGGATTCTCCAGCCTGACTTTCCATCAAGTGGATATTGTTTGTGCGGGGGTGGTGGAAAGTGAGTAATGGCATGTAGTTTCGTGGAGATGCTTGCTCTAATCAAATATTTCAAGGTCCAGTGTTCCAAATCTCATTACGACTGTGCTACAAGAAGAAATGGTGTGTGTGTGTGTGTGTGTGTGTGTGTGTGTGTGTGTGTGTGTGTGTGTGAGAGAGAGAGAGAGAGAGAGAGAGAGAGAGAGAGAGAGAGAGAAAGTAATAGATCAGGTTTATCTCCTAATATGTTAGAATAACAGAAAATAGCTCAGCAAAAGAAAGAAAACAGAAGTCAAGATATCTCATCTGTGACACAAAATAACCCGTGGCTTAGGATATTTTGTGTAATGACTTTAAACCGCAGTGAAACCTCAGTACTTAGGAGCACCGACGCTGGAGGGAGACGGCAGGATCTCAATCTTGGCTCCACTAACTCTCCGGCTCTGTGGCTTTGGGAAATTCCCATAACGTTTCTAAGTCTCAGCCTCCTCGTCTTTAAAATGAAAGTACTAATAGTATTTCCCTCACTGGGTTCCTGCAAAGAGGAAATGAAATCGTGTATGTAAAAGTACTTGCATGCCTGGTATGCAGTAGGTGCTCAAAAAATGCTAGTTTTCTATTCATCAGATTTTCATTCAATAAACATTTATGGAGTGCCTTTTATGTGCCAAGTGCTGTTTTTAGGTACTAAGGATAAAGCAGTGCACAGACAGACAGGAATCCCTACCTTTCTGCTTAAAGGGTTCAGACAAGTAAAATGCAAGTGATATGAAGGGGTGATGAGTGCTTTGGAAAAAATTAAGCAGGAGATGGCACTAGGTAACAGCAGGGCGGTTAGGGATTGTTTTCCTGCTGCCCCCTGAGTTGCGTGAGGATTGCAGTCTGGGACGTAGGAGTGGTGTGGGACTTCTGGGCATCTTGTGATGACTGAAGAAAACTGGGATAAGAGGCGTAAAGAGATTAGCACAGACCTAATGATGTCAAGGCAGAGAGTATTTGGGGGTGAGATGGGAGTGGGGATCTTTCCAGGAACACACAGAACTCTGGGGCTGTCTCTTTCTCCCTACGGCTATTAGTTAATGGAAGCTTGGGAAGAGGTGGTTTTTCAGGCCATGATTATTATCTTTGCTATAAAAGGTTTCCTAGCTTGGGATCAATGGATGAGATAAAGGGAGCTTCTGTAACTCCTGAATTTTTATGTAAAATTATGCATGTTTGTGTAGGGAGAAAGTCTGTAAATTTCATTCCATTCTCAAAGGAACCCCTGACCAAGGTGGGGTTGGGACTGCTTGTCTCTTTGATTTGTACCAGGGTGACCACACTGGACAGTGCCAGCTCACTCCCACTGTCCGTGCAGAGTGTGAATGGTGATCCCTTCCACCCTCCAAGCTGTGTAGATGATATTATGGTCTCCCAAGCTGTACAGCCCCTGCCTTACTCCTTCGTTTGATGCACTTCAACATCTCGTAGATGGCCCTCAGCTCTGGGTTGAGAAGGGTCTAGAACACCATTCCAGTGGGATATTGGGACTGCTGGTTGTAACATTCACCACTGCCTAGGCTGATGTCTGTGGGTATCCCCTGACCACTCCCCTGACAGGAGTGGCTCCACTTTGGGACTCAGCGGTAAGATTCCAGAGGATTCCTTCCAACATACTCCTTCCCCCTAAGTCTCCTTACATGCTCCCTCATTCCCCAGACTGAATCTGTGATGCGCCAGCTGGGGCTGTAGGCAGGATGAAGCAACAAACAAAGCACCTGGATAACCGACAAGATAGATGACTAGAGCTCACAGTCCCTGACACCGGCGACTTAGGTCGGGAAATCCCAGGTCTCTTTCCAGTGGACCGAGTTTGAGGAATGTGTCTGCATGTCAGAGACGCTAATCTGAAATGGTGGCTGGAAGATCCCTCCCTTCTGGGCACTTGAAATGTCTGCATGTTGCTTCCTTATCAGCAAAACAAACAGGTAAATGGAAAGTAAATGTTAAACTGCACAAGGAGCCAATAGCTTTAAATATAGATGAGTGACCTCATTCTAGAATGCTCACCCCCTGACTTCCTACTTTTATTTCTTTTTGGTCTCCTTACAAGCTTGCCACTTTATCTCCGCAAGAAAGACTTTGGTTAATGACTTTGGATTCCTTTGGGTCTTCTGACCTTGGAACAGCTGGGAAATAGAGTTGTGTTCAGGCTAGAGAGAGAAAAAGAAGAAAAAAGAGAGAGTGTCCCTTGAGAAATATACCCTCTTTGTCATTTTTGGAAGACTCATTGTTTATGTTTGGAGGTCTAAGGCCGTCAGTGAGTCATATTACATTTGCCTTATGGCTTTGGTGTAATAAGTGGAAACCCACTAGAAGTGGGCCTTCCAAATGACTCATATTTTTTTATAAAATTACTGAACATAAAAGATTATTCAATATAGAACTATCTGATTTGAATAAACCAAGCTTCCTTATTAAGATACACCACCCTGTAGGCACATACACATCCCTTTGCCAGTGGGGAGGCCACAATACCCCAACCTTTACATGGGGGATTGCGTTGGTCCATGTGGGTGTGGATTGAAGCTCTGGATGCTTCCTCACTCTGCAGCCACCTAGACTAGCACTAAGGTTTGGATCTGGGATGAAGTCCAGAGTCTCTAGTCAGAGACTGCACCCTCAAGCACCAGGACAGTGGAAGAAACACAAAGCTATGGAAGCTCAGGGTTCTCACACTTGGTAAACCCTACTAGCTATGACTAGTGCACACGCTGGCTCTACCATCCCCACCCATCAGGCTGTAGACTTACATTTATACAAATCAGGCAACTCTAATGTGCTGATTCTGATACTATGCAAGGGCCCTCACTGGGGCATTGACAGCTCTACTGGATTGATAAGATAAGGTAGTGTAGGACTGAGAGTCAGAATTTAACATATACTCCATATTTGCTGTGCAGAGGCCATTGTCCAATTGGATCTGCAGGCATAGGTTTTTGCTACTATTGTTTTGTTTTTGCCCTCACAGTGGGTTTGTTTGTTTTTGCACTCATATTTTAAAACAATGAGATTTTGCACGACAATCTGATTTCTGTTTTGTTTTGTTTTGTTTTGTTTTTTTCTATGAGAAGATCTATGTTCCTCTGGCCCTCATTTTCACACAACAGACAGGAGCAGACATTTGCCTCCATTTGGCCCTTTTTTCTGCCTGGCACAGTTCTCTGTCCCCAAAGGCATGCCACTGTACCACCTTGATTTGGAAGCCTACATTCTCCTACTGTCTCTGGTCCAGACTGGTGACAATCGAGGCTCCATCTAAGGAAAGACTTTCCCAATGACTTTCTCTGCCCTTTCCAGATAGTAGACACACCATGGGAAGACTGTGATGTCCTCCTCAGATTGAGAGAGCAGAGCCCATGACTCCCTTAAGATGAGGGCACAAGTATAAGAGCACCCCGTGAGTAAAGAGAAGGTATCTTAGTCTATTTGTGTTGCTATAACAAAATACCTTAGACTGGGTAATTTATAAACAACAGAAATTTATTACTCACAGTTCTAGAGGCTTGCAAGTGCAAGATCAAGGTGCTGGCATATTCAGTGACTGGTAACAGCCTGTTTGTCCTGGATGGCACCATCTGCATTCTCACATAGCAGAAGGGCAAGGCAGCTATCTGGGGCTTCTTTTCTAAGAGTACTAATCCCATTAACAAGGGGAGAGCCCTCATAACTTGATCACCTCCCTAAAGCACCACCTTCTAATACCATCACCTTGGTCATTAGGTTTCAACATATGAATTTTGAGGGGACATAAACATTCAGATCATAGGAGGAGGGGAAACCTCATCTTTTCCATCTTAAAAGGTTGTTGGTAATTTTCTCCTCTAAATTCTTCATTTACGGATGTGAAAACACAAGCCCAAAAAAGTTTTATGGCTATTCCAAAGTTGCACACCTCATCAGCAGTAGATCCAGGTTGAAGGTCCAGGTCTTCTGATCCTTGGCTCAGCCAGGGGCTGGGAACCTGCTTCCTTGGGGCCACTTGTGGCCTTCTGGATCCCTGAGTGCAGCCTTCTGACTGAATCCAAATTTTACATAACAAATCCTTTTCGTAAAGAGATTTGTTCTGTGAAGTTTGGATTCTGTCGAGGGGCCACAGCTGGGGATCTGAAGGGCCACATGTGGCCTTGACACTGCAGGTTCCCCACCCCTGTGTCCTTTCCCCTTGCCAGTGTGTTATTCTAGGGTGAAGCCATCACTGGTCTGTTTCTCCCCCTTCTCCCCCTTTCATTTGTTTTCACTTTCTCTCTCCCTGCTGGTTGGTGGTCATGAATTTCACAAGTACTGCAAGTGTGAATTGCCTTGGGTTACATCTCCTGATTGGAGTCTATGGCAGTCAATATTTTCTCAGGATGGTGTCTCTCAGCAAGACTCAGGCCAATAAATGGCAAGCAGGCAATCAACAAGTACTTATTAATCCCCTGATCTTTGCTCAGCACCACAGCCTTTCTGAAGAAGTATTACATTTAATTCCTCTCTAGCAAGTGGCAGACACATTGTCAAAGTCGCTTAAGCAAAGGGGGAGTTTTTTGGCTCCAGAATATAAGCATGAATATCAAGTCATGGGAAGCACAAGGCCAGAGCTGGGCCTTGGGAAAGCTGGAAGTAGAAACTCCAGCAATATCAATACTCTGTTTAGCTCTCACATCCACTTCTCCCTGCATGCTGGCCTCATTCTCCATGTTATAGAAAAATGTCCACCAATATTTCATTGTTGTACCCTTTCTGTTTTGTTGCTGCAAAGAGAATGACTTCTTCATTGTGGGTTCTCCAAAGCCTATGGAAATTCTAGGATTGGTCTGACCTAACTCAGGTGCCTATCCTTGGACCAATCACCCGTGGTATGGGTGGAAGTGGAGGAGGTACTCACCCAGTGTGGACCAATCAGCTGTGACCTGGGGTGGCTCACATTGTACTAAGGGAAAGCTTCCACCATAACCTTGTAGAATGGGATGAAGGTACAGAGAGAAGTCCCAGAAAAGGAAGGGAAGGCAGGTTTAGGAAGGCTAAATATTGCATCCAGAACATTGCCTACATGATCTCATAATTGACTGGGCAGTTAAGAATTACATATAGAAGCAGCAGTGATAAAGGACTGATATGTCACTGATTGTTAGGAGTAAGTGTGCAAAAATGGTTGATATTATCAAAAATGACACCACCCACTGCTGGCCTTCTCAAATTGGGATACTGTGGTAGCAGAAGCTTGAAAGAAATGTGGTTCTTTTTTCTAGAGCCTCAATTTCATCCAGAATTGGGGTGAGTCTGTTAGGTAGGGAGTAAGGGATTCTGGGTCTCCTAGAGACAAAAGTGGGTGCTTTGCCTTGGTCCAATTGCCCCACCTGGGAAGAAAGACAAGGGTGGGCCCCAGGCCCCCTTCTTGGTTCTGCCCTACCTTGATCCTTCCCTGAGCTACTGCCATACCTGGGGGAGGAGGGAACACCCTATGAATCTGCCAGTCAGAACTTAGCGTGCCAGCTGCAAAAGAATGTGCAGGACTCTAGCCCATGGACCAAGTAGCATAAGTACTAGAGAGTCCAGAAATTGACCCAGGACAACCTGCATGCGTAGTAATGCAACTCCCGACTATCCAAAGTGTTTCAATGGTGGCGTCTGAGCAACTCAGGAGGTCCCAATCCAGGCGCTATAAAACAAGATGCAAATCCTAACTAACTCCTTTTGACACTCTTCCTTTTGCTCTCCCTTTGCTGTGACAGTGGGTTCAGTCGTCATCTGTGGTGTCTGTATCACACTCTGTAAACCTGTACCTTGCTCATGCTCTATAATCCTATCTTTCTCTCCTCAATAAACCTGTTTGTGCTTGCCGTACTTTGGTGTGTCTGGTCATTCTTCGACCATGAGCGTGCCAAGAACTGACATTCCAGACTGAAACCTGATGAGTCCATTAAAACCAACACACAACAAGGATTTATTATGGGTGATAATACAAAATGTGATGACTCTTAAAATAAAAGTACAATGTAAAAGATAAAGAAATTTGAGCTTTTTGGCCTGGGATGCCAGTCCTCTCCTGAATACACTCTACTGCACTAATGAAACTGGTGAAGAAGTTTAGAAAGTCTGGGGGCAAGTGGTGTTAGGTCCAGAGCCAAGAGGGAGACACACGAAGCTTTATGTGTAGCAAAATGCCATTTATTTGAACATCTAGGGATAGATGGGTGGAGGCCAAAAAAGCAGGTGCCATGATGGAGGAGAAAGCCTTGGGTTTTATAGAGGGTGTTTTCTGGAGGGAGTGAGCAACTGGGTCAGAACAGCCACTGTAATAAATTCTTTTTCAAACAACAGTTTCTGGGCCCCCTGCATTGGTCTCATCCTGCAGAGATAGGGGAGGGGAGTAGCTTAGTCCTTATCAGGGGGGATAGGAATGCAGGCGCGGCTGCAGCTATCTGTGGTTGGAGTTAGATTTACAACCTCCGGACTCTCCAGATTCCTGTGGCTTTTGTTTCATGGGCTTTATGATCACTAAGTTTTCCACTAACCGCATTACATCCTATACATACTTTTCAGGTTCCCACCCTAAGCCAGCCTAACAAGTGGGAGTTCTTGAACATTGCTCATGGAGAGGCTGTGTGGTCTTGGAGTACTTACTTAGATCCTCTGGGCTAAAAGAATTTGAGGTGGGTGGGGAGGGATGAGATAGACTGTGGAGAGGGACTCCTTAACCGCCTCTGACAATAACATTCTGTGTAGGTTTGGTTTGGTTTGGTTTGTTTACTTTGGGAGGCAGGATTCAGGCAATAGAGCCACAAACTAGATGAGGTTTAATTAGTTTATAGGGCTTTTACATCAGTTCTGGGATTTATAGATGTCCTTGGGATTAGCATATCTCCTTCAGTACTTTCTAGGTAAATGTTGTTTAAGTAAAGCAAATGAGTAGAGCTATTTTGCTAATTAGGAGGAATTGACCCAAGGATACCAGGCCTCAGACAAACAGAAAGAGACAATCGAGAGAATGGAATCAATTGGAATGAGTTCAACGGAGGTGGGAGGCCCTTGGGTCACTGTTGGGTAGCACATTATTCTTGTCTAAGACACACCTCCCCACTCTTATACCAAACACCTTCCTCCCCTCTTCATCCTGGATCAACTGATTTTCAATAATTATCTCTTCTCTTGTGTACATTCGGCCTCTACATACCTGCTGGTATCTTCCATCAGCATTAAGGATGCTAAGTCCCTTCCCATATTAGACACCATACAAAATGCCACTCACTTGATGTCAGGCCCCTCTAGTGAAATCCTGTCTATCTGTCTATCTCCTGCCATTTATAGCCAAGCTTTTTGAAGTGTCTGCACTCTGTTTTTACTTCCTTACCTCCCATTCAGTAATCATCTCAGCAATTCTGTGTCTACTTCCACCATTCTGTGGAAACTCCTTTCTCTGAGGTCACCAGAGACATACGTGTTTCTAGTTCCAGTGGACATGTCTTCACCCCTGATCTCACCGGGCCTCTAGGGAGCATGTACCCCTTGAGCTGACCCCCTAGACATTCTCTCCCGGTTTCCCATCCTTCTGGTATGTTGTCCTCCTGACTCTGTCTCCTCTTGGCCCCCATTTCTTCCAGCCATCTCTGCTCTTTCTCCTGTGTCAGGGAGGAAAAGCTTTCCCTCTGCTTTTAGATTCAGTGGCTGGGGGCCTATGAATCAAACTAATAAGAAACAGATTAACAGGAGAAAAGGTGTAATTTTTATTTAATATTTACATGCACAGGAGTTGGCAGAAAAGAAGTAAAACTCAAAAAAGTGGTTACATTCGGGGGATTATAGACCATTTCAACAAGGGAAAGGAGGTTTGGGGTTCAGGGAATGATAAATCATGGGAAAGTGACCAGGAAATATACAAGGGAACTGATAGAAGAGAAGGGTTGTTTTAGTAAGGTCTGTTTATGCAAATTGCTCTTGGTGCGGACTCCCCATGCCCCGTGATAAGAGTGCCCTTTACTTCCTGGTACAAGGGGGCACCTTTCTCAAAAAGAAATTTATGCCCTGTTTTTAGGCAGCTAGGCTATGGGGGACAGAAAACTTGCATGCGTCTGTTGATTCTCAGTTGCTTTCGGCTCAAATAATCCCTGTGCCAAAGTGGCATGTTTTAGGGTAGTGTATTCTGATCTCCTTCACCTGCATCATCAGTTTTTCTCTGTACTGAACCATTCCCATCAGCATATAAATAAACTGTTTCTCCCAGCTTAAAAGGAAACCTCTGTTGACCCCTCTTCCCACTTGGGCTTCTCACCATTTCTCTCTTCCCTTTATAGAAAAGTCACAGGAAGAGTTGTCTACAACGCCCTCTCCAACCCCTCTTCTCTCTTCTCTCTTGAACTCTCTCTAATCATGTCTTTCCTCTTAATATTCCATGAAAACAGCGCACATCAAGTTATGATTTGGATATATTAAAGACTTCCCAAATGTAATTTATCCAAAACTGAACTCTCCTGCCCCAGACTTGTTCTAGCCACAATATTCCCCAATGCAGGATTAATAATCTCATTCTTGACTTATTCAGGCCAACACCCTGAAGTCATGCTTCACTCTCTATTCATTCTTTCACACCTCACATAAATAAATACATAACTATTAAGTAAACAGATGTTTATTTCTATATCATCTAGACTCAACTTAGCACCAATGGTATTGATATAATATTTTGGGAAACATTTTTTTTAAATGGCCATATTTCTTGGGATTCTGCCCTAGATGATGTTTTTCTATATATTCTCCATAGGCAAACTCATCAACAACAAATGGTTTAAATTTCTATCATGTTCTCACGATAATTACATGATGCCAACTGGGTCTCCTGCAATTTCATTCAATTCTGACACTAACTACCCAGAGTTTGTGCAGACCCAAAAATTAAGAGCAAAGTTCACAATATTGCCCCCATTTCAGACACCAGCCACAAATCTCAGGGGCCATCCACATGTCTGACTAACTGGGTACAAATTCAGGGGTACCCATGACCCCCTCAGGTTCAATAATTTGCTAGAACAACTCACAGAACTCTCTGAAAGTGCCATACTTGTGATTATGGTTTTGTTATAAAGAATACAACTCAGTAACACCCAAACAGAAGATATATATGAAGCAAGGGTCTAGGGAGGCAAAGGGACACAGAGCATCTATGCCCCGTCTTCACAGAATCCGGGTACGTAACCTCCCAGCACATCCATGTGTTCACCAACCAACATACTCCTTCAAAGCTTGGTGTCCAGAGGTTTTACTGGGGCTTCATTATGTAGGCACGATTGATTAGATTATCGATCATGTGATTGAATTTGATCTCCACCCCTACTTCCCTCACTGGAGATTGGGCTGGTGGCCCAAGTTCCAACCCTCCAATTATGTGGTTGATCTTTCCAGCTCCCATCCTAAAGCTATCTAGGGGCCCAGGAACCAGGAACCAGGACAAAGACAAGGTATATATTTTTTATTATATCACACACACATATATGGATGAATCACCAATTTATATCTCAGCTCATATCTCTTTTCTGAAATTAAGACTCAGATCCACCTGCCACCTGGGTGTCTTTTTCAGGTGATATCACTGGTACTTTCTGTCCATCAATATCCAGAAAATAAACCCCAATCCTCTCCTCACCACCTTATCCAACACATTCACTTTCTCCCATATTTCTTCTTAGTAAATTTCATCACCATCCACCCATACACTTAAATCTAAAAACTGGGTTTTTCTTTCTTGCTCCCATATTGTTTCCTCTTCTTTGAATGTCATTCCCTTTGCCACCCCTTCTCTTCCTATTTATTGTTTAGATCTTAGCTTAAAAGTCACAGTGTCCAGGAGGCCTTTGCTGGTCTCCCAGGACTAGTCAGGTGCTCCTGTACTTCATAATCATAGTGCTCATCACAGAGTGTGATAATTTCCAATTTTTCTCTCTTGCCCATTAGCCTGGTGAGGGTAGTGATTGTGTCTCTCTTGTTCACTTTTATGTCCTTGTATCTGGACATAGTTGGCACTCAATAAATATATACTGAATGAATGGATAAAATGATCCCAAATTGGAACATTTCAAAATAAGACTTCTCTCTTAAATAATTACATTCTATTCCAATAATTTGTCAACTTTCCTCCTGAGGATGCTTTGGTGTAATCTTATTTTGAGAATTAAATAATTTATGTAGGTTTATAGTAACTGGATTATAATTGTCTTCATTCATACATTCATTTCTTGAATATGTATTGAATACCTACTAATGTAACAAGTAGTGTTCTGGTCCCTGTAGTCACAGTCTACTGGGAGAATCATATGTATAAACACAATTGCAATAAAACATGGTAAGTCCTGTAAAAGCAGGATGAGCAACATATGGTGGGAAATACTGAGTGTGATTATGTTAGATTTTTGTTCCCAACTCTTTATTCCTTTCTATAAAGCAATATACACCCATGCCCTCTGCCACATACTTCCTAGTACCTATGACAATGTGCAAACAGAAAACACATCCCTATCCTCAGTTCCTTGGGCTTGGCTATGTGACTTGCTTTGACCAATTAATATAGGCAGAAGTAAAATGACAGTGTGCCAGCTCTGAGCAGAAATTTGAGAATCAGAGAAAGATTCTGCCATAATCTCAAACTTTTGCCCTTGCCCATAAGGCGTGTGTCCCAGGTCACCATTGTTCTTTCAGTCTGAGTCCTGGAATACAGACACCCAGAGCAGGCTTAAACACAAACCACAGATTGGAGTCTATCCAGCTGAGCCAAGCCAATTCACAGCAACCTACCTTCCCATGAGCGTGAAATAGATACTTCTTTTGTTAGCTATTGAGTTTCGGGAGGAGAGGTCTTGTTATACAGCATTATCACAACAGAAATCTGCTAATACACTGCTTATCCATCTAATGACTATGTTAGAGTATGAGACATAAAGAAATGGCTACATGACTGTGGCTATTTCCCAGGACACAATGCCCCCAATTCTCTGCTGGTTGTAGACAATTAAAGAAAATGTCAATGCAATGAATTCAGTGATTTATTCCATGCACTGTGAAACTTAGATTTCACAGTGGCAAGAAATAAACATGGGACTCCTTAAAACAATCTGGCCTATTCATAGCTTGAGAAGCTACCTTAGATTGATAGGTGTTTCTCCAGTACCTGAGTTTTCATAATGCAAGCTAGATGTGGTGGTGTTGACCAACTATGACACACAATTCTAACTGTGCAAAACCTTAGAGTTCTGATACAACCACAGTATGATTGTTACCCCTTGAATAAGAAAAGTTGGTCTTCCACAGCAGAGAAGCCCACAGCTACCTGTCAGGGTGGTTGGTCTCTCAATGTGAGTTTTCTTGCCCATTTGTAGTTGGGAACTGTGCTACAATTTGTTTTCATTTTGTGCTAACAATGGGCAGCAAAAGTGATAAAACTGTATAAAAGAAATTCTCTAACTCCTAAACTCTTTTTTTCCATTGCAATAATTTTGTTTGTTTGTTTTAAATGGCAGTGGTCAAGGATAATGATTAAGAAAAATCGCTATGAATTAGATTTCTTTGAATTAGACTTTGAATCCAGGCCCCACCAAGAATAGTGTAAAAATGACTTAAGTGCTCAGCTTCAGTGTATTCGTTTGTAAAATGAAGATAATAATAGTGCTTATCTCCTAAGGGTTGTGAAGAGTCAATGAAATAATCGTGTGAGGGCTTAGCATAGTGCCTAGTGGATAATAAGCAGTCAGTAAATTATAGAAATTATTGCAGGATGGATTTCGTTAGTGCAACTTTTCTTAGGAGAACAGCTGTTCATTACAGAAAGACAGGCTGTGTCATGGCATTTGCTTTGACCTTTACTATTGGAAAAAAATAAAAACTCAGGACCCAAATCATGATTAATTTATATTCTATGTTTATGAACAGCTAAGCTTTTTCCACTTTGGTTCTCTTAGAGGAATAAAGATCAAAGACACAGAAAATTTGGACTCACCATAAAATGAACACTTCCTGGACCTTAATTTGGTTGGGATAAAATAATAGATGGGCTCTCTGGTCATGAACCGTAGGCAAATTTCCAGGGAAACATGCAGTGCACTTGGATTCTTGCATACATACCACGCTGGAGTGACAGCAACTGTGCTGTGGAGAGGCCGTGGTGAAATGTACCTCCAGCGAATTTGCCAGGAAGATAAGAAGAACATTCCAGCAGCTTATGTGTTGCCCAAATGACAGGTCACCTCATTCTCAGATCCACTCATTTCCTGATTGCAGAGGATACCAGTATAGAGAGCCTTGGGTTTATGGAAAATGTGGTTGCCAAGGAAAGTTAATTCTCTTCGGAAGCTGTAAGCTGATAGTAGTTAATAATGGTTCTGATTTACGAGAAAGAATTTGTTATAAGACATATTTGGCTGTGTACCTTGAAAGATCCTGCAGAGTGTGTGTGTGTGTTTGTGTGTGTACATGCATGGGCAATGTGCAGGTGACTCTGATTTGAAATTAACAAGCAATTATAACTTCCAAATAATATGAATCAGCCATTTGAAATAAGTCTCAAATTTCTTTCCAGGAGAAATACATTTTTCCTACTTCCAGGCATTCTGTTTCCTAGTGCTTTTACTTTCTTCCAGACATTTCAAAAAGCATTGGACACGGAGGTGAAGCTAGGGGGATTTACAAATTTAATTTCTGTAATACCAAGCTTGAAACTTGCCCCTATTCAAAATATATATACACACTCTTGAGTTCATGCCAAAAAGAAGCTATTAGTTTAATGTGTAATCCCATAGCAAAGAGCAATATGACTCACATGAAGAATTCAGAATGGGTCACATAGTCAAATCCACTTTATTTTATTTTTTAGACATTTTGCCTCTCTGAGAAATAAAAGAATAGGCAATATATACCATTACTCAATGAATAAAAATAAATTAAAAATATGCCCAGCAAGCATACATTGTAGAAGGAAGTGGTGGAGAATAAAGTGAAAAAAAAAAGAAGAAGAAGAAAGGGAAAGAAAGAGCAAGGGGAGAAAGAATGAAAGTAAAAACTGAGCCAGGTAAAGACAACATAAATGCATGAACATATACCGGACATCTTCAGGGGGCAGCATTAGTGTCTATTACTCTTCTAAGGCAATTGTTACTTTTTCTAACTCTAAATCCAAACTGGGACATTTAGTTTGGGGCACACACTCTGTGGTCTGATGGCATTTGCCTATACTTCTTTGTATTATTTTTAGTAGTTAGCCATATAGAGATTAGAATATTCATCTTTTAATTCATCACAGTCACCTTCAATTATTATCATCCTAAACCATGAACAATGTTAGAACCCTACAACACTATAGTTCCATTTACCCTTCCCACCTTTGGTGCTTTTTGTCACATACTTTCTTTCTAATATATTATAAACCTGAGACTGTATTGTTATACATGCTTTAAATAGCCAATAGTCTTAGAAAAAAATTTAAATCTTCTTTTATATTTATGCATATAGTTATCCTCTCAAGGGTTTTTCCTTTCTACCTGCAGATATAGACTTATATTTGGATCATTTCCCCTTCAGCCTGAAGAATATTTTTCAGTACATACTTTTGTAGTGCAGGTCTACTAATCATAAATTCTCTCAGTTTTTGATTTTCTGAAAATATCTTAATTTTACCTTTATTTGTGAAGGATATTTTCACTGAACTGAGTATTTTAGGTTAATAATTTTTTTTCTAGCACAGGGAAAATGTTGTTCCATCATTTGCAATGAAAAGAAGTCAGTTATATTAATAATTCTTATTGTTGTTCTTATGAACATGATTTTTTTCCTCTGGCTGCCTTTAAAATTTTCTATTTATCCTGTATTTTCAGTAGTTTGAATACAATGTGCCTGGATGTGGTTTTTCTTTGTATTTATTCTGCTTGGTATTTGCAGTGCTTTTAGAATGTATGGGTTGAAGTATTTCATCTATTTTGGAAAATTTGGAGCCATCATTTCTTCAAATATTTTTCTTCTCTGTTATCTCTCTCTTCTATTTATGAGGCTCCAATTACATTTATGTTACTTGAATTTGTATTGTTCCACAAGTATTTTATATCCTGCTTTTTTTAAAAAAATTTATTCTTATCTTTATGCTTCAGTTTGAATAATTTCTCTTGATTCACTTCCAGTTCACTAATCCTTTGTTCTTCTCTGCCCAGTCTGAGGTTAAGCTCATATAATAATTTCTTCTTTTTTAAAAGATATAATATATTTTAGTTATAGACTTGGTATTCGGTTCTTTTGCATACTTTTCATTTTTTGCCAAAATTCTCCATCTCTAGCCCCATCATGTCCCTCCTGTCCTCTCAATTTTTTAACGTATTTATAAAAATTATAAATATACCTCTCTTTTCCTGAAAAATTCAACGTGTGGGTCATCTGTGGGTCTGCATCTATCAACATATTTTTATTTCTCTTGACTATGTGTCACATTTTCTTCTTTCTTTGCACCCCATAATCTTTTATGGTATTTCAGACACAGTATGTAAAAGACCAGTAGAGACTAAAGAAGGTTATAATCTCCTCCAGGAAGGGGTCACCTTTTGTCTGACAAGCAGCAATTGTTAAGGGCTGAGCTCATCAGTCTAATTCGCAGTTGAGCAGAATCGGGGCTGGGTTACCAGTCGAGTTAGTTTCAGATCATCCCTGGATCGAATGTCTTGGGGGAGATCAGGCCCCTCCTTCTAGCAGGATTTTGGGATCTAAGCACCACAATACTATGAGCTCTCTCTCTGCTTTCTAGACCTTATTCCAGGCTTTCTGATTATTCTACTTTTTTGAATAAAATTCCTATGGGGCTGAATTGGTGGATGGGGAAGGCTAACTCTGAGTCTGGGGCTGCTCCAGATTCGAATCCACCATGCCAGCCCAGGCACAGCCTTTAAGAGCTTGGCTGATGTCTCCTTGTTTGCACAAAGGCCCTCTGCCTGCAGCAGTTCTCTCCCCAGACTCAGCAACTCCCCTAGGGATTGAGAAGATCTCTTGTCTGCTCACCCAAGAAGGCCCTTCTCCCTCTCTGCATTCCATCTTACTTAGATTTTATTTTTTGGATCCACAGTCTTCAATGGCTTTAAAGAAAAGTAAAATTTTTTTGTCTTAATTTACCTGATATTTTGTTGCTAAAGAGTGACCATCTTATATGGACCTCTGTATTCTATAATCAGAATGTTTGAGTCTGATTCTGATGAGTTGATTCCTTTGGCAACCCATTTTATTTAAAAATAACACGATTCATGATTCATCAAGTTATAATGCTTGCACTTGAGTTAGTGCCCAAAGGCAACTAACCCAAGAAACCTTCAAGACTGTTATTCCCTGCCTCCTTGAAATGTTGAAATAGAGGCGATATAAAGACCTAATTTATACAATGGAAATAAGAGTCATTAATACTTATTAAGTGCCGGGTAGTAGTATGTCCCTAAGAATTCTGCCTGGTCCTCTACATACATCACTTTATTTTTTTAAATGCAAAAATGCTTACTGGGCATTGACACTGGGGTGGAGAAAGCCAGTAGAGCTGGAGGTGACATGGAACTCTTGGGTTCAAGGCCCCAGCCAGGGAATATGAATAAGGGATGAGAGATAGGTCTTTCTTGGGGAGGAGGGATGCTGAACACTTGCGAGTGAATTTACTTGTTCCTGGTTTAGTTGTGTACCAGGAACCAGGAAATGAGGCATCTGGACCCCATGTGTAAGCTACACACTGTGATGCTCGGTTCTGGTTTTCTGTTCAAAAACAGGACGTTTAGGCACCACTAGGGTGGGAATAACAAACTAGGACAATCTCACAAATGTGGAATGCTTAGTTACCCTGAATTTCCCACTACTTTACGGATATTGCAGTTACTTTCTCTGTTCCATTTCCTGGGAAAGATTTTATTTGTCGTGGAAATAATGACACCACAAGGCAGGGCCCTAAGGTGAAGGTCTAGCTTCTATGCCTCTAATGCAGCTGGGCACAACAGATGAAATTGGGGGTAAGCCACATTATACTCTGTGGGAAAGGGTACATTTTGAATGATGCTCCCTCTAAACTTACAGTGATGCTTGCTGAAAAGAAAATGAGCAGTTGCTTTCTGTTCTTGTCACTTAGCCCTATTTCTTCTCTGTGCAGTTTCCTGGCCATATATTTTCTCTCTCCTCCCCTCCCTTCCCCTTCCCCTCTTCTCTCTGACCCCCTCTCATCTCCTTCCCTTCCATTTCTTTTGTTTTCTTACTTCTTCTTTCTTTCTCTTTTTTCCCCTAAAATCATAAATCCTGTTGGTTTCACTGATATTCCTCTATTCCAAACTTGGGGTGATCAGTGTTATCTCTATACTTCCATATAGTACACTTCCATTTTTCAGAGGCCTTTTAGCTGTGATGATGATGATGATGATGATGATGGTGAAGGAGTTGGTAGTAGTACTTGCACAGTACTTATTTTGTTGGTGGCTATTGTAAGTGTTTTACACATATTAACTCATTAAAGCCTAAGAAAAAGCCTGTTGAAATAGGTATCATTTTATCCTCATTTTATAGATGAGGAAGCTAAGGCACTGAGCGGTTAAGTAGCTTGCTCAAAGCCACTCAATGGACAAGTGGCAGAATCGTGTTCTTATCCCGGGCAGTCTAGCTCCAGGGTACAAGCTCTTAAGCACTGTCCTAAACCATCTCTCATTTGAATTACTTCGCTTAATTCTTATCTAAAGGCCATGAGATCTTTAGGGAAGATGCTACTTTTTTTATTTTGCAGTTGAAGAAACTGAGGCTAGAACTGGCCAGAACACTCCAAAATGACAGACTTGCATACGAGTCTCACAAAGTCACACCTTAGCCTATTACATGCCTCTCCTCCCCAAATGCTCAGGTGTCTTGTATCTGTAACTTCCAAAATTCTTCCATTGACAGGATTTTGGAAGAGAATAAGGGCCGGGGGTGGGGGCAGGGAAGGGACTCCGGGCAACCTAAATTTTAGGGCTGCATGAAGCAGAGAGAATAAGAAATTCTATAAAAGGGATCTTGGGGACCAGGGAGCTCGAGCCCAGCTGGCTCCAGATGCCACCTTCTTCTCAGTTGCCACAGCATAATATATTAACAAATGAGAGCATCTCAGACTCACCCTCCAAAGTTACACAGTCCCTCACTTCTATCACTGGTCAATGGTTCAGAAGTAGCAGCAATGGCACTGGGTGATGGGAAATTTCAAAGTATTGAGAGAGGAGGAAGAACTTGCGTTTGCTAACTCATAGCTCACAGCAACCTCAAACTCCCGGGCTCAAGTGATCCTCCTGCCTCAGCCTCCCGAGTAGCTGGGACTATAAGCGTGCGTCATCATGCCTGGCTATAAAGTAGTAATTTAACAAGATCATCAGAACTCAGACCATTCCATTCTGCCATCCTCAGCATTTTAGTTTTTCATCCTCATCCTGGAGACCTCATGAATGCAAGGTGGCTCCCTCAGTGGCAAGCCGTCACATTTTCTCCTGATCACATACAAATATAGGAAACAAAGGCAGCCGCGGTGTCTAGAAATTGTCTCATCTGTGTCCCCTTTTCATCAGGGAAGAAAGTATTTCTCAGCATCCTTCTCTTTCCTTTTCGTAGTCTGGTACCCCATCATATAGCCATGTGCAACCATAAGGAAAGGCTGGAAAGTCAGTATCTGGCAAAAGGCACTAAGTTTGTCATGATTGAATTAGCAAAAGCAGTCATGATTCATCTCTCAGGGCTGTGGACTTCGGAACCAAAAACACAAAACTAATCAGGGTTCTGTGAGTGCTATATTGTGTGCATGGTAATTTACTTTAAAATACTTCAGTCTAAGTGGTATGATGTGTGTGTGTGCGAGTTAACACTAATCAGCACTCTAGGAATGAGTGGCTAATTAGTATATGAAGAGTCCTTGTCTGAATCAATACTTTTGGGTTAGTTAATTAGCATATGGAATGTTAGGCATAATTTTTTATTGGTGAAATTCATTGTGCTTAAGATCAGTTAGGAGTGCGGTAGGAGGAGCTACTGCTTGTGCATGAATAAGACAGGAGCATGTTGGGTCACCAGTACCAGAGGTGCAAGTTCTGGAGCACATTGGCCCTGCGTCCTCCCACTTCCTGGAGTGTCTATCCTGCTAGGTGGCCCAGTGATGAGGCCATTGATCACACTTGAAGGGAATCTATTTCTCAGGGATCTGCTCCTGCAAGGGGCTTGTCAGGGACCATGAAGTCAAAAGGGAGGAGGAATCCTTCTGAAGATATACGTGGTTGTTCACCCGCTTGCTAAAAAATATCTGCATGGCCAGTGGAATTCGGCCTGAGGCTTGCTTTCATTTTAAGACACCACCTTGGAGCAAGGTTGCAGAATAGGGATACGTCACCTCTTCCTGCCTCCAACCACCAGAGGCTGCCAGCATAGACTAAAAAGAATCTGAGATTTGCTAACCAGACAAATTAGCTTCAGTTTGGTCACTCCAGTTAGCCAGAGAGGAAAGGGGGGTGGTTGTTGGGGAGACCACGAGGCCAGTAATATCACACAACAGGAAGTTAAACTGACATCACTGCAATAGGAGCACCACAATGCAATGGATGTGAAATTCCAAAATGAAATACAATTAAAGGAAAAAACCTATTTCAGAACATGAATGGTGAAGAATCGATTTTGAAAAAGAATTTATGACACACTGTATTTGGATTAATATGCTGCTATTCAGTGAGTCCCATCTTCTAAGGGTAGAATTCAGACTGGTCTTCCCGTTACCTGGAGCGTAAAGAGCTTTATCAGAAGACCACGTGGCATGCTGATACATGTCCCTTAGGGATGGAGGTGGCCACGGTAGACTAAAGGTTGATACATTCTGTCCAAATTTGAGGGATTTCCATGGTGGATGGGAGGCGGAGGAGATGTAGTTGCTCCCATGTTGGGGAGGAACTTTTTCCCCTCTGTTGGCAGGTGACACGTGCGTGAACACTTGGTGCCAGCTGCGGAATGCATAGTAGGAACGTCAGCATGGGGTGGTCTTACAAGGAATCCTGCCCAAGAGGGCTTCTGCCAGAAAGCAGGTCACCCAAACGGGGAAGGCCTGTATGATGTGGCCCTTCGGAAAACAGAGGCTGAGGAGAGAAGTGGGGAACAGCCATAAGAAGGGGGACTTTTGCCTGTGTCATGGGAATAGCAGACCGGAGGATGCAGCAGAAGAGCCACTGAAGTCACCTCAAAGAGCTCACAGAAGAAAGCACCAGCTTGAAACCCCTGCCAGGCCCAGTGCCCAGAGTCATCTCACAGCAGTGCCAGACAGGTAAGGGCTTTCCCTGTTCTTTCCGCTCACCCACCCCATCCTTTCTCGTACGCCGACATTGGAGAGGCCAGAGACACTAGCAAGCTGAGGAAGGAGGGGTAGAGCAAGAAATGAAAAGCTGACCGCAGGCCCCACCCAGGAGGTGAAAGGCTGGCCTGTGGCTGGCCCTATCTGAAAGAAAGGAGAAAGGGACACTCCAAGTCTCGTTACAGTCCAGTTCTGATTATTACAAGGGACTAGGCAGCATAGCAACCAAAATGAGACTGTGTTTGCCATTTCAGGAGTGGTGGGGCTGTCTGTCGCCCGAGAGTCATGGGCCTGCTGGAGTTTCCACGTGGGTCGCTGAGCATGTTGAAAGGATAGAGGGAGACTCCCGAGATGGCAGGAAGGGCGACCCTCCCTTCTCATGTCCCCAGAGTTCGCACCTCGTCTGCTCTTCTCGGCAGCACTCTGCTGTGCTTCATCTTGGCCCCTGTGTCAGTTCTCCATTGCTGCATAGCAAATTCCCACAAACTGGGTGACTTAAAAAAGCACACAAGTTCATTATCTCACAATGTCTGCGGGCCAGGAGTCGAGGTGTGGCCTAGCTGGGCACCTCTGGTTCTAAGGTCTTTCCCAGGGCTTTTGTCACGGTGTCGGCCAGGACTGCAATCTCGTCTCAAGGCTCCACTAGGGAAGGACTGGCTTTAGGGCTCCGGTGGTGGTTGGCAGAATTCAGTTCCCTGTAGCCTGTTGGACCGAGGGACTCAGCCTCTTGCTGTCCAACACGCGGAAGCCACCCTCAGTTTCTCGCTGTCTGTGGGCCAAAGGCTGCTTGTACCTCATTGCCGTGTGCGGCTCCCAAATAGGGCCACACGATTCATCAAAGCCTGCAAGAGTCTTTTTCATAGACAGGTGTTACAATCTTATGCAATGTAATCACAGAAGTGACTCATATCAGAGGCATATTGCCATATCCCGTGGGTTTGAAGCAGGTCCCAGATCTCGCCCACTTTCAGAGGGAAGGGATTACACAGGCCATGAATACCAGGAGCTGGGAGGATTGGTGCCAACTTAGAGCGGGTCTTCCACCGCTTCTCATCTCTAATCTGCCTGTACCTCTAGTTTGCAGGACAGGGATGGGACGAATTGCTAAAACAGCTTCAGAGTGAAATGTCAGTTACACAAATCTACTGTTCTAGGGCTGAGATAAAGCAACTGGCATAGTACAACCCCAGAGGATTATTATGGTAGAAAGCATCTGCCCCTTTTTCCAGTCTACCCCAGATCTTCTGCCGTGTCAGTTTAGAGTGTGCCAAGATCCAGAAGAGGCTGAGTATGGGCTCCAGTCAAGGCAAGGGCTGAGGAGAGGAGAAAAGCCATTTCACCACTCTGACCTGTACGGAGCACGTGCTAAATGCCAGGCCAAGGCTAAGCACTTTCTCTGCATTGTTCGGATAGTTCTCACAACAGCCCCATGAGAAGGAGTTCTTATTAGCTCCACTTTATAAATGAATAAAATGGAGGCTTGGAATGTCCAAGTAACTTGACCTGGTAAATTATGGAGCCAGGACTTGAAATGAGGTTTTTCTGCCTCCAAGCCTGGGTCTTATCTCCACCTTGATGAAAAACTCAGGCAGTGTAGGCAATATGCAAACGGCATTTTATTTGGATTCAGGAGATCTGGGCTCAGGTGTCACTCAATCACTGTGGTGGGATCCTTACTTGACTTCCTTGGGCCTCACTTTTTCATCTGCAAAAATGAAATCAAATAATTTTGTTACCAATATGCAAAAAAAAATCTCCCACCATGCATAGAAAATTAACTTAAAATGGATCACAGGCTTAAATGTAAGAAATAAAACTATAAAACTTAGACAAAGATTCCTTGGATATGCTATCGAAAGCACAATCTGTAAAAGAAAACATTAATAAATCTATTTATTAATGTTTTTAGATTTCATAAAAACTAAGAATTTTTGCTTTTCAAAAGGCACTATTAAGAAAACAAAAAGACAAAGCTACAGTTTGGGGGAAAATATTTGCAAATTATATATCTGATAAAGAACTGGCATCTAAATTATATAATGACTTTTTATAGCTTAGTAATATGACAAACAACCCACTAAAAATGGGAAAAGATTTGAATGGATCCATTGCCAAAAAAGATATTGAAATGGAAAATAAGCACCTAAAAAGATGCTTAACATCGTTAGTCATTAGGGAAATGCAAATTAAAATCAAAATGAGATATCACCACATACCCACTATGTCATATATTCATTTTCTCTTTGAATCCTTACCAAGACTCTTTAAGATGGGCTTTTATTATTCCCATTTTACAGATGAGAATACTTACTAAGTGGCTACTTAAGGTCACAGAACTAAGATGCAGGACAGCAGGCTTCAAACACAGGCAGCTTGGTTCCAGTGCCCATGTGCTTGTTATGACGTTATTAAGCCATTGGAATGTCAGCCCCACGAGGGCAAGGACTTGTCTGTCTCTGCACTGCTGCAGCTCTGGGACCCAAAATATAGGAGGCACTTGACATTTGCTAAATGCCAGCCAGCCAGCACACAGTGGGGCTCAGCCAGTGCTTCTTCCGACCGTCACAGAGCCTTTGCATAGGGTGAGTCATATCCACTTACGGTTTACAATGACCTGTTCTGATGCCTTTTACCTGATCTCAGAAAACTCCGCAACTAGTCTTGGAGGGTCCTCTCCACATTCCTCTTTTCCCTTACTCTCCTCCTTTTTCCGTTCACTCTTCTTTCTTCGCTCTCTTCTTTTCCTTTACTCCAATGGGCTACTCTGACTTGACCTCACTGTGGAGAGGACACATGGGGATGCTGACCTCCAGGACTAGCCTCCTGGGTTTCCAAGACAGGAACTGTGGGTGCAGAACCCTCAGCCTGCCTGCACTGCCCTGAGGCCCTAGTTCTACCTGTGGCCAGCCTTTGTGGGCCTTCACTTCCCTGCACCACAGGGGACGCTGGCTGGCCCATTCCCTCCTGCCCCAAGGAAGATTTGTCTGCTCGAAGTCCATCCCATGAGGAGCACCAGGGATCCAGGACAGGAGGGGCCGGGCACCACACAGCCGGCTGAGGCCTGCGCTTTCCTCCCGCTGAGGATAGAAGAGACAGGACGCAAAGTTTGCCTCCTCTCCTGCTTGGAAGGGAGGACGGGGGTTAAGCTGGGTTTGCTTTCAGCTCTTGAATCAACACCGAGCCTGCCTTGTCTGCCAAGCCATATGGTTTGCAGAGGCAGACTCGGACTGGGTTTTGGCAGATGGAGGGAGCTATGCTGAAAATGACAGAGTCTAGCAGCTGGGGAGGCAAGGGAGCTGGCAGGAGGAGAACCCAGGGAGAGGCTGATTTGGGAGCAGGGGAAAACGTAAGAGGCAGGAGGTGAAGCAAAAGGAAATATCATTTTCTAGTAGAGAATGGAAAAAAAGCATTATTTGTGTTGGAGAGAAGAGCATCAAGAAGCCCTGCACAGGGATGTGTGTGTGGTGCTACAAAATATTTCCCCAGCTCTTTTATTTTGCCACATCTGGGTGCTACCTATACCATATGCAGTTGATACTTTATCTTTATACTGACATTTATTTTAAAAGGAAGGTTTTATCACTACCACATGTGGAAAGTTTGTCATAATTGGATGGTAATCATAAGCATAAGTGAAAACAATGTGGGGATATTAAGTTCTAACTAGATGCTATTGCTTACTGGAGACTCTTTAAAAAATAAGAATTAGAGTGTTAAAGATTTAATAGCATCAAACTGAGACTTTTTCTTTGATATTATCGGAAAGTTTGAAAAAGGAATGATCTTTCTCATGTGTGATTCAATGTTATTTTATGCAATACTATATCAATGATGCAAGTTTCACTGGAACATTTTGGAAAACCCTAGGGGGAGGGGTGGGAAGAATGAACATGGCCCTAGGAATTAGGAGATAGGGCTTCTAATTCTCCACCACTGTCATGCATCGTCTTAGACATGTTTCCTTATGAGGAATCAATTTTCTCATCTATTGGAAGAAATGGAGTTAAATTCCCAAGAAAGAGCAAATTGGTTTTATCTTCTGGAGTTATATACTAAAAACAATTCTGAAGCTGTATCCAGGCTTAGTGGGAAAGAAAGCCATGATAGATTAGTGATGTCTGCCACAGGTGCAGAGTGGGAGTGGGAAGATGCATATTGGCCATTTGCCATTCCTAGATTAGAAAATCTCTAGGGTATCCCCCAATTCTGACAACCTGTGATTGTATAATTTCCATAATTATCCAAGAGCATGTTTGACTTGCTTATTTGCTCATGACGGATGGCAAAGTATGAAACAAGACAATTTTTGTAAGTGATAGGTCAAAAATTCAGTTCTACACTCATTGAGCACCTATATTGTGCCAAGCCTTGAGCTGGGAATGCAAAGATGAATAATAAGATGTAGTCTCTATTCTGGGCGAGCTTGCAGTCCTGGACAGTGTGTTTGTGTGTGTAGGGATGGGGGCGGGGGCATTGGTGACAGACACATAAACAGATGTCACACAGGTTTAAACATGATGTAGTAAGTACTATGTTAGAGGCACATACAGGATGCTGGGGAGGCTCAGGGCACACTCAGTCAAGGTTTCCTAGGATCACATCCTGACCTACAGGGAGATGAAGTCAGTACTCTGGAAATTCTCAGGGATTCAGGGAAGCTGACTACTATAGGTTGAATTGTGTGCCCTAAAAAGATATGTTGAAGTTCTAACTCCCAGTACCTGTGGATATGACCTTATTTGGAAATAGGATCTTTGCAGATTATTAAGGGTTGAATTGTGTCCTATGGTGTCTCCCACAAAAAAATATGGAGTCTTAAACTCTAATACCTCAGAATGTGACCATATTTTAAGATAAGGTTTTCACAGAGGTAATTAAATTAAGATGAGGTCATTAGGGGAGGTCCTAATCCAATAGGACTGGTGTCTTTATAAAAAGGGGAAATTGGAACACAGAGACAGATACACACACAGTCCTTGGAAGGAACCAACCCTGTAGAGAGCTTGATTTTGGGCTTCTAATCTCCAGAACTATAAGACAATAAATTTTTGTTGCTTAAGTCACCCAATTTGTGGTATTTTGTTATGGCAATCCTAGCAAGCTAATCATAGATGTGATTAAGTCAAGATGAGGTCATACTGAATTCTGGTGGGCTCCAATTCAATGACTTGTGTCTTTATAAGAAGAGGGAAGAACGCAATGTAATGATGGATGCAGAAGTTAGAGTGATACTTCTACAAGCCAAGGAATGCCAAGGATTGCCAGCAACTACCAAGAGCTAGGAGAGAGGCATGGACCAGACTCCCTCGAGCCCTCTGGAAGGAATCAACCTTGTCAACACCTTGACTTCAGACTTGTAGTCTCTAGAACTATGAGAGAATAAAATTGGTTTTAAGATGCCCACTTTACGGTTATTTGTCAGGTCAGCCTTAGGAAATGATACACTGACTTTTTCCTTGCCCTCTCCTACCGTCCCATCCTAGATAGCCTTTTGTTCCTACTCCTTTAGGAAATCCACTCACGAAATAGATTACTAGACTACCGAAATAAGCACCATGTTTATCAGATGAAAAGGTGAGGAGATTGTAACTTTGAAATATGGGCCTGTGGTTTCCCTCTGGTATTTTCTGTAACCACTACCTGCCTCTCCCTGCCCACGCACATACACTTGGACAGCTGGGTGCTAGCTGTTATTGCTTCAGAAGAATGCACAAGTCAGGTCTTGGTTTTGAGTCTAGAGTGAAGTAGAAGAGGCCTTATGGTGGGAGGAGAGGACAAAGCAGTGACCTGTGTGGGTGAATAACCAGAGGCTGGTGAGAACAGGGCCCTCTCTGTGGGTGTCACCTGAGTGCTGGGCCACAGCACCAGCATCAGCCCTCCTCAGCCCCACTCTGGGCTGCATAGGACCACTGACACTCACACACCACCCAGGGAGACTGGCAAGGAAAGACGCGGTGGGACTGATATTGCTTCTACCGCTAGCAGAATGGGACATGTTTGGGGGGACAGGGTGAAAAGAGAGACCCAGAATACAAGTTCAGTTTAGAAAACCAAAAGTGACATTTCTTTTTCCACTCCAAAGTTGACAGTGGAGATATGTATGTGCCAAAAGAATATGGCTCTTTTCTTTCCCCAGAGGGGAAATAAGCTCAAACGTGATTTGCATAGTTGAGCTTTTTTTTGGCAAATTTATTGAAGTATAACATATATGCAAATCAAAATTATCCAGCTCAATTAATATTCATCAAGTAAATTCACCTGTGTGCGCAGCGCCCACAACAGCAGAGCATTAGCTGCGCTGCGGAAGTCTGCACATGCTCCCTCCTAATCACTAGGCGTCCCTAAAGGGTAACCACTCTCCTGACTTCCAACAGACCAGCTTTTATTGTATTAAAACCTTATATATAAACAGAGTCGATCAAAATATGCTCTCTCATGTCTGACTTCTTTTGCTCAACATAGTTGTGAGATTCATACATGGTTTTATGTGCAACTGTAGTTCATTTCATTCTATGGCTGTAAGGTGTTTCATCATATGAGTATACTAGGATTTATGTATTCATTCTGTTCTAAGCAGCATTTGGGCTATTTTTTATTTTTGGCTACTGCGTATATGCTGCTGTAAACACTCTTGTACGTGTCTTTGGTGCACATAGATGGGCATTTCTGTTGGGGACAATCTTAGGAGTGGAATGACTGGGTCATAGAATATGCGTATGGGTCAGGTTTAGCAAACACTGACGGTTTCCCAAACTGGTTGTGCTAATTACACTCCCCCCAGCAGTGCACAAGAGTGCCCGTCTTTCCATATCCTTCCCCACACTTGGCATTGGTTGTCTTTTTCACTGTAGTCACTCTAGTTTGTGTTAGGATTTTTGTCAGCTTCTGTCTAGGGTGGACAGAAGTAGCGAGGAGCTAATTTCAAGATCCTGCAAAGCTTTTCCCTAGTCATTTCCTGTTTCAAATGGCCCAATCCTCTCTTCCTCTCTCTCTTCTAGAGAATTTGAGAAAATAGGAACAACTGTTGAACATCCTATGTTGTTCAACCATCATAGAATATTGGAACTGAAGAGGTGTCATTCAAGATCATCCATTTCCCATTATCTGGATGGGAAAACTAACCAGGCAGGGGAAAGTGAGCTTTCAAGAATCTTCCAGCCAGCTAGTGCCTGAGGCAGGCCTAGGGCTCCAGCCCCCTGATCATGAATCCACCGCCTTTTCTGCCTCCCTGTGCTGTTTCTTCATTATAACTTTGAAATTTCATTGCTAATCTTGACAGCCAAAGATACTCCTTGGAGAGTGCACTAAGCGCATGTCTGTATGCTAACCCACCCGTGCAGCCCATCCCTTTGGGTGGTGAGGACAGTGAGGCTGCTGGTTTCTAGACAGTGTATGAGCTGCACTTCTCAGCCTTGGAGTCTGCCTGGAGCTTGAGATGAGACTGCATTTCAAAGCTTCCAGAAGCCTCCCTAATCTTCATTTCTCATTAGCCTTGGCATCTGCTCTCAAACTCTGTGTCCTAGTTCCCAGACAGAGCACGACAGACAGCACACTGGGGTGAAGTGTGGTGATTTACACTTTCTCTTTCACTCCTCCTGACCATGTATCTTCTTATGTCAATAAACCGGTCTAGTCACTTTTTCACATGTGAGGATAATACCAACATTTATTGAGTGCTTACTATATGCCTGGGCATCGTATCATCTAATGCTCACAATTACCCTATGAGGCTGGTTCTATTTCATCCCTATTTCCCAGATGGAGCATGGGAATCTTTGAGAAATCATCTTGTCCAAAGACCCACTGTGAAGTGGCTGAGCCAGGACCTGGGCGCAAGAATTCAAGTCCACACTCTCAACCGTGACTCTACAGCCTCTGGTACTGGGAACCATTACCCTGGGATCAAGTAGGGAGAACATGCTGGCTCGGGGCATGCCTTTCTTTAAGAAAACCATATAAAGGAAAATCTGAAGCTATAAAGCAGATGTGATTTCTTGCAGGAGGAACGCAGTGTTGTTCAAACCCAGTGCTCCACCGGGAGCACTGAAGTGTTTGTTTTCACAGAATTTACTACTTGACTTGGGGGCTTGGCACAGTCAGATAAACTCACCCACAGTGTTAGGGAACTTCTAGCCTCCCGTGATCATTGGGAAACTGAGATAAAGCATCTCTTCATTCGAAGGGGGTCAGGGAGGCATTCTGTAATCATAGATTTTGGAGCTACTCTGTAGACAGGAATAGCTACAGGTGTACAAAGGGAATCAAATTGCACAGAAAAAATTCAAGAAGGCTCCTTTACAAAACTGGAGGTGTACCTGCCATTCTTTTCCTGGGAGTAGAGAAGAGCCTATGGGGGAGTTAAGGTGGGAGATTCAACAGGAAGAAGTCAAATGTACGTCTGGCTCTGATAGTGGACTTGAGAAATAGTTAGAGCAACTTACATTAGGGAGAAGGATGTTTAGAAAGCAGGGTCAAGAACCTATAAAAATTTATGTGGAATCTTGGCTGAGAGTAGAGGTCAGTGTTAGAAATTTTGATTTTAAACATCTGACGCCTGCTTCCCGTAGTATCACTCATGTCACTGTCCCCACTTTGCTGCCTAAAACCTTCCAATGTTTTCTCACTGTACTTAGAATAAAACTCATGCCAAGGGCTCCAGGTCACTACCTTTCACAGCCTCTTCTTGTTCCACGCTCCCCTTTATTTCTCCAGCCACATTGGCCTTGTTTCTGATTCTTGAACATGATTGGGCTCTTTCCTGACTCAGGTCCTTTGCATTCGCTGGTAGACTTGAAATGGCTGAAGAAAGAATTAGCAAAGTTAAAGATAGATTAATAGAGATTATACATTCCAAAAGACAGAGAAAAAAGAATAAAGAAAAATGAACAGAGCTTCAGAGAAATGTGGGACACCATTAAGTACAGCAACATACATTTAATGAGAGATTAGAAGAAAAAGAAGCAGAAAAATTATTTGAAGAAATAATGTCTAAAAACTTCCCAATTTATTGAAAAACACTAAACTACATATCCAGGAAGCTTAACAAAGTCCAAGATAAAAACAAAGAGATCCAAAACCAGATAAATTGTAGTAAAAATGCTGAAAGCCAAAGACAAGGAAATCTTGAAAGTAGCAAGAGAAAAGCAACTCCTTCTTTATAAGAAAATCACAGTAAGATTAACATGAGTTTCTTAGCAGAAAGCATGGAGGCCAGATGTCAATGGAATAACACATTCAAAGTGCTCCAAGAGGCCGGGCGCGGTGGCTCATGCCTGTAATCCTAGCACTCTGGGAGGCCGAGGTGGGTAGATTGCTTGAGGTCAGGAGTTCGAAACCAGCCTCAGCCAGAGCGAGACCCCCGTCTCTACTAAAAATAGAAAGAACTTATCTGGCCAACTAAAAAATATATATAGAAAAAATTAGCCAGGCATGGTGGCGCATGCCCCCAGCTACTTGGGAGGCTGAGGCAGTAGGATCGCTTAAACCCAGGAGTTTGAGGTTGCTGTGAGCTAGGCTGACACCACGGCACTCACTCTAGCCCGGGCAACAGAGCGAGACTCTGTCTCAAAAAAAACAAAACAAAACAAAAAAAAAACCAAAGTGCTCCAAGAGAAAACTCAACCAAGGATCCTATATTAAGCAGAGCCATCTTTCCAGTATGAAGGCAAAAGAAACACACTCTTAGATAAACAAATACAGAGAGAAATTTGTTGCTAGCAGATCCATCTTATACAAAGTACTAAAGGAAGTTCTTCAGGCTGAAAGCAAGTGACCCCAGATGATAATTCAAACACACACACACACACACACACACACACACACACGCATGCACACGTACTGATAAAGGTAATTATGTAATTATAAGAGACAGTATAAATGCATATTTTCTCCTTTCTTCTCAACTGATTCAAAAAACAATGTATAAATAATATTTATATAAAGTATTATTGGGTCTATAAAGAAATGTAATATTTTTTTAATTGGAGAAAATACATACAAAATTTATTTTAATGTGTATACACGGGAACGTTCAGATTGAAAACTCAATTCCCCAGCATGGTGTAGAACCTTATATGCCTTTCTGGTAAAATGGTTATGGGAGGCCGGGGCAGAAAAAGAACTCTGCTGAGGGGCAATAAAGGATTACTAGGGAGGATGAATGGATGGGGAACAAAGGTTAACTGAAAAATAGTTCTTTTTAGAATTTGGATGAGTCTGAGACAGATGATATTATTTTCTTAAAGAATCTGTTCAGGTTGGTCATATTCTTCCTGGTCTTACAGGGAGAGGAAGGAAAGAACAATTGTTCTCCTTGGTGGGTCTGGGTCTTAGGTAGATAAAGAAACTTTAATTTTTTTTGGAGAGCCTATGGCGTATGTGTTGGGGATCAGAAAGACCAGTCAGCCCAGCATGTCAAAATGCCATATTGGCTTCTGAGCCTAAATATTCCCCTGTCTGGAACCTCCCTAGAAGTTTCATGCATTAAAAGCTGAATTGGTGGCTGTGGAGAGAAAAATTGAATTAAAAGCTGAGTGGCAAAGGATCCTCTTAAATCAGTCTTCTAGAAACACAATATATTTGTAATATATTTGCCAATATCAAGACAAAGAAGATGAGTGGTAGCAGAGCTGTACTGAGCAAAGGGAATGACTACAGATGGTAAAGTAATAATTATAACAATGCATTATTGGGTTTATAACATTAAGATGCAATATATATAAAAATAATATCCAAAAAGTGAGGGAAAGGCAATTGAGCTATATATGTATAAAAATATTTCTATTTATCACTAGAATTAAGGTGGTATAAATCTGAAGCTTATTCCTATAAGTTAAGATGTATATAGTACATCTTAACTTAGGGATACACTAAAACACAAACTAAAAAAAAATGAAAAAAATCATTAAAGAAATTTAAGTGCTTCATTAAAATATATTCATTTAATGCAAAAGAAAGCAGTGGAAGACAAATAGAGGAACAAAAAAGAGATGAAACACATAGAAAACAAAAAGTAAAATGCCAGAAATAAATCCAATTATATCAATAGTTAATATCAAATGTGAATGTATTAAACAATCCAACCAAAAGGCAGAGATTGTCAGCCTGAATAAAAAACAAGATCCAACTATGTACTATCTACAGGAGGCGCACTGTAGATTAAAACATACAAATAGACTGAAAGAAAAAACTGGAAAAAATATGCAATGCAAACAACAACCACAAGAAAGTTGGAGTAGCTGTATCAATATGGGACAAAATATACTTTAAAACAGGAAATGTCACTGGCAATAAAGAGAAACACTTTTATCATGATAAAAGGGTAAATCCCTCGGCACATATATGTACCTAATAATACACCACCAAATACATGAAGCAAACATTCACGAAAACAAAGGGAGATATAGATAATTTGACAATAATAATTAGAAACTTTAATATGGTATTTTTAATAATGGGCAGAACAATTAAGCAGAAAAGATCAACAAGGAAATAAAAGCTTCCTAATAATACCATTAAGCAATTAGATTTAGTAGACATCTATAGAACACCCAACAACAGAATATACATTCTTCTCAAGTATATAGATCACATGCTGTATGAGAAATTAATAACAGAAAAATATTGGGAAACCCACTGTGGAAATTAAACAATATACTCCTAAATAACCAATGATTCAAAGAAGAAATCAAAAGAAAAACCAGAATATACCTTGAGATGAATGAGAATTAAGATACAACATACTAAAACTTATGGGATGCAGTTAAAGCAGTGCTCAGAGGGAAATTTATAGTTGTAAATGCCTATGTTAAGAAAGAAGAAAAATCTCAAATCAATAACCTATCCTTCCACCTTAAGACACTGCTTAAGACACACTTAAGACAGTTTTTTAAGAAAAAAGAAGAGTAAACTAAAGCTACAGAAAGCAGAAGGAAGAAAATATTAAAGGTTAGAGTGGAAATTAATCAAATAGGGCATAGAAAAGCAATGAAACCAAGCTAGTTCTTTAAAAGCATCAACAAAGTTGGCAAGCCTTTAGTTAGGTTACCCAAGAAAAAAAGAGAGAAGACTGAGATTACTAGGATCAGAAATGAAAGAAGCAACATCATTACTGACCTTAGAGAAATAAAAAGGATTATAAAAGTACATAATGAACAATTGCATGCTAATAAATTAGATAACTTAGATGAAAAGGACAAATTTCTAGAAAGACTAAAATGATTGAAGCTGATTCAAAAAGAATTAGACAATATGAATAGACCTATAGCAGGTAAAGAGATTGAATTAATAATTTAAAAAAAAAAAAACTACCCACAAAGATAAGCCCAGGCCCAGATGGTTTCACCACTGAATTGTACCAAACATTTAAAAAAGAATTAATGCCAACTCTTCATAAACTGTTCCAAAAATAGAAGAGAAAGAAACACTTCCCGAGGCCATTATTATCCTAATTCCAAAACCATACAAAGACATCACAAGAGAAGAAAACAAGAGATGAATATCTCTTATTTATGGGCATGAAATTCTCAACAAAATATTAGCAAACTGAATCTGGCAACATATGAAATCCAGGAAATCCAATTTTACAGTCAAAGCAAGGAGAATTTCCATTTTCAATGCAGTTCTGCTCCCATCTCTAATTCACAAACACACCTCCTGGGGAACTGGGCCTCCCCTGCATGTGTGCACCTCATGCCAGTGTACATGCAGCTTGAGAAGTTAGTTGCATGGAGAAGAGCTGGTAGACATAAAAATTTTCCTGAAAAATTCAGAGACAATAGCAATTAGAATGTACATATCATTTTATACAATTGCCCTTGGCCTCAGAAAATCATAGAAAAAGAACATAGAAAAAATGGGGGAAAAGAGTATGGAAAACATAAATGTTTTTGGTTGTTCAGACTTTCTTGGAAGATACAGTATTTCTTTCTTCATATCCATACATGTTAAGTATTCCTAGGATTTCTTAAGCACACTATCAAAAATTCATAATTGTCCACCCATAATTTTCAGACCCTCACAACTTTGGCTTCAAAGTAATTCCTAGAGAAAAGTTATAATAACCAGCTCTCACATCTGTATTGTATCAGTTAGGATGCTTTTGTCAATAAGTACCAGACACCCAGATGAAGAGTAGCTGAGACAGTAAAGTCATTTATTACCTCGTCTGGCAAGAAGGCAGTTTCTGAGCTCGCTCATTAGCTCAACAATGCCACTAAAGATTTAGTATCTTTCTACTTATTTCCTCATCCTTAACTGTTGGTATTGTGTCCTCATACGATCATAAAGTGGAAGCTGTGTCTCTAGACATCACACTGTGTTCAAAGTGGGGAGAAAGAAGAAAGAGTAGCTCCAGAAAACTCTCTTATTCACTTGTACCTCTTATAAAAAACAGATTATTTCCCGGAAGTCCCCCAGCAGACTGTTGCATAGACAGTAAACCCTTTAACAACGTGGAGGTTAGGGACGCCAACCCCTGTGTAGTCAAAAATGCATGTCTAACTTTGACTCCCCCAAAACTTAACCACTAATACCCTACTGTTGCCTGGAAGCCTTACCAATAACATAAACAGCCAACTGACACATATTGTGTGTTTTATATGCACTATATACGGTATTCTTACAATAAAGTAAGCTAGAGAAAAGCAAATGTCACTAAAATCATAAGGAAGAGAAAATATATTTGCTATTCATGAAGTGGAAGTGGATCATCATAAAAGTCTTCATCTTTGTCATCTTTACGTCGAGTAGGCTGAGAAAGGGGAAGAAGAGGGCTTGGTCTTACTGACTCAGGGGTGACAGGGAGGGAAAAAATCCACATGTAAGTGGACCAACGCGGTTCAAACCCATGTTGTCCAAGAATACACTGTATACTAATGCACCGAACTGGGTCTCGTGGCCACTCCTAGATACAAGTGAAGCTGAGAAAAAGGCTAATTAGCAAAAGTGTATGAGAGCTGAGGTTGGCTAAAACAACCATGATCTAGTTCTTGAGGCAGAAAAAAGTACTTCCTTGAATAAAATCAGGACTCTGTTAGCAGGGAGGAAGCTGAGAATGGCTGTTGGGTGAGCTCCCCACAGCACCTGCCACTTAATATTCTTTTCCTAGAGCTGTTTTCCATTCATATTCTATCCTATCTCATCCTCACAACCTCCCAGGGAGTCAGGCAGGTTCTGTGTGCTGCAGATAAGTAAAGTAAGACTCTGGCAGGGGAGTGGCTCAGAGTGCTCCACAGAGCTTTCTAAAATGTATTTCTCAGAATGAAAGCTTAATTCTGTGGTCAAAGTCTTTTGAGGAAATACTATGTTTAAAACACAGTACTTGTTGAGTACCTCACACAAGAACTATGCTAGGTGCCTTGAATGTATTATCTCATTTAATCATCTCAGCAACCTGATGACACAGGTCCTGGTATGATCATCTTGTTTAAACAGATAACCAACCCAAGCTTTTTACAGGTTAAATAACCTTTTCAATGACAGACAGCTGGTAAGTGGTAGAATCAGGATTCAGATCAAGGGAATCTCTTTCCAAAGCCTATAACCTTTAGTAAAGAGTGCTACAAAGTTGAAAAGATTGCCTAGTCCCAGGACTTCTCAGAGCCTTTACTGTGCTAAAATATATTGTCTAATATAAAATGTATTAGAATCTCCAAGAGAAGGGTCTAAATCATTGACCACAGAGTTCTTTTCACTGAACGTCTGCAGGACTTTGAAGGACTTAATATTCCAGAGTAACACACTTCTGAAAACACTGGTGCAGTGAACAAAGCATTGAACTATGAATCAGAAAACATGAGTTCCCTCTGCCATTGCCCAATCCAGCAGCCCTTCCTCTTGTAGCTAATTCATATTTGCCTCTCGAAACTTCAACATTCCATTCCAGGACATCTTCTCTAGGTAGCCTTTCTGGATCTCTGGGTCTGATTTTGGTGTCACCTTTTATGATTTCATATTGCTCTATGCAGCGTTTCCCATTGGGGGCAATTTTGCCTTCTCCCAAGAGGATATTTGGTAAGGTATGGGGACACGTTTGTCTGTCATAACTGGCATGGGGGACAGTGTGCTATTGACATTTAATGGGTAGGAGCCAAGGATACTCTGAAGATCCTACAACACATAGGAAAATGACTTTACCCCCACCCCAGGCCCATAACAAAAAATTATATTTAGCCCAAAATGTTGGGAGCTCCAAGGTTGAGAGACCCTTCTCTATGGTTACTGCAATCATAGCACTTACCAGTCTGAATTGTGTATTTTCTTATCTGTGTTGGTCCCTCTTTTCAATTGTCAACTTCTTGACTAGAGATCTGGGCTTCTTAAATTTACTGGGCACAGCAAATCTCAACATTGCCTGTTGAAGAAAAAAAGTTAGGGATAGGTTGTAGTAGGTGCATTTCAGGGTGTCTACCTACCCCATAGCTCCCCATTCTTGAGTACTAGAGCATTTTACACTGATGGGTCCTGGCAGCCAGGTTTGTACAAGATTCTATTTCTTTGTTGTAGTCATTGGGACAGAGATGGGCACTGATTCTCATCTCAGTCCATCATATTCTCTCTACAGGGAATTTAGAATTGACACTAAGGGGCACTGGTTAGTCTCTGGTGATTACTTGCACTTGAGGGCTATATTACAGCCACCCTTGGCACGGTGAGTGAAAACTCTGGTCCGAGGGGATGAACCTATTGCATGCGGCAGGCTGCAGACAGTAATGCTGGTTCTCATTGGTTCTCAATGGCTTTCCACTTGCTGGTTCCACTGCGCCCACATGTCTCCCTCCCACATGTTCTTGCCTGGGGTTCCATTGCTGCACCCCTGTAATAAACTTCCTCTGTTTTATCTGAGTGAGTCTGAGTTTCTGTTTACTCAGAACCAAAGAGCTTTAATCAAGACACAAGTTGGGAAACATAGTCTGATTTTCCTAACTTTAATGCAAGGTTCTTCCCTCTCTCAAAACATGAAAGTTTGGAGGAGAAAAGAAACAGTGTCAAAGAGTCTATGAAGTAGACCTAGAAGGCAGCCTATCACCCCATGTTCAGAGTTCTACAAAGGGTAGCCAGAAAGGCCATCTCTATTTTTAGATGATTATCCAGAAAGGGTGACTAATGCCTGGGGGGCTTGTTTTAGACTCTAAACTATATAACGTTGCAGAGGCATGAGTTCTCCTCTGCAAAGGAAAGGCATTACTATCTACTTCAGTTTCAATACATCAAAAGAGGCTCGTGGAGACAATTATTTGCTGAAAGGGCACATGACCTTATTGGACCTGACATTTATTTTATCTTCCTCTGAAAACAGTTAAAATTGCACAATTGATATTTTTCACTTCTACTCTTTTGCTTCATGGTCATTATCACAAAGAAATAATAACAATAATAAAAAGATTAAATCTGGCTGTTGGCTTGGAATAGCTTTTGGAGGTTTTTTTAGCTTTTGTTTTTTTCCCCCCGCAAAGGAAAGCAAATAGAAACCTGGCTGTACAATGTTTCAGGGAAGCAGCCACACAAATGTGATGCATCCCTGGCTGCCTCCAGCTCTGGTGGCCTGGAGAAGAGCAGGGGACAGGAGCTACAGTTGCTGGTCTGAGCCCAGCCACCTTCAAGTTTGAGTTCTGTGCCTGGCTCCAGGTTTGCCTTGAGAACAGATTCTGTCCATGGTGTATTTTCTAACACAGGGCTGGCCATTTCCCCAAAGTAGAACTACCCTCTGCTTGTTCCTTGACCTCCCACAATCTGGGAGAGTTTTCTAGAGAAATAGCTATTACATTCCCCCACCTGTTTTGTCCTTGATTTACCCAGTACAAATGCCAAGTAACATTTACACGAAGGATTAGCACCCTCTGAGATCATCACTGTTCTTCTCCATGGCAGACTGGATTTGCAAGAGCTTGACTATACTCTCATCAACACAGGCCATTTGTTCTTTTTTCTTTACCTTTTAGAACCCTGCCTCCTACCTTTTGTCTCTTTCTGGGCCTACTCATTATTGTTTCCAGATCTCAAAATATTTTTTTCCCTACTCCATTTTCTTTGGTGAGCCCCTGTTTCAAACACCTTTCTCCTTGATGCTGGTTGAATTAGAGTTTCTTTCAAAAAAAAAAAAAAATCCTGTTTTCTTACTGCCTTGATTTTAGGCTATAGATCTTCATTGATGCAGTGCGTTCCGGCGAGCCTCTGACAGCAGAAAGACTTTCTGCCTCCTAAAGCTCTGGTGTTAGGCTTAGATGTGGAATAAAGAGTTTAAAGCATCTTGTTAACTTAGTAGTCAAACAATAATCTCAGATTCCGAAAATTTTCTATCTGCATGAAAGGATTTTGTACATTGATTTAAAAAAAAAAAAAAAGAATAGAAAAAAAATAAGATGACTCCTTGGATGTAAGGCCAGGTTTCTTTGACTCTGTGGAGAAAAAGCCCATGCTAGCTCACTCACATTTTCTTTCTTTCTTTCCCTCCTCCCGCCCCCCAAGAAGTCTGTATTAGAATGTGGAAAGCAGCAGGGGGAAAGAAAAATCTGTGATTTTAATGGGACTGCAGAGGCCACTTTGAAATATTGAACATCTCCACAAGAACAAATATAATAGCTTCCACCTGGTGTCACAGTCACTTTTCCCTTTAAGGCTCCAAGTGTGTAGGCAAGTTCTCTTGACGTAGAATATGACTGGGTCCTTCAGGATACTGCAGGATGTCATTGGTAGGTCACAGCTGGCTCCCTGCTCTGTGACTCTTCCAGGAGCTGGAGCTTTGATTTCAGTGTACCTTCTCTAAAGCCGTGGCCACTGCAGCCGGGCAGTGACTCGAGCAGATGGCTGATGGTGACAAGCCTCTCGTGATTGGTAATAAAAATACCAGAAGCTACATCGCATTGTGTACAAATACGTGAGGCTATTGCTGATTCCTTTGTATCTCTACATGCTATTTTGAGAACGGGTTGATCTTTTCCATGCAGAACACTCGCAGAATGAGCAATCACGCCAGGTGTGTGTTTGAAGCATCTACTGCAGTGTGTGAGAGTCAGGATTTTTTTTTTTTAAATCAGGTTTCAAAATCATACGCTGACCCTCTAAGGTTTCTGACAGACTGCCCATGATTTGGGGTGGGGGGAGAATTTCAATCTTCTTCTATAGAAACCATCAGAGGCACGCCCGGATTGATAAACTGACTTAAATCGTGTCTCTTTCTTCCCTTAAGAGATGTTGCTAATGAACCCCCAAAGTGGGAAAATGTAGAATTCAGGATAGGGGCAGGAGTGAGGGCAGAATGTAAACACTGAATAATCCATTCCCCGGGTAACAAGTCCAGGAATAGTTGAGAGCTGACTTTGAACTAGGCAGTCCCTGTGTTTGCTCTGCTTAGTTCATTACATTGATTCTCAAACCTTTGAACATCAGAATCACCTGGGAAGCTTTTGTAAAACTGCAGTTTCCCAGGACCCACCCTCAGAGGTTCTGATTTAGCACATTTAGGCTGGATCCAGGGAATCCGTATTTTGAACAAGAACCTTGGTGATTCTAACCTGCTACTGCTGCATTGAAATGTGATATAGATAAGCATAAAAGTCACACGGCAAATTAAACCCAAAGTCAGCTTGTTGCTGACTCTGTGGCCTCTATCTCCTGATCATGAGGGTTCTGGTGAATGGGGTGAGAAGCAAGGGATGGAAAGAAAGGTCATTTATGAGCCCTATGACCTTGGGCAAATGTCGCTGGGAGGCTCCGTGCCTTGTCTGCAGAATGAGGACCGTAATTCATGCCTTGCTTACCTCATTGGGTTATGAGGATCAGATGAGAAATAACTTTGTAAAACATGACATGTTAGAAGTCACAATATTCTCATGGAGAGGCGGTACTTTCTCCCTTCAGTCTACTGATGGCACACTCACACTCTGAATCCCAGACCCAAATACCTCCATTCAATGAAGCGATGAATTCTGCTGTATTGCAAAGGCTGGTTTCCCGAGCACAGTCATCGTGGCTGGGAAAACAGTGGTTTTCAGAAACACCAGCTGTATGTGGGAAACAGGAAAACACTGGGGCTCCTTCCTGAATGAGAATCTTGCAGGTGTGGGTGGGAATCTGCCATTGTAATCCTGTCAGAGATCACTCTTAACAGATTAGAAGAGGAGTCGTCGCTGGGCATGGTAGTAACAGAGGCTGGGGCCTCAGAGTTGAACGTGACCTCGAAGGGCCCTTTCCTACTTCTCTGGCCCCTGAAAAAGGTGCTTCAGTGCCTGATGCTCTCCTTCCCCTGCCCTCTCCTCTATCCTATGTGCTCTTTCTACCTCCCCTCTGGCTGGTCCAACTACTCGCTTCTGAAGCACCCCCCTCTGCTCACTTCCCTGTCTCAAAACTCATTCCCTTCCTGCCAGGGCTCAAGCTCCCTTTCTCCAAATCAAGTTCACTTGAAGGTGTCAGGTGCAGATTCTGGCACTCTCAAGACAGCTTTTGTTTTTAAGCAGATTTTTTTTTTTGCATTTTTTCTTTTTTTAAAAAAATTATTGCCAGTAGCTTGAAAAAACACTTAAGCATTTTATCGTTTTGCCAAGGCATTCCTAGAGTAATTCCAATAGAGTAGTATCAGTCATCTGTACCAGGTCAGTGAGGAAGACATTGTGGGACAAGGACTCCTGCCCTGAACCTGTGTACCTGTCACAAGCCTGGGTGGCAGGTCTCCATGCCCAACAGCCTGATCCCAAATGGCTGATCCTTGGATGCCTTCATCCTCTCCTGTCTGTCTTCTAACTTCCTCTAGTCCCCACAGCAAGGCAATAGGGTGTTTCTTTTCTGCATGTGGAATCTGTCTTCCCCTGGCCTTTCATCATCTTATGACCTAGCTCCAGAGTGTCCAGCTCGGGTCTGATCTGAGATAGCCGCCATAGATTTCCTAAGGTCTCCCACCCGTTTTCCAGGGGGCTGGCAGCCTCCCTCCTGGGCACAGCCTGGCACATTGAGATCTGTTTTTCTGTGTCCTGATTTCTGGTGTGACACTGGGCTCATAACATCAGAATTCTCAAGGCCGATGTTTCCCAAAAGTACCATCAAAATGAAAACTCATTCCATGAATATTGTGTTTTGATGAGAAGAGTGTGTCTTCAGCCAGTGTTTTTAAAGATTGTTTTTGTTTGGTTTGAGGAATGATTTAAAAAAAAAAAAAAAACACTTCTTTTTTTTTTTCAATTGAGAGGAAAAGTAAAAGGGACAATAGGTTACAAAGATAAATATGGGGGTAGGTTGAGGAAAAGACTAATTTCAGCAGATTCCAAATCGGGGTGGGATTGACCAGCCTTCCAGCTGGGGAGCCATGAAAATCAGGCAGCTAAAAGTGAGAGAATACTGGAACTAAGCAACGCTGAGACGCGCCAGAGCACAGTTCCTCTTTTATGACATACTGTGTCTTACAGAAATGCTTTCAGGAATAATGGGCTGAAAAAAGTCCCGCTGCACCTCATCAACATCTAGAATAGGCCTCCGCAAGCTGTAATACACCTCTTGTTTTTGTAAATAAAGTTTTATTGGAACAGAGCCACACCCATTAATATTCTCGACAGCGATTTTCGCCTTACAAAGACAGAGCAGTTGCAACAGAGACCATATGGCCTGCAAAATCAAAAATAGTTACTATCTGGCTCTTTACAGACAAGAAGTTTGCCAACCCCTGGTCTAGAATGCTGCATCTTGGAGAACACCATTTTACAAACTTCTTTCCTTAGCAACAGAATGTGTTTTTGTGAAGAATATTTTAAATGAGGAAGTCCATGAAAAAGATAAATACAGAGGTGATATGGGGAGGGGTCAGAGTCACAGAGCCCAAGGACTCAGCCTCCTGTTGGTCCCCCCCTCACCCCTGCCAATGGTGTCCCTAGAACCCAGGGTTCCATGGAATAGAGTTTGAGAATCACTTCGGAGCACATGCTTCTTGAGGGTAGGACACTGCCTTAATTTCTTATGTATCTATTTAGTGACTGATACATAAAATACCCTCAAGACAAGTGTGGTGGATGAGTAATGGGGTGAAGTACTTCCAGTCAACACCCAAATCCCCATGGCCGCCATCGAATCTCTCTCTCACTTCTGTCATCCAAATGCCCCACGAGAGTGACTCATAATCCACTATCTTCTTTTCCCACATGCTTATTTTGCTGATTTCTGGCTGTAGCCCCATTGCTCAGCTAGAACTATTGTCATTTATGTCCTCAGTGATTAACACTACAGTCCACTGGCTTTCTGCAGTTCTTATCTTCAGGTGACCCTGTGAGCATTTGACAATTCCTTAATCTTGCTTCCCCCTTGGCTTCTTTTCTTTTTCAACATTCTAATTTTTAAAAAATATATTGAACGTTTTTGAAGTTTTATTTTATTTTTAATTGACAAATAATAATTGTATGTATTTCTAGGGTACAATGTGATATTTTGATATATGCACCCATTGTGGAATGATCAAATTACGCTAATCAATATATCCATTTTCAGATATACTTATAGTTTCTTTGTGGTGAGAACATTTAAAATTCATTCTTTTAGCTATTTTAAAATATACAATACATTTATTATTTAGTTACCATGCTATATAATAGATCACCAGAATCTATTCCTCTTGTCTAACTGAAACTTTGCACCTTTTGATGAACATCTCCCCTTTCCTCATCCACACCCCACCAACCCCAATTCAGCCACTGATAACCACCATTCTATACATAGGATAAAGGGTTAATCTCCAAAATATGCAAGGAACTCAAACTACTCAATAACAAGAAAACAAATAACCTTGTCATAAAATGAGCAAAGGGCTTGAATAAGCATTTCTTGAAAGAAGACATACAAATGCCCAAGCAGATATATAAAAAATATGCTTAATACCAATGAGATATCATCTTACACCTGTTAGATTGGCCGTTATAAAAAAGATGAAAAATAACAAGTGTTTTTGAGGATGTGGAGAAATGGGAACCCTCATACACATTGGTGGTATTGTACATTAATACAGTCATTTTGGAAAGCAATATGGAGGTTCCACAAAACACTAAAAATAGAACTATCATATGATCCAGCAATTCTACTTCTGGGTATATATTCAATAGAAATGAAATCAGTATGTCAAAGAGAGGTCGGCACTCCCATGTTCATTGCAACATTATTCATAGTAGCCAAGATATGGAAACAACTGAAGTGCCTATCAATGGATGAATGGATTTCAAAGATGTGGTATATATACACAATACAAGGCTAAAGACTAATCAGCCTTTAAAAAGCAGGAAATTCTGTCATTTGCAACAACATGGATGGAACCAGAGGACATTATGCTAAGTGAAATAAGCCAGGCGTAGAGAGACAAATACCACATGATTTCACTTATACGTGGAATCTAAAGAAGTCAAAACCCTTGGCTTCTCATTACCCCCTAATCTCCTGGTTATCTTCACCTCTCTCTGACATTTGCTTCCCTGTGTCTGAAGTGGACTCTGCCTTCTCTGAACTCTCCTTGAATGACAGTTTACTTTAAGCCTTGACATCACCTCAAATCTGAATCTAAATGTTGAGTGCTCACAAGTCTATTTATTTTAAGTCCAGCCTGTCTCCTAAGTTTCAGACTTATTTATCTAGCCCCCTTCTAGACAACTCCAGCTGGCACCCCAAACTCAACCTGCCCCAAACTTAACTTGCTACGTTCCCTGCAGATGTTTCTTCTTCAGAATTGTCTCTCTCACTTGATGATCCCATCATCTGACCAGTTCTTGTCAACTCCAACCCTATGACCTTTGCATCTTAAATCAAACCCCAGTTTTACCCATTTGGTGATCTAAGGGTTTCTTGGCCCCATGCCCTTTCTCTCTCTCTTACCATTTCTCTCTGATGGCTGCAGCAGTCTCCTAACTGGGCTACTGAAGCTTGTCCTATATTCCATTCTCCACTCTGCAACCACAGGGATTATGCCACTCACCACCTCAATGTTCACATACTTGTAAGCTATCCATGGCTTCCCAGTGCGCGTAGGATAAAGGCCTAATCCATAAACATGGTTTTCAAGGGCCTACAAGGGCTGGCCCTTGTTTGTCTTTCTAATCTCACCCTGTATACCCGTCTTCACTCACTAGCTCCCAGCTACACTGGTCTCTCTATCAGTCAAACATGCCATGCTCCTTCCGACTAGAGGGTCTTGAACCATGCTGCTCCCTCTGCCTGGTATGGCCTTCCCTAAATAACTCCTATTCATCCTGTAAATAATAGCTCAATCACCACTTTCTCTGGGATGCTGCCTTCCCTGACCAAACCCTAAATCCAACCATCATGGGATCCTAGGACACATGAATGTGTCCTTCCTAACTCATTACAGCTATAATGTCACACTTGTTCTTATAATTATTACTTAATATATATGTTTACTCACTATACCCTAGACCCCAAGAAGGCAGGAACAAATTTAATTTTGCTCTTACACATATCCCAGTGGCTACCCCAGTGCTGTGTATCCATAGCCTGTAGCACAGGGCTGGCTCCTGGATGTACAAATAATTGAGTGAAGGAAATTACTTACTGCTCTGGTTTGAGTGTCCCCTGTGAAACTCATGTTGACACTTAGTCCCCAGTGTGGCAGTACTGAGAGGTGGGCCTTTAAGAGGTGATTGGATCATGAGGGTTCTGTCTCCATGAATGGATTACTGGACTAATGGGTTAATGGATTGGTGAGTTATCATGGTAGGGGACTGGTGGCTTTATGAGAAGAGAAAGAGAGACCTGAGCTAGCACTTTAGCATGCTCAGCCCCCTTTAGCGCGTACAGCCATAGAATGCCCCGTACCACCTGGGACTCTGTAGAGTCCCCATCAGCAAGAAGGCCCTCACCAGATGTAGCCCCTCAACCTTGGACTTCTCAGAACTTTGGGAAATAAATTTATTTTCTTTGTAAATTGCCCAGTTTCAGGTATTCTGTCATAAGCAATATTAAACAGACTAATATACTTACCTTTCAGTTTCCCCTCAAATCTACCCTGAACACCTTCTACCTAAAACACCCACCAGACCTTCTCCCTGCCCTGCACTGCAGTGGCTCCCCTTGGCCTGCAGGATGAAGTCAAGCCTCATCACCAGTCTCTCTGCTCATCTCTGCTCTTGTTACTGGGCGCATTCTGCTCCAGCAGCCCAGGCCTACTTCCTGGTTTCAGCACACACTTTGCTATGTCACACCTAGGAGCCTTAGCTCCTGGGATATCCTTCACCGGGATTCACAGAGTCTTAATAATATTTTAGCACAATCTCTCTCTCCCTCTCTCTCTCCTCCGTGCCCTGTATGCGTGCAGTTGGAGCATTTGGGAGAAAGCTGAAGCCATCATGGCACTTCAACACAGAACGTTTCTGCAGGTGTCATCTAAGAATAAGGTCATTCTTTTCCATCACCACAACAAAATCATCACACTTGGGAAATTCAGTATTAGTGTAATACTGTTTTGCAGACCATATTCATATTTTCCCAACTATCCCAATAATGAACTTTATAGCTTTTTGTTTGGTTTGGTTCTCCCTGATATCTCATTTCATTCCTCCCTGCCCCATCTCTGTTCTGCATCCAGTGTGCCAGCTCCCTGGTTTCCACAGGGCAGGGATTATGAGTTATATGCCAAAACCCATTGCTTCTTCTTTCGGAGCACACAGCTTGCCCACATTTCTGAGCCTCCCTTGAAGTTTGGTATGTGACTATGTGGCTGAGTTCTAATGACAGTGATGGGTGCAATTTGTGGGCCAAGGTTTTTAAAAAGCAGGCAGATCTCCTCCATGCTCTCCCTTTTGTCAGCTCAGGGTAAACAATGAAGACAATTGTCTAGGAACAGTGGAGCCATAAGAAGGGGTCCTGAGTTATCAAATCACTGGACGGTGAAGAGTCTCATGCCGGCCTTGGGTTTATAGGTGGGCAAAAATACACTTCTATTATGTTTGAGCCTTTACACAATTTGGGATCTATTTGTTATAGTCGCCAATGACACCAAGTGAGGTCAATGATCCTTCCATGGAAAAGAGACTACATGGATCTTCTTATCCAGAACCTCTTAGCTCAGGAGAGAATGAGAAGTACAGGAGAGATCTTTGACGTCACCAGCTGGGAAACTGGTGGCTGCAGGAGTTAAAGGTAGGATGTGGGAACCCAGACTCCAATCCCAGATTTCTATCTTCTCACACATGGGAGTAGGCTTGTGTCTAATTATGCCTTTGTGCACTGAGAATCCCATTTAAATCTTAAATAGCATTGGAGACAACAGTTGACACAGAGGCTTTTGATAAATGCAAAACAACTAATAAAATAAAAAGAGAAAATTCATAAGAGTTTGGCTTAATAATATGAAAGTAAATGAATAAATAATTGCAGCCATTATGTAAACTTCTCATGTTGTCTAATTACCGTGCAGCACAATAATAAGATTTATTATGAAATATGTCAGATTTGCTTTGTTGTTAATCTATTTGATCACAATACCAAACTTTGTTTTTGAATGTACAGTCTGCATTGTTTGTTGCTCATATTGCTGCTCAATGGCTTAAGAAGTTAGAGGGAAACTTGGCACACTCCCATCATCAGAAGCTGTAATGGCTGAAGAAAACTTGAAAACATTTCATTGGTATCTAAATTTTATGGTTCTTTATAACTTGTTTTAATGTTTGGCCACATGGACTGAATTGGAAAGAGGCTGAACAGTGAGAAATGTTGCTGAGCCAGGGATCTGAGGCTTCTGATGGGTCCTCTGGTTCTGTCAAAGCCTGGATGCTCCATGCCACACTCATGGCTGTTTAGACAAGGCTGGCATTTGCCGGTTCCAGAGTCTGACTTTGCTTCCAAGTTCTGGGCATCTTGGCACATTTAAGTAATTGAATATATTGCTTGCAATATTATTTGTACACACTATTTCATAATAATATACCAATGACACTAACATGCTCTGTCAGAGTTATTCCATACAAGTAGAAATGGAAAATCTCATACATCAACACTAGATGATGCTAATAAAATAATAACTGAATCTGATTGGGCATGGACTAGGTGCATCTCAATAAATCTTTACAACAATCTCATGAGAGAGGTAGAGTGGTTCACCACTTCCTCACCCAAAGTTTAAGAAGATATGGAACTTGCCCAAGGTCACAAAGCCCCAGTAACTGAGGCTTATTGTGAGATGAGGTCATTAGCTTCATTCAACTCTTTCAATTTCTCTCCATCATTCTTTCTCCCTACTGTATCCTGAGATAATGCCAATCCTGGTCTAGGCAAAACCATGATGCAGGGGAATTTGTGTTCACTGTCCCTTCATTGCTCCTTGAAGATTTTGGGAATATTAACATTGATTTGGGGTTGGGTTGGAGGGCTCTCATTGCAAAATATATTCAAAATTATTTAATACACACCACATATATATTTTGCTGAGGGCAACCTAGTTCTTGATGAGCCTATGACCTGCTTAGGGAAGGTGGAACAATCAACAGGCAATAGCAATCCAACAAGATAAGTCCTGTGGTGGGAGAAGTATAAGATCCTGTGAAAACCTCCAACCCAAATTTGGAAGCAATCAGGAAAGGCTTCCTGGAGAAGAAGGCATCTGTGCCGAGACCTACAGGACAGAGGCAATGAACCAGGAGAAGGGGAAGGCCAGAAAAGAGGGTTCCAGAAAACAGAACCAGCATAGAGATGTGGCTGAGAAAAGATTGTGGCACACAGCCTGTTGACTGGTTCATTGGCTCCACCAGATAGGCATTGTGTGGTCCTTTCCAGAAAGTTCTTCCCTGCCTGCTGCAAATGCCTGATTTTCTCAACATTGATCTATTAAAAATATTTCTATCAATAAATCAAGAAGATTTATTAAGTGTTTATTACACAGAAAACATTGGATGAGGCACCAAGGAGAATTCAAAGAACCCTGACATCCTGCCTCTCCCTTTAAAGAGTTCACTGAATGTGGAGCTGGCACACTCTCAGAGAAAAAAAGAAAAAAACTTAAATAATAAAGCAGGTTTTTAAGTAAGAGGAAGAAAGAATGTCATGATCAAACAATCAGACTTTGGAGTCAGACCCTAACTTCACCATTTACTAGTTAGGCAACTTTGCTCAAATTACTTTAACTTTTTGAGTCTCAGCTCCCCACCTGTAAAATTGGAATAATAAAAGGTCCTTTTTGAAGATTGTTGCAAAGATTAAACAGGTAATACGTGTGCAGCACCCAGCATGCTGCTCAGCACAGAGGATGCTCACAGTAAATGTTGTAGCCATTGTGATGTCACCTTAATGAATTCACTACAGAAATACTCAAGTGCCTGCTCCGAGATGCCTTTCCTACTGTTTATTTCAGGCCCTTCTGGCTTCATGCCACACCAGCCATCACCCTAGCTCCTGTCTCTCCTGCTTCCATTGGATTTTTCTCTCCAGTCAGTGTCATCTGGCCAAAGCGCAAACCACAAGCTCTAGGGAAGCCGGTTTGTCTGTTTCACAAGCAAATCTCAAAGTCTCCTGGACACCTCTCTAAATCTCCCTGGACAGTGCGTCTCGCCACAGTGGGGGGACCTCTCCCTCCTGACCACCCGCAACCTTCTACTCTCACTCACATGGCAGTGAATTATATCCCATGCCATTCACCATGTCATGACATCCTTCTGTTTGCCATTAATCCAGTCAAGAGCTAACATTTGCTGAGCCCATGTTATGGACTGGAAGGACTTGGCAATGGCCTTGCTTGGGGGATACAGGACTGTTAAGTTGGGATAAAACATCTAGCCTTCAGCCATTACGGAGGACATGCTCAAACAGAATCAATATACAAAAGCAGACTTGCTTAAAAAAAAATAAAAAGACTAAAATCTAGTCAATTTACCAATTAAAGAACAAGTATATTATTGCATAACAACGTGTTATGGGATCGTTTGAAATAACAACATTAAAATCAATTATTTATTTATTTACTTATGGTTGATGTGAGGATGTCTCCTGTGTTTCCAAACCCAGTGCCTGGGGGAATCAGAGCATCATTAAGATAAGCGGAAAATGACCAGGGAGAGCAGGTCTGAGGGTGCTGGTGGGAAATGCTAGGCTTGGGGTTGCCGACAAGTTAATTTCAAGGCCATCCATGGCAGGGCAAGCAAGGGAAAATGTCCAATCAAGCGGTTGGCAATTTGGGAAGAGAGAGGACAGGCGGAAGAAAATTTAGGGTTCTTTCCGAGAGGAATGGCCACACCTTAAATAAAAGTCTTCTGGCATCAGAAGTCCCGGTGAAGCGGCAAACATTTTACCAGGGTCCGCAACACATCACCAGGGCTACTTAGACTTCTTTGCCCAAGGTGGAGAAAATTGATTGAGACCCAAGGGGTCTGGAGGTACAGCCCCCAGTCACTTACCTTTGAAGTCTCCTGCTCTGTTTTAAAACATCATGTGGATTTTCCATCCTACTCCACAATATACAAATAAGATTTTAAATTACCTTTGCGTCAAACTGACTCTGCAGCAAGACAGGTGGCATTTAGCCTGCGGCTTCACATAGGATAAATTATTTTGGGCACACTAGCACGGAAAGGCCTCACACTTCAGCTTGAGAAGTGAGCTGTTCAGCGAGGAGCAGGAACCCCATCATCGGATGAGCTGGGAAGCCCAGGCGTGAGTGGGACGGCAGTGAGATTCTGATGAGGGTGAGGCCATCAGGAAAGGTCTGGTATAAGGTGGAAGGGTTGTCTGGGTGGCAGCAGGGCTTGGGGCCCTATAGGATGGGGTGAAGGACCCAGGAAGGGGCAAAGTAGTGTGGGGAAGCCAGGGATCTGCAGTGCCCGTTGACTGTGGGTGGAAGGCCAGGAGGATGCCTTGGGCTGGGTGGTCAGGGAGCCCCTTGCTTTGCAGCTCTGTGAACCAAGGACTTCGCAAAGTTCTCTGCAGGGCCGCTAATCTCTCCCGAGTGCAAACAGATGGCCTGAACTTCAGTCCCACAACAGATTTCACTGACAGATTGGGTGCGATTTCCCCCCCCCCCCCGCCCCCCCCCGACATGGGGGCGTTTCAAAAGCAGAGGAGGAAAGGGAGGCTGGGAGGGGGGAGGTGGGCGGGGGAAAACAGCTTCAGCTTCAGTGTGGCTTCAGGACAGCGCCTGCAGGTGTGGGCAGAGCGACCGCTGCCAGTTTCCTAAGCCCACGGTGATTCACCGAACCCCGGGTTGCAGGAGGTGGGGGGCAATCGGGATTGTACCAGAGGGTCCCCAGAGAGGCTTCGGGACACAGAGCCTAGCCTCGGGGTGGGTTCGCTTCTCGTGTGAAACAAACATCTCTCCTTGTACCAAATTAAACCAATTGGATCAAAATTTGTAATGCAGAGAAGCATAATTAAATTGAAGATTTTAATTAGGCACAGTTTTGATGAAACTTAACGGGAGCCGGCAGGAACAGTCTTGCTGTCTATTAAACGTAATCCTGCCCGGTGAAGAGCTCTTTAGTTGATGATCTTTAATGACTGCCCGGCTCTCAGCTGCCTCCCTGGCGTTGGTGTGCAGTCAGCCTGCAGGAGGGCGGGGAGGTGGGGGCAGAGGTGAAGGGGGGCTCGCATCCGTGGGGAGGCGTTGCTTTCAAAGGAAGGTGAGGCCAAACTTTCGGGGTACCCGGTTACTCGCTTTTCCTTTGCCAAAGTGGAGAAATAGTGAAGAATGATGAATACATCGAGGGCCCGTTGTACTGTGATGAGTGGGGAAGGAGAGGGCAGGGCTCCCCGCCGGGTGAGAGGCGCTTTGCAACTCCGCTTTACAAAACTTGAACCTTCTCCTGGCTGCCCAGCCAAAAAAATCAGAAAGAAGGTCCCCGGGAACAGAGATCTGGCTGGAGCCCTCTGCAGGAAGCACTGGATGCTCAAGAGAGGCCTGTTTCCCCAGCGTAACACCCGGTGTATAGGGGGGACGGGCAAACGCCGCAGCACTGCAGGATGAAGGCTCAAGCAAAGCAACAAAGGGGTAAGTGATTCACCCCAGAGCTCTCCTGACTGAGAGAAAGGATTAAACAGTATGAGCCAGTCATAGCTGCTGCTATTTGACTAAAAGTGCCTGGGGTTGAAGAAAAAAATCCTCCCTCCCTTCCTTCCCTCCCTCCCTCCCTCCCTCCCTTCCTTCCTTCCTTCCTTCCTTCCTTCCTTCCTTCCTTCCTTCCTTCCTTCCTTCCTCCAACAAGTGTTTACTGAGGCCTCACTGTGTGGCAAGCGCCGCACCAGGCTCTATATATTTTGGCAAATACGTAAGAGTCCCAGTGCCCTCCTGCCCTCCTCAAGATAACAGCCGAGTGCAAGAGACAGGGAGTGGGCACATGTTTATGGCTTAGGAGAAGCTCTGGGAGGCAATTACAGAGAAATCACACTCTGGCTTTGATCAGGGCACAGCAAATGACAGCTGAGGGTCAAATCAGGCTCATGGCCTATTTTTGTAAATAAAGTTTTATTGGCACACAGCCATGCCTAGTCATTTACATATTCTCTATGGCTGCTTTGGCTACAATGGCAGAGTTGAAGTTGAGTAGTTGTGACAGAGACTTCATAGCCCGCACAGCCTAAAAGTGTTTATTATCTGGCTACTTATAGAAAATGTGTGCCAACTCCTGGCTTGGACGGTCAGGGCAGACCTTTTGGAAAAGATGAGGTTTAGCTCAGACCAGGAGGAGAATTTAGCTGGGTGAGGAGTTCCATACCTGGGGAGGGCTAGGGGGAACTGGAGTGATAGTCTTACAATGGGGACAGATTGGGTGTGTTCGAGGACCTGGAGGAAGGTCTGTCTCATTGGAGGTGCATGATGGAAGACACAGGGCCTGGATGAGTTAGGAGAGGAGAGTCGGCTGCTTCACCCAGAACCTTATAATTCAGCCCCCGGGAAGGGATGTGAACATGATTCGAGTGCACTGGGAAAGCCACTGGAGGATTTTACGCAGGAGCGTGATAGGATGTAGTTTTTAAGAGCATTCCGGCCACTGTGGTGAAGGTGGCTTGGAGGAGAAATAACACATTCAGATAGTGGCAGCCTGTATCAAGTTCATCTCCATAGAGGTGGAGACTCATGGGCAGATTTGGGGTGCTTTGGTAGATAAAATCTGTTTAGAAACAGATCAAATGTTGAAGGGACTGTTTAGGAAGAGAAGGGGTCAAGAATGATCCTTCCTAGATTTTTGGCCTGAGCAACTGGGGAAAAGGTAGAAACATTTGCTGAGGTTGGGACTGGGAGCAAGAGAAGTTTGGGTAAGAGAAACTCAGTACTTTTTGTCCTCCTTAAAATTGAGATTCATGTGAGACTTCAAGTAGAGGTGACAGGGAGATAGTTGGATATACGACCCTGAAGTGCAGATGAGAGGCCCAGGCTAAAGATAAAAATTTGTGAGTCATCAGCATACAGATGGTATTTAAGCGGAGGGGCTGGATGAGCTCACCTGGGGTGGGAGGTACAGAGAAAAGGAAATAGGACCCATGGCTGATGATTTTCTGCAGGCTGCTTAGCCTCCGTTTGGCCTGTCACTACTCATGGCTATTCATCAAAGCATTAGGCTGAGAGTAAAATACTAAAGAGACTCACTTAAGGAATATGCTTAAGGAAATGCAATGGATTTTTCTTAAGCATATGCAGTTATACTGAGATGACCCCCCCAAAAGTGGGATCAAAGGGAGGGCCTTGAATCTCTTTATATAATGAAAATACAAGTAGCCTATGCATTGCTTCCATGATGCATGAATGGTTTGCTCTTATGAACATTGATACACCCTTTTTCAAATTGACTGGTAGTTGAGTTGTTTAAAGTGGTGGTTCCCCATCATAGCTGCCCAGCAGAGTCATCTGACCAGCTGGATAAAACTATGGATTCCCTGGGCCCCCACCCAGAGAGATATAGTAGGTCTGAGGTAAGTTCCTGGGAATCTCTGTTTTTAACGAAGACCCCAGGAGATTCTGATGGCCGTGGTTTGGCATTTAGCAACAGTTTTCCTGGATATTTCAAAGGCAAACTTGAGATCTGCCCTACTCAAATAATCATATCTTCTAAAACTGACAGTGTTCTGAACTTGTGAGGTCTAGGTAGGATATAAATTTTTTGCTTATGCCTGCAACAGAATTATTGACTTATCACATGCCTGCTTCCTTCTCCCTTCCTCTTTCTCGACCCTCTCCAAAGCCTGAAGATCTTAGTTCCTAAAAATCTTTCAACTGGCGGACATATATATGATGCTCACACATGCACACAGTGTCTCTCTTTCTCTTTCCCTCCCTCCCTCTTGCACATATGCACACAAACACTCCTCTCTGTTTGTCTTAGCCAACATTGCCTCAGTTCAGGGCCTCATGATCCTTCAGTCAGGCCATTGTCATAGTTTCCTAACTGCTTTCCTTGCCAGTCTAGGCAGTATCAGCTCTAGTCCATCCTCTGATTGCTGCTGGAGTTAACTCTCATTACCCAAGTCTGATTCCTTCAGGCTCCTACTCCGTGAGAAAAATCTCTATGGCCTATTGGGAGAAGTCCAAACCTCTCAGCATAGCATCCAATCACCGTCATCTGTGTCACCCGTAACACGGATCTCGTTTGTCAGCAAGGCTCCCTCCATTCCTGAGACTGATTGACTCGGGACCCATCCACACCTGCCTAAACACACCTATTCCTACACACCTGCCCTCCCACACCTGTCCAGCCACCTATGACCTTTGACACCTGCCTAGCCATACCTGCTCATGTACACCCATCCATACACACCTCCATGTCTTGGCCTGAAAGTCACTCCTTCTGAGAACTGCCTGGTGAACTCTTACTCATCCTTTAAGACCCAATTCAGATGTTCCCTCCACTCTAAAATTTTCCTCAGCTTCAAAGCCAGAGCCTGATATTTCCTCCTTTGTTCTCAGCATAGCAATTTGCACATATCTTTACTGGAACATTTACCATACTGTGTTGTAATTATTTGTTTCTTTCTCACCAATCCTCACTTCCTAAATCAAACTGGGAAATTATTCACCATTCTATGCATAGTGCCTCGCTCAATGTCATGCTTAGAGTAGGTCCTCCATAAATATTAAAAGTTTTTTTTTCTTTTTCTTTGCCATCAAGCTCTCAACAAGGTGAGTTCTTGAGGTGATCAGGTGCCTGTCTGTAGCAGATCATCTTCCATTTTCTGATTTGTTGGCGGCTAGGAAAGCAGATAACTGAGCTTATTAGAATTTTGTGAAAAACAAGAGTTAATGAGTTCCTAGAGGGCACCAGAGTGACTTTGAATAAAATCCGTCAGCTTTAGTGCATGGCCTGCCAGCAGTCCCATCTTGCCTCCTGGGTTCTCAGTTGTGTTCTGATAATTTAGTCTGCTTCATTCTAATCTTTGGGCAAACAAGAAGTGTGTATTATGTACAATAAATAGAGCCACATTGGTCATTTCTTCAGTCCCCAAAATTAAAATAGAGAACAATGGGGACTGAGAGACCATGAAAATTTGCAGCAGGCTTCTTAGTCTATTTTCTGTTGCTTATAACAGAATATTTGAAACTGGTCAATTTATAAAGAAAAGAAATTTATTTTTTACAGTTATGGCAGCTGAGAAGCCCAAGGTCGAGCGGCCGTATCTGGTGAGGGCCTTCTTGCTGGCAGGGACTCTCTGTAGAGTTCTTAGGTGGCGCACGACATCACTCAGTGAGCGGGCTGAGTGTGCTAACACGCTTGCTCAGCTCTCGCTTCCTCTTCTTATAAAGCCGCCAGTCACACTCTCGTGATGACCCATTAATCCATTAATCTATGAATGAATTAATCCATCCATGAAGACAGAGCCCTTGTGACCCAATCACCTCTTAAATTCCCCACCTCCCAATACTCCCACATTGGGGATTAAGTTTCAACACAGGTTTTAGAGGGAACAAATATTCAAAGCACAGTGGTAGGTGTCCTTGACCTGGAGTCCACAGATAGACATCAGGCACTCCACGAGCCCTGGCCACACCGTATGCACTTGCATGTGAATTCTGCAGACGGGTTCCATAATTTTTATAAGATTCTCAAAGGGTTCCAACACCCGTAAGAGTTAGAACATACTAATTTAAAAAATATTTTTGTGCCTTTTTAAAATGCCCATATTTAAAATTAACATATGAACCTTAAAAGGCCTTTGGAATATAAGTGATTTTAATGCTGTATGTTGACTCCCATGCTCTCCAATCTTCTCAATAATCTCCAGATTTACTTTTTTTCACCGGTTATTTTAGCCTCCAAGCCAAAGAGAGAGCAAAGGGGTATCATTTCTAATAAGTCCTGTAAATAAACCCAGCTTCTGCTGCATTAGATCATTATAAAACAATTCCCTGAGGCCCAAGGGATTAAATAATAGAAGAAAATGCTTTCTACTAAACCAGGAAGATGATAGCAAATATTCTCACTGTGGTAATTTACACAGATTACTCCATGACAAATTGGTTGTTTGAGCTAATCATGTTGCTCACTAAAACATCGTGCGGATTCTCGCCTGGTTTGGGAAATGTTGCAAATGCATTCGGAGGCCCAGAGGCCTTTGCTACTGACTGACTCACCAGCTTGCAAATGCACCTGAAGAAATGCTTGGTGATCTTAAAGCCAGAGTGTGCGTGTTTTGCATACAAAACAGTTGTCTTCAGTCTTTCATGTCAACAAGTAGAAATTACCAGGGTTCGTTTAACTTTCTCTGAGTAGTATTGCCACCAGAGTCTGCTGGGAAAAGGCCATGAGGTACCACGTGATGATGAGTGGCCTTCCTTGGTGGCTTCATCTCTCTCCTTGCCCCACTGTTCACAGTCTGCTCTTCCTCTTGTATTTCCATCTCATTGAATGATGCCCATTCAAATGCTTGACCAAAGAGGAAAAAAATGGGCACCATCTTATTTCCTCTCTCTGCTCTCTCCACCTCTAAGTCCCTTTATCTTCTCATATTTGCCCATTTCCTTTGGTTTGGGATACTGAAATCTCTCATCTGGATGGCAGCAGAGCCCCCAACTGGGCTCCCGTTACTCCAGGCTTGCTCTGACTCCAGCTCAAAGAAATTCCTCAAAGCACACAACTGGTCAGGCCTTTATGTTCCTTTTTCACCCCTACTCTACCCAGAATGCAGCGTCTCCCCAAATGAATATTGAATAGCAGCAACAAGAACAAGAGTCAGACCATTGCCAGCAGGATGGCCCGGGGCCACACCCGGTCTACATACAGCCAGTCCTTCCCTATAACTGCCTGCTCAGTTGGTCTCCCTGCCAGCCTGTGCACTCTGGGAGAGCAGGAGCTGGGTCTCGTTTAAGGCTATAGCTGTTTTCTACCAGAGTGCCCGGCACATGGTAAGTGATCAGCACGTACTGAATGAATAAATAAACAACTCAAAACTTGAAGACAATAGGCCGGGCGCGGTGGCTCACGCCTGTAATCCTAGCACTCTGGGAGGCCGAGGCGGGTGGATCACTCAAGGTCAGGAGTTCGAGACCAGCCTGAGCAAGAGTGAGACCCCGTCTCTACTAAAAATAGAAAGAAATTATCTGGCCAACTAAAATATATATAGAAAAAATTAGCCGGGCATGGTGGTGCATGCCTGTAGTCCCAGCTTCTCGGGAGGCTGAGGCAGTAGGATGGCTTAAACCCAGGAGTCTGAGGTTGCTGTGAGCTAGGCTGACGCCACGGCACTCACTCTAGCCCGGGCAACAAAAGTGAGACTCTGTCTCAAAAAAAAAAAAAAAAAAAAAAAAAAAACTTGAAGACAACAAAAAATACTTTTTGATGACAACATAGATAATGAAATTACAGATTTCTTACAACTAAAGGAGTACACATTGATGGGACAGAGGTGGTATGAGCATTTCTTTACCTGATGTTTACTAATCCTTATGTAAATTCAGTAATTTTGAGTACGAAATGCATTTCCTTGGATCCCAAATCGTAGTGAGGGGCACGGCTGGTGCTCCAGACCTCACTCTGATTCCAGCTCCTTGCTACCCTGCATATGGGATAAGTGAAGGGCCAGGTTCACCAGCTGGTGATATACCTAAGATTAGAATGAGGTTCTTCTCATTCCAAAGGATATTGTATGATTATCCAAGCCATTGATGGATACACTACATTAGTTTCAAAGCCTAAACAGCTCCACACAAGACACCAGACATTCATATTCATCCAGCGCTGGCAGGAATAATTCAGCACACCTTGTCTGCCAAATCTTTCCCTCTCTTGAACTAGGAACAAAATGGGCAGCTCTTAAAACAGTTGACAATTTCTAGTTCATTCTTTTATCACCAGTGGCTTTGTTCAGATTGTAACAGCTTATTTCTGATAAACAAGCACCTGTATCTTTTCCAGGCATCTGTGTGCCAAGTGCCCATCTGCCTAATGGGCACAGGGTAGATTGAACAGTATTACACATACTTGCTCATTCTGCCTCAGCCTGCATTCCACGATTCATCCCAGGATACAGTCTGCTTCTCTTCTACAAGTTATGGCCCTATGGAATCCAAGTCAAAGCCATGCCATAACGACTTGATCACTGGTTTCTCTGATAGCAAGAGGTTTAGATGACTCAATTTGAGAAAGACCCTCTTTGGTGGCAATAATTTCTTGATCTCCTATTTCCAGTATTTTTTTTTTCCCTCTGGGGGACCCTTTCTTCCATCCTCTGAGGGACCCTTTCTTCCGTCCTCTGAGGCCCTGGGAGGGCTGTCAATCATGATGTCCCAGTTCCAACACAGAAAAGACCTGTGACCTGGACTGGTGAGTCTGTGTACTGGGCCACAGGGATTGGTTCAAGTATGGGCACAGAACCAAGTCAGGCCAATTAAATTAGAGCATCCTAGGATGGATATTTGAACACAAAGGGAAATTCTCTCCCCTTTGAGGATGCTAGACATGAAGGTTGTAGGTGTGTGGCTGCTGGTAGCCATTTTGCCACTTGGTGAAAACTTATCTGCAAAATGAAATCAAAGAAGGCAAGTGATGATGATAGTGATGGTGGTGGTGATGACAGAAGACATTTATTGAGCATAACCATATAGCTAAGAACTACTCTAAGTATTTTACATGTATGACTCATTTAATCTTTATAAACCTTATGATTACTGTTATCATGGTTATAATTATTATCGCTATTATTATCGCCATTTCACAGATGAGGAAACTGAGACACTGAGGGGTTGAGTAACCCAAGGTTTAAAAAGCTATGAAGTAGGGGAGGCACAATTTGAACTCAGGAAGCCTAGCTCCTGAGCCTGAGTTCTCAACTGTTTTCCTCTCCTGCCTCTAGCAGTAGGAGGAGCAAGAGGAGGAGAAGGAGGAGGAGGAGGGAGACACAGGGCCCCAGGACATTGCTGGAGCCCTTGGATCCAACCATGACTGAACCTAAGACTCCTGGATTCCCAGTGAAGTGGCCCAATACATTTTGTTGCTTATTTAGCCAGTCTGAGTTGGGTTCCTATCCCTTGCAACTTGCCTAAAATACTCTGCCTCCCACCATCTCTCATTCTGATGATCCCTTGTCTGACTGCCTTTCCATAAGCAATAATAATTTACAGAATAATATTAAAGTATTGTGGAAATTTGAAAAACACAAAAAAGATACCCTAAAGAAAATTAAATTTGCATATGAGTCAGCTGACATAATACTTTTTATGTTTTCTTTCAGTCTTTTTTGACTCATTTACATACATACACATATAAGGTTATATATATATATATGTTTCTTATCTTTCCTTTTCCACTTAACACTTTATTATATGCATTCACCTATATTAAATATTTTTGAAACCATAATTTTAAAGGCAGTGTAATTTATGTGCACACACATGTGTGTGCTCATGCCTATGCTCACATGTGCATATGTATGTGTGTATGTGTGTATGTTTCTTTCCATCCAACTTCTATGTGCTTCTTACTACTTGACCTCTTTCCTGATATGACCTTCTGCTCTGGAACCAAGAAGGACTCCAAAGGCTGTAAGAACAGGCTTGGCTTCTGCCTGTGTTCCTTGGCCTTTGACGTGGTGTTTAGAGCCCTGGTGACTGTGACTCTACAGCGCACATCAGCTTCTGCCATAACTTGGCCACTCAAGCAGAAATGTGACTACTTCAGATATGTCAGAGGCAGAGGCCAACTTGCTGTTCCTTGTCCCTCTGCACGTGAACAGAAGTCACCTGGACTCTGCAGCCAGCAGGTTGGGAAGAAGACATGCCAAGCCTCTGTCACAGATCAGTAAGCATAAAGCCAGGCTGGCCTGGCAGCTCCAGGTGTGACTTATTCTAAGGCATGCAGAGTTACCAGTTAGCACAGTAAGAAGCCTCTTGTTCCTGCCTTTTTAGCCCCACACATCATTAACAATTTGCTTGGCAAAGCCCTGGGTGCTGGGCCTAAAGATTCAAGCCACCAGGGGGAAACACAAGGATAACATTGAGAAATTAGACTTAAAATACCAAATAAACTCATTTTACTGTATCCCTCTCATTTAGAGCTGTATAAAGGCTCATAACATTTATGAAGCATTAAATGCCACATAAAAGACTAATTATTGATGGGTAGATGAGTAAAAGAGAAGATGCTGAAAGTAGTAAAAGCAGTACAACTGTATATTATGCAGATTCAGTCCCATACTTGATAAATCTCTGGATGTTACCCAAAGCCATGGGCAGTGATGGATTAAGATGACAGGCTTTTAAGCCCCAACCGGGGTACCTACAGCAAAAGTTAAAGACAGAAGGGGTGCTAGGTAGTCCATGGTTAAGGAGAACATGAAGCCAGAGGAGTTCAGAACAGGGCAGTCATTCCAAGCCAGATACAATCACAAAAGCAAAAGCATCCACCTATCCTTCCATTCATCCACACTTTAACTATCAGTTATTCTACTACTATTATAAATATCAATTATTCAGTTTGAGACTTACTATGAATTACTATCATTTATTGAGGGCTAAATTGTGTTGGGCATTTTACAAATTGTTTTACATGAATCATCTTATTTAATCCTCATAGCCATCCTTTGATCTGGGTGTTTTTATCTCTACCTTACCAGTGAGAAAACTGCAGTTAAGAGAGCTACAGCAACCTGTGGAAGGTCAAACAGAAAGCACATGTTAGATCCACAGACCCAACAACACAGCCACCCTCTCTTCCATATTGTAGTTGTTGAGTCCCTACCAGGTACCAAGCTTTAATTGAGCATTGGAGCTACAGAGGAACCTAACACATGCTCCCCTCAACACCAATTTCTGGGGTAGGTTAAGCTTGAAATGACCAGATGAGGCCTTGGAGTTGGAAGGCTTGTGGTTTTAGCAGTTGTCACTGGAACGTGCAAAATGCAGTGTCCAGAGGGTCATGGCAAGCTTAGAAAGGGATACCTAACTCTGCTTGGGTGGGCTGGATATTGAAGAATGATGGCTCTTGTTCATGAGACAGAGAGGTGGGAAACATAGTCCAGGTGGGGACAACAGCACAGGCAAGGACAGGCGACATGAAGGAGTATGGCTCTAGCAAGCAATTCAGGGACCATGCAGCAGAAGTGAGAGGATTTTGGAACCAAAGCATCACCTATACCAAGCTGCACATGTTTATACAACTGGCCACAGAGGACCCTGAAGGTGTGAACAAGTCAATGTCATTGCAGATTTGGCAGCAAGACGGCCAGATCCGGCTCACCATCCCCTGCCACCCAACCTCATTACACTGGATCCCCTTTTCGCCTTACTTTTTCACAGCTCTTAACACTGAAATATATTAAATTGTTTGCTGCTTTACTAGTTTCTTGCTCCTCTCCCCACTAGAATATAAGCTCCATGGGAGCAGAGGTTTTGTCCATATTGTTCTCTGCTCTTTCCTCACTACTTAGAGTCATGTTTGGCACATGGTAGACTCTCAATATTTGCTCAGTAAATAAGGGAAGCTGACCAAGAAAGAGAGGAAGATCTTGTAGGAGCAATGGGAGTTCTGTTATGGTCTAGGGTAAGCTCTGTAACTTACCTGGGACTCGTGGTTTCTCTCTAGTCATTTTAAGTGGTTTGGAGTCAAAATCTCTTCCTTTCCCCTTGCATAGCTTGTGGATCTGACAAAGTAGGGTTCCTACGCCTGCAATCCACATGCTTCCTTTCGCCTACCTTCAAATCCTGGCAGGTAAATTGCTTGCAGTTGACCACCACTTCTCCCTCCTGTGCTATGGCAAATCAGTCATGGCAATTTCTATTGTAGCCTTAGAATCCTTGTCAATACCACACTCAGACACACACTGCGAATGGATAGGAAGTAGCATGACAGATGCCACCTACTTTTCATTTTGAGCACGAAAAGAATTAAATAGGGGGTGAGAAGGGGGTAATAGAAGCAGGTGTGAGGAAGAAGGGACAAATCCATATTCCAAGGAAATACTGTAAGTGTTATGTCTCAGATTTACCTAACAACGATGAATAGAACAACTTGGAGACAATACAGCACAGTAATTATGATCATGACCATTGATGTCAAGCTGGCTGAGGCCCAGCCCTGGTTTTTATGGTTCCCTAGCCAGGTAGCTGTGAGCAAGGTACTTTACCTCTCTGAGCCTCATCTGTGAAGTAGAACTAATAACCGTACCTAAATCATCAGATTGCTGTGGAGGAGACAAAATAACCCATGTAAAGCGCCTATCTCAGTGCCTAGGACACAGTAGATGACTGATACAGATTAGTTATTGATTTTTTTTTCAAAATTGACAGATTAACAAGTATAAACTGAACCAGGGGCTGAAACTTGAACTCCAGAAATATTTGAACTGAAATTGGTCCTATCTCTATTAAGAATATATAAGTCAAGACTACTTTCCACTCAACCCCAACAAGTTTTCTATTTCCTTTTTCCAATTTTTATTATATGTAAGCCACTATTATAAAAACATTAAAGAAAATGTTTTAAACAGGAAGCACTTTCCATAATCACAGCCTTCGTCCACAACTCATTTCATTTGTCGTGTCTCTGCCCAGTCTTTTCCCAAGGCCGGAAAGAAGTTTTTTTAATATAATAATTTTGATCTTCCTGCTTTTTCCTGTTAATTCTCTGAGCCAAGAGAAGTTTAGTTTCTAGACCTCTCTACACCACGGCTGTTGCCACATGCAACTAACCTGGATTTTCTCTGGGCTCAGCACCTCCGTCTAATAAGACTCATTGGATGGAGCAGCTGAGAAAATGGACATGAAAATGTGAAGCAAAATAAAAAGGCTGTTGTAGTCACCTCAAAGGAGAATTATCCACAGGAGTAAATGAAATGGTAAATGTGAAGGAACTTACGTAAAGGGTGTTATTAAATGAGCAGGGAAAAGAGAGTTGAAATGCAAAATTCAAAGAAAAGGAAGAAATAATGCTTTAAATTGTAGAATTCGTTTGAAGCACTTCAAAAATGACAGTAAATTCCACTCCACTCAAGTCATTCTCTTTGGTGATTATGGTAATTCATTGGATTTTCTTGTTTGGTTTTGTGTTTTGTTCTCTTTTCTGCAATACATTTTAAGATTCAAAGGCCATTTTCCTCTACCTTTGTAAGTAATATAGTATCTTCCAGGATCCTCAAATATTTAAAGAACATATTAAACAAAATCATTTATAAATTACATTGGTAGTAAAGAAAAAATATCAAAGGGGAATCATAGGCAAAAGTAGATACCTACATGGATGTGTATGAAACCCAGATATTAATAGTCACTTTATCTTCTTGAAGCTTTCCCAGATGAATCTCCTGGCATCAAAGGACTAGTGAGCAATGTTGAATTAACTAAGGATCTCATGGGGGAGATGACAGAGAGTTTAACACAGCAAACAACTTAAAATATTCTATATTAGTCAGTAGAGATTAAGTTATGTTGCAGTAACAAACATCCCCCAAACCTCAGAGCCTTAACACAACAAATGTTTCTCACTCATTCTAAATGTTTAAAATGAGTTGATAGGGAGATCATGCTCAATGTGCTTACTCAGGGAGAAAGGCTGATAGGGACTTCATCTTGATATATGTCTCCATGGTCACCTTGGCAAGAAGAAGAAAACAAGGTCCAGAAGCAGCAAATATATCTTCTCATCACTTCTACTCACATAATTGACCAAAGCCAATCACATGGTCATGCCTAACTTCAAAGGACGTGGGGAAATGTAATTCTGCAGGTGTCTCGGAGGAGAACCAGAAATGTTTGGTGGACAGCAATAATAGCTGCTGTGTAGTCCTGAGATATTTATTTATTATCTCTTAGATCCTTTTAGCTCTGTTCTTCCCAAGATTGGAGAGCAAAGAGAAGTAAGAGAAAAGATGGAGGGCATCCTTTTTCTCTCCATTCCTTATTTGCAGTACTCAGCCTCCCTGGCTTCTATGTCCTTCTAGGTCATTTTCTAGAAAAATGTAGAAGCCAAGAAGGCTGGGTACTGCAAACACTTGTCCTCCAAATTTCCCTTTTTTTATCATAAAGATTAAAAAATATGGTACACAGTGTTATTGCTTCCAAATTTCCATATCAGATCCACCACTGGCCTCAGCTAATATAGGGACCTTCTAATATCAGATCCCACCTTCCTCAGAAGGGTGTGTGACATGTTTGTGTGTTAGAAGCAATAAAAGGAAAAGGTTTTTTTCCAGATATCTAGATATTTATTGACAAAGTAGGTATTCTCTGAATTTTACATTGAAAAAGTCTTAAGGAAGAGCAAGGAGTTCAGCTTTGAAGTCAAGAACATGACATCCAGACAGTCTTGGATTCAAAATTGGTTTCTTCACTTATCAATTGTATAACCTTAAGAAAAAAATGTAACCTCTCTTAGCTTCAGTCTCCTAGTCTGTATATGAGGAATAATATTAATTCCTATCTCTGCATAGAGTTGTCATGAGGCTCTAATGAGCACAGTGCCTGGTGCACAGGGAGCATTCAGTAAATGATGGCTCCTGTTATAATACTCTTTCCATCCTCCCACTAGGAATTGTTTTCTTAACCTGTGACCATCACAGAGACCAGACAGTGAGACCATTACCTCCTTGAATGTGGTCTCTTTTCTTTTGTTAAGTTACAAGCATTAGTTATAGATTGTTTAGTTAAAAACATCAGAAAACCAAACTCAAAATGTCTTAATCAAAAAGAAAAAAAATTATCTGGCTCTTACAAATGAAAGATCAAAGGTAGGCTTTAGGAACAGTTGGATCTAGTTGCTGAAATAATATCAATAGAGTTCACTATGTGTTGTCTTTTTTTCTTCTATTTCGTTTTATTATCAGGCTCCCTTTCCTCTCATAGTGGTAAGAAGACTGCCAAGCTGCTCCAGGGTTATACCTTACTCTTTCAGTAACTGTGCCAAAGTGAGAGCTTTCCTTTTTCCAAACAGTTCTGACAAAGATCCCAGAATTGCACTTTATTGGTTCTGCTGGGACCACCTGATCATCCTGGAAACAATCATGGTGGCCACAGGGTGTGGTGCACTGACCAGGGAAGCCTGGCTCTCTCCTCCATACCAGACTGGGAGTGGAGTCAGCAGCATTGCCATCATTTGCATTGAGAGTGGTGAAGGCATATATTAATATGTCCAAAGAAACCAGGTTTCACCTACCAGAAGAGTGAATGGATGAATACTAGGCAAGTAAAACCAGGTGAGTACTACACATTTATGGGTACCCATATGCTAGAAAACAGAAAGGTACCAGCACTGACCCACAGCAAAAAGGCAGTATCCTACCAGCACCTTCCCATCGCTTGCCCATAGCTAATGTTGGTAATCAGTCATAGCCCTCTTGTCCATTGTGTTCAGAAAATCTTGAGAATCCTACTGAACCCAGTGCTCTTGGCAGCTGGTAAAATGGACAGAAATTGCCCTGAAAAATGAAGCTATCTTATCTCTCGTGGTCATTTTAAGGTCAACTATTTGAACATGTTATTCCCTCCCCATGATTTCTAGTTTATTTTTTGAACCTAAGTTCAGCACATGATATTTTTACCTATTATGTTTTACCTGGTCTCATTTGGCCTGTTGTCCTGGTCTGCTGAGATCTTCCTCAGTCTTGACTGTGTCATCCAAGTTTCAGTTATAGTCCAAGTTTCACACTCTTCACAAATGCAGTCATCTGTGATGTGTGTGATCAGACACTGTTTGATCAATGCTGGGCAAAGGGGCCCAGAACTGAGTCCTTGGTGCATCTCAAAACATCACTCTCCAGCTGATTTTAGTTTAATTATGAACAGCAAAATTAGTTGCAATCCTAGAATAAGAAAATGTTCAAATGAAATATAAATAACACAGAGAGAGAGAGATGCATTCACGTGCTATTACATTTCCTTTTTTTTTTTTTTTTCTATTTTTGATATACTTGGTAAAACGGGTCCTACCTAAATTTAACAGGGTTCAATCAGGACAAAAGGCAATTCTCTTGTAAAGATGAGAAAGAACTCTGACCTGTCAAAGAATATATTTTTCTTTGCCCAACATGGCAAGTTTCAGGGAGCACCACGGCCCCGGAAGCAGAAGCACTTGGGTGAAGCAGAAACAGTTTGGTTCGTGTCAGCAGTTTGTTTGGCTTGCTGGAGGAAGAATCTGGGGGCATAGATGCAGTGGGAGAAATGCGTCCTGCCTCCCATGGGAATGCAGATATGCAGAGCAGGGAATGTAGCTCCACGTCTTAACACAAGCTCCTCCTGGTATTTGGGAATCTGCCTCTTGCTGCTCAACACAGACTCTGTTCTCACACCCTAGGCTGGGAGCTTCATCTCCGATGCCAAGGGACAGGGCCTCCTTGGGACATTTGATTCCCATTGCAGGAGGTTAGCCGAGAAAGGTCATTTTTTTAGTTTTACAAGAGCACATGGGACCAAAGCCTAGGCTGGTTGTTTGGACAGACGTCGTCAGTCTTGTTCTTTGGCCCCTGGCTGCTTGCAGAGGCCTTTGAGAGTATCAGTGCTGGGGCCCCGGAAGTGAGAAGCACAAGTGGAGTCTCACTTCCTGTTAGTGGGCCTGAAACCATCCCATATCTTCTAGCTAACCCTGTAGCCTTGTTTCTCCGGCTGAGACCCCTCTGCACTTTTCCGGCATCATGCACCTTCTAGCCTTCTCTCAATTCTGCAACTGAGACAGTGTCTTTCCCTTGGTGTGCAGGGGCCTCTGGCATTCACTGGAGAAGCCGCGGTAAGCACTTTATTTACATCTATTGTTAACTCATGTAATACTCACCATAGCCCCAAAAGAGCGAGATCATTGTAACTTTTTTTGCAAATGGGGACATAAGATGCAGAAAAACCGAGAGATCCAGGGGCAGAGGTGAGGATCCAACCCAGCTCCGACGGACTCCCCACCCAGACTCCTGCCCGTGCAGCCTGACACACGCGCCTTCTGCACCCTCCGCCGCAGGGAGTAATTCTACGGGTGTTGACTGAGCTACATGGTGCTGGCCTTGTGGGGACATAATGAGAGCTACAACACCATCAAGTCCCTCAAGAAGCATCCAGGCATCACTTGAAGCACTGATTTGGAGCAAGGGGCTTGTATCCAGCTGAAAATTTATTTGTGGTCAAAAGAAATGCTCCCACTCTTGAGCTGGATCCAGAGCCGGCCTTAAATGTGCTACCAAAGCTTCTCACCAAACGCTCCAGGCTCCTCCCCAGAGGCCCGGCATGCCTCTATTAGCGATGCGGTCCTTTGGGCAAAGACACCTGTGACAGCACGTGGCACAGAGCTTTGGGAGTCTCCTATTGCCTAAGCCAACTTCACCCTTGTGCCCAGAGATGCAAACACTGCGTCTATACAGATACATGGACGGAGGGTTGGCAACCCGCCTTGAAGAAGGCGTTTAGTGAGCCCTGAGTGGGAGCAATTTGGGAGGCAGAAAGCCCCCCAGTGAAAATATTGCCCCGGGGAGGGTGAAACGGGGAGACACTGCTTAATGGGTTCAGAGTCTCCTTTGGGGGTGATGGAAATGTTTGGGAACTAGGTAGAGCTGACGGCTGCACAACCTTGCGAATGTACTAAATGCCCTTGAAATGAACACTTTAAGATGGCTAATTTTATATTATGGGAATTTCATCTTGATTTAAAAAAGAAAAGGGAAGTTATAAAAAATTATTGCCTCTGCCAAGTGTCATAGTACTTGCGGGGCGACTGTGCAGAGGAGAACTAACTATCCTCTCATCTCTCCTCCCTCCAGCCCCTGTTGCATCCTGGACCTTCTGCCACTTCCAGGCCTTTTTCCCTCTCTTATCTGCTCTTCCCGGGTTGGTGAGGCTGGGAAAAGAAAGAGGATCCTTTCGAGTCTTTGTCTTAAGGGTGTCCATGACCTAGTCATCAGCTCTGGGTTGATGTTATTACCGGTTATAATATAGATGCAAAAGGCCTAAGGCCTTCCCAGCACTGCCCGGAGCCCTCTCCTTCCTCACCAGCTGCTCCCTGACTCCCCGACGACCAGATCCAGGTGCACCTCGATGTCTGTGTTCACGCTCTGCTTTGCAGGAGTAAGCTGGCCTTGTTTCTCTGCATAGGGCTTTTCTTTAAGGAACAGCCTACCCACTTCCTCAACCACCTTGAAATTCTTACTATTCAACAATCACCACCGAAAGAATGACATGAAGCTATTTTTATAGCAGAAATATGTTTATTGATTTCCTTTACATTCAGTTTGCATTCTTTTAAATTCCAGGCAGAGGGCCCTTCTCACTGTCAGTCACCAGCCGCGAGGCCCCGTTTGTCCTTCCAAGCCGATGGACACGTGGCTAAACGTTAGAAGGATCATTCTTGCCAAATCTACCATGTTCAGACATCTGGAACCTCAAAGGAAAACAAAAAGACCTTTTTGTCCTCTTAGTTTGAGTTGTCTCTTCTTTGGAAGCTAATTTCTAATTGTAATCACAGGAGAACGGAGGTTTGAGCAATTAAGCTGCAAATCTGATCTGCAGAGGCAGCCCACTGGGATGCTGTTTTCCTCAGGAGCTGGAATTTTGGCCAAAATCATCTGGGAAACTTTCCTCTTCTTCTAATTTATTCTGCCTATGGAGATCTTGTTAATAATGCCAAAAATGCTTCACATTTGTATAGTCATTTTAAATTTTTTCCAAACCCTTGTCACATAAATCATCTCACTTGATCTGCACAAGTCTCTTGGGAGGTGGGTGGAGAAGAGACTGGGGATTCATACATTACAGATAAGAGAAGTGAGCTCAGAGAGGTTAAGCAACTTGCTCAAGGTCACACAGCCAGACAGAAAGAACCAGGTCTAGAGATCTTATTTTCCAACCCTGTAGCTTCAGATGTAGACTGGATCACCAACACAGATCACTGCCCTCCTGGTCTACATCAGAAACCCAACCATAAAACTCCCAAGAAGTAAAACTCCACCCTGAATATATTGGGTTCCCTCTCTTCATTAATATTTGACTTGGGCATCACAGTTGTGCTTTTGGGGCTACGTTTATCATGCTGGTGACTTGTTGTTCTCCTCACCATCCGCCTGATGCTTAAAGAAATCAGAGGATGAGGGAGTGATTTGGTAAATCTTCCTTTGATCTGTTTTAAATGAAATCCTATTTACAAGATACACTTCACTTCTTTTGATGTGCAGCTCACTAATTAGCTCACATCTGAGAGCAGGTTCCCTGGGAGAAAAAAAAATTAATTAGCTCCTTCCATCTCGAAAAGACACAATTCTTGAACTAATTATGGTATTTGAATGATTAATCTCCTTTGAATACACATGTGTTTAGGAGTATTACAGTTCGGAAGAATGTATAATGAGAAAGAAGATAGTATGCAAAGAGAAATAGAATGAGATGGCAGTTTGAAGCAAAAATTCTGTCCTTGAAGGCCAAGAGAGGGTTTAGGGATTCTTTATTACCCAGGTGGAATATCACTGATATGCAAAATGGTAGAGTAGCCAAAAGTTTGTTCCGAACCCTCCTCAAATCTTTCACTTTTTGCTTCCTGCTCCCGATGGCCAGTGTTTTAAGATCAAACTACATATGTGAGCCTACTACCAGCAAAAAAAAAAAAAGAGGTAATTTAATTTATGCTAAAGTGTTAATGACTAATATCACTTTATATTTGATTTTGCTCCTCCCACAATTATTTACTCTTTAATAGGAAGCTACAATTCTACTCCAGTGAATGGCCCTCTATTTGTGGCTTTTTAGGAGATGGCATATATTCAAGATCCCTTTCTGACTGATCGGCAGTGGCTATGTGCTTCATGTCACAACCTGAATAAAAGAGGTCGGTAAAAAATAATAATGTGGGTCATTAGTGATGTCTGCCAGGGGCACAGAAATTGGGAGTGGCCATATGCAAATTATGTATGTACCATCCTGATTGTAGTTTGTAGGAAAGAGATATTTGGCATACTAGGGAGAGCATTAAGAGGTTCATGAAATCACACCATACAGGTTCCCCTGTTCTACTCAAAGAGCTGACGACTGTCGCTGCTGATCATATATCCAGTGGGTAAGGGGTTTTCTTTACTTCAGCACAGGTACTGTAAATTGCTTAAGAATAGAGATTATTTCTTTCCGTATCTCAAGCATGTGCCTCTTAATTGTTCCTGAATAAATATTGGTGAAAAAAGCACAAAGGAGATAGCACAGTGTGAAAGGAAATGTATCACTGGACCTGAACAGTTCATATAAAGGTTCAGAGCCAAGTGAGACCCAAGGGCATAAATACAGTAGACCCCTCTGATGAGCTGGTAACTGCAATTAAGCACAGATCTCCAACCATCCTGGCAGCCAACCCAAAATGAGCACCATGTCGGGTTATAGAGTTCTCATTATATAATTAAAAACCACTCTGCAAGTCCATCTGCAGGGACAACATCTTTCCTGGCGCTAAATCCAAAGAGAAATGTATCATGTGGCTTATCCTTTTTAAAGACCATGGAGTAATAGAATGGCCAACAGTTTTCAAAAGGAGTTTGTAAAAGCTCAGCAATATTCTTTAAATGGAGTTCTTGTGTCAAGCCTCTAAGATAACGGCGGAGATGGCATGGAATTGTGATCCAGTGCAGATATTTCTGAAATAATGTGTAACAAAATAGCACGATAGGCAAGTTACCACGGGGACTCCCATCCCATGCGCCTGCCAAGGTGGGCTCCAGCCCTCTCTGTGAGTCTGCTGCTTGTGTCTTGCCCTTTCTCAAGGCCTTCTTGTGCCCTGGGATGGAGGTGAGAGTCTCACTGTGACGTGGAAGCTGAGCTCATCCTCACTGGTGGAAGGCTTTCCTCCCACCAGCCCCAGCAGGTAAACCGAGGCACAGTGTAGTGCAGGGAGCAGGGATGAGGTGACACCCTGTCCCTGTCCTGGAGTGTTCACGTGCCCGGGGTAAATCATTTCTCTCGCTGGGCTTTGCTTTCTCATCCATAAAATATAGAAAGAGTTGAATTATCAGGGGTCTGCAAACTTTTTCTAGTTTATAGAAAACAGTAAATATGTCAGGCTTTGCAGCCCAGACAGTCTCTTTTGTAATAACTCAATTCTGCCATTAAAGCATGAAAACACTCATAGACAATATGCAAAGGAATGGGTGTACCTGTGTTCCAATATAACTTTATTTGCAAAAACAGACAGTGAGCTGGGTGTGCACAGTTTCCTGACCACCAGATTGGATTATCTAAAGACAGAGTTGTACAATAAAAATAGAATGCAAGCCACAAATGCAAGCTGTCTGTGTGATTTTAAATTTTCTACTAGTCACATTTCCAAAAAGTTTTTTCAAAAAGGTAAAATTAATTTTAATAACATTTTATTTAACTCAATATATCCAAAATATTTATCATTTTCAATATATAATCAATATGAAAACTTACCCATGAGATATTTTCCCCTCTTTTTTTTTTTTTATACTAGGACTTTGAAATCCAGGCTGTGTTTTATACACCAGCACATCTCAGTTGGTCGTGTCACATTTTAAAGGCTCAATATCTACACGTGGCTTGAAGCCACCATCATGGACAGCACAGTTCCAACAAACTCTTCCTACCGTATCCCTACTCCCTGTATTCTGCCAGAAAACACAAAGTAGCACACTATTGTTCTGCCTCCTCGTCCTGGTAATTTGATATGTAAGTCTGCAAGAAATGTGATAATGAATGTCAATAGGTCAATGTGCTTCTGAGTGACGTACTACTATTTCCACTGCAGTTTGTAAATAGCTCATGGTGTCTTTATGCAAAACTTCAAAAAATGCCTCCTTCCACCCAGCCCTCAGCACTCTCCTAACAGGAGGGAAGCGTGAACATTTACTCCTGGTAAGGATTGAAGGGGAGGAAGGGTGGGCTGGAGTGGTTGCTCCACAAAGCTGCCCTAAGTAAGGTATTCTTCTGAAGTCTCATGTTTTACTTTAATGTGTATTCAATTTTGCTTTCTACTCTACAGTATAATCTGTTTTATTTTTTATTTGAATTTCTTACCAGGTAATGTATTCAAACCCCTGCCCTGCAAACACTCCCTCCAACACCTGCCCTTCTCACCACAAATTGGTGACCAAAATTCACGCTCCAAGAAGATGTACCATGTTTATCATGGTGCCCTTGGGAACAGGTTTATGTGACAAGGTGTTAAGCCAAGACACGACACACATCAAATGCTAAAGTGAGTTGTGGCGGACCATAATGCAGAAATGTCCTTTGAGAACCATTTGTTCATAGTGAGGGTACAAAAAGGTGGGAGAGAGGCTGTGCACAGAAGATTTCTCTGGAGAGGACTGTGTTGTTAGTCTCATCCCCTGACCACCCAACTTCCCTCTAAGCTGGTGACAGGAGCTGGCCAGGGGAGCTGGGGGCTTGGCAGTGGCACACAGAGGCTGAAATCCAAAGGGCGAGAGATGAGCTGGTCTGGTTAAAGCCCGTGGCGAGCTAAGAAGAGGTTGCAGTGCTGGAATTTGCTTGAGTCCCCAGAACATTCCAGAGCCAGGAGTCCATTTGAACCAGACACCGGGCCATGAATGAGAAGGAACAGGTGGGCAGGAAGGGAGGGTGGGGCAAGAAGGACGCTGGTCCTCTTCCCTAGTGGAGAGAGCAGTGAATGACAGATCTGAGTGAGGGTGGGAGCTTGACTTTTTGGCCATCTTAGGATCAAGTGAGATTGCACTTTAGGAATTACAGTGACCAGGGTGCTTCGTATCACCTAAGAGTGACCAGAAAAGCACTCCTCCCTGCACAAAAGAAAGAGGATGGGAGAAAAAAACATGATTGTGTAATGCACTGGTTTAAGACTCCTAGCTCTAGGATGTTACTACACACTCATAGATAACACATTCAATCAAATGCTAAGAGAGGAGGAGGCTCACCGCCTGTTGAATTAACTCCAACAATTGGAATTCCAGGCCCCATTCGCCAGGCTTGTCTGGGAGGGGTGTGGTCCAGGTGGTGGTCTTTCTGACTCCTCAAACATACGGGTGTCTGTGATGTGTAGATAACACACATTCTTAGAAAAAAACAGGTAGACCCCCTCTAGAGGAAGGAATGATGATAACAATAACATAGCCATTTACTGAGGGATCACTATGTACTATGCACTGTACTTTTCTTAAAACAAAATCCAAAGTGGGTATTATGATCTCATTTTATAGAAGGGGAAAGGGGGGCTTAGAGGGGTTAAGCAACTTCTTGCAAATCACGCAGGCAGTTAAGTAGCAAAAACAGGATTTGAACACAGTTTTGTTCACCAAAACCATGACCTTCTGCTGATTCTCTTTCCTAGCCCAGCTGTGGCCTTGGGCCACTTGTTGTCCTTTTCTTTTACTCTTCCCTCTCTTCTAGGTAGTGGGATTCCATTCTCAGCTGAACACAGAGTCTCTCTCCTTCCCTCCTACCTGGGATGTATGAAATGAACAGAACTGCCTGAGATGCAGCAATTTTGAGCCAACTAACTCTGGCTCCAGAGATCACCACAAGAATCTTACCCAAATTCTGCAACACACTGGCCAGGCAAAAGAATTGCAGCTGGACAGAAGCAAATTCTTACTACTTGGTGCAATCAGGGCAGAGCTCTGTTAACATGGGGCTGGGGTGAGGATGAAGAAGGATTTGTCTGTGGGTGCCAAGCATGCATCATGGTGGTGGTTTATCAGGTAAAAACAAAATGCCACTGTCTTGTGACTTTTTCCACCGTTGCTGGCCATCCTGAGAAGGCATCTGTTTAGTGTCCACCTGACAGAGCATTTTACCGTTGGAAAATGGATCAGCAACTTGGCCTGAGTCTCTTGCGTCCTTCTTTCAGGGCCGTGCTGGAGCACATTCAGCCAAAGCTACAGGAGCACCCAGGCAGCAATTGTTAGACACCCTCAAAATAGCAGAGCTCCATTTACTCTGCCTACAAAGACTATTTCTTGCTTTTTCTTCCTTTGCTTTACTGAGCTATTTTTCTTAGGCTTCCATTATAAAATAGCAAAAATGAGTGCTCAGACAGCCAACATAATCACCATTTCAGCAGGCCTCATGCTAAAGCAGCGCTAGATCTGAATGGCATTTTCTGACGAGTAGCATCAGATTTCTTACATGGGAATCTTCCCAGAATGAGTTTCTTGACCTGAGAGCAAGCCAGAGGAGCGTTTTTTGCCTGGGTCTTCTTGTGAACTCTGCCCTTGGATGTACATTTGAGAGAGGATGATAGAAATTCCTCTCTGCAAGGAGCTGATCCGGCCCCTGATTAAAATATGTTCAACTCCGGAATTAGTAGAGATCAGGGAAAAGAGATGAATGATGGCTTGATTCTGAATGCTGGAGTGTCATGACTGGGAAGGGGCAAGCCCCAGAGCAGGAAGAAACAATAATAAATTATAACTGAATCAGGACCAGACAAGAAGGACTCAAATTCATCTACAAATTCCTTGATCTGTTAATTTTTAAAAAATTTATTGAGCACTCCAAAGGAAAAAATAAACCATCTTTTTTCTCTTTCTTAACATAGTTACCCACCAGAATGCTGCTCATACCAGATTCTCCAGTAGACACCAACTAGCCGTTCTATAGTTTAATTCCATTCGGATACTATCTACGTGGAAATAGCACCAGATCCCACAGGTTAAGGGCCCAGTCCCACAAGACTGCCCCCGTCCTGTAACAGGGAATGTAGAGGGGAACAGCAAAAATGTTTTCTGTCTCTTTGAAACTTCCCCCACTCTTTTTGAGAACTGAAACCTGCATCCCTGCCTCAGGCCAGCGGTTGGGAGGAGCAGGGAGAAGGCCTTTTGTTATTTCTGCAACAGGAGATGGCCCGGCCCAGACCTGGTAAAGGGAGGTCCTGGGTGGAGGTCACAGAGATTTTGTTCAGAGGAGATGGGACGATCAGAATCAACTGTAGTTAAACATTAATTGCCAGAAGCTGAGAAGCCATCCTTTAAAAACTCTATATTTATGCTTATTATTAGGACAATGGCATTTCAGACAGGAGTCTCCATCCTCGTCCTTTGCTGGCCAAGTAATAAAATTTCTCTTTCCTTCCTCCCAAACCACTTGTCCTCATTCTTCTGATTCAGCCTCGTGGACAAGTGCTGAGCTTTTGGTAATAACGGACTTTTAAAGGAGGGGGCCACATGCCTGGGGGCAAGTTGTGGTGTAACGTACAAGGGGCTGTGTGATTGGGGCCGGTTGTAGGGTGGTGGGTAGCCAGGAAGTCTGCCTGCCCAGGGGCCTTCATAATCTCAACTCCTTTGCCTTGTAGAAAATCCACCATTTCTGAGAAACAACTTAAAAGGCCAAAGAGTTAGTTCAGGGAGAGGATTAAAAAATATATATATATATAGGTCACTTGAAATTTGTTCATGGAGCCAGTTATGGTATCATTAAGCAGCAAAAACAATAGCTGTCCACTCATTAACACCGCAATATTCCCAAAGAACTAGCCTTGTGGTTATGCTTTATATTATCAATGAGGAGCTTTGTCCTGGTCAAATTCTAGAAGTTTAGAACTTGTCCTGGTACCTGCACCTGGGCCCAGGTCTAGTGTGTTAATATTATCTTCCAGGGCAGCCTCTCCATTGCCCACACTTTTGTGTCTGTAGCCAACACTTCACAAAGACCCACAGCTTCACAGGCAGAAGCAAGGCTTAGTTTGTCTCCCCATTTTGGAAAAGATTGCACCTTTGTCCTAGGAAAGATTTTAGTACTGCTTTGTCACCAGATTTTGTGGTGGGGGGACCTTGATCTCCCCAGAAATCACTTGTCTCTCAGATTAATTTCGTTGTTCTTTAAATCCTATTTATAATTCAAGGCCAGACTCTCATCTACCTTCTCCTTGAAGCCCTTTATAGTCCTTCCACTATAGTATTGACAAAGACTCTTTGCTTGACCAAACTTTAGTCAGGCTCTTGAACCTTCTCCTCCTTTACCCAGGCAACTATTATGCTGAATTTTTTCTTTAAATGTTCTTTGCTTTTAAAAAATATTTTATCATGCATGTATATTTATCTAAAAAATGTATAGTGTAGTTTTCATTGTGTTCGTTTAAAAAATGTTATCTGTAGCCTTCTATAGTTTTCTTTTTTTGCTCAAAACTGTGTTTCTCCGATTCATCTATGTTGTTGTGTGCTACTGCATAGTTCATTCATTTTGATCCCTGCATATGATTTCATGTGTGGGTATACAATAATTTATCTATTCTCCAGCACCTTGGAGAGACATCGTTATTCAAATCCCACTGTCCTTTATCTCAATCTCTGCCAATCTGCTAATTGATCCATTAAAGCTCATTCCTTTATTGAAAGGGCTTTGCTTCCTTTACAAATTCAACACAGTTTGTGTTTCAGAGAGATACCCAATGCACAGTTTGACTTAAAAATAGACTCCCTCAGTTTGCTGGAAGGTAGTAAAGGAGAAAAAGGTCAGATGTAATTGTGACATATTCACCCTCAAACACTCTTTGGATTCCTGACTTCCCCACGAAAACAGTGAGGCATGTTTGGCACTAGAGAGGCCCTGGTCAAGTGCGCCTGGTGCGTGGAGGGCAGAGAAGGGGTGCATCTCCTTCGTCTTAGAAAACCTCCTGACTGACGGCAACCACTCAGCCTCCTGTCCTGGACTTTCTACAGAGTCATGACTCAGAGATAACTTGCTAGTCACGTTCCCAAACACTTGGGTGTTGTGTTACAGCTGTGTATGCTTGCTTAAGTAGAAGACCTTTCATCCCACTTGGAGTCGTCTTTGTTATTCTTGCCATGTGAAGCTGTTCTCACTCATCTCAATGTCATTGGTCACTGATATCTGCTTCATTACATAAGCTATGCCTGCAGGAGGCTGAAGCCCAGCGCTCAGTTACCAGCAATTGCTTAACCTCCCTGAGACCTCCATTTCCCCATCTCCAGTACAGACCCATTTCACTACCCACCTCATAGCATCAATGTGACGATTAAATTAAACATGGTACCTGAAGACACAGAGCATCATGCCTTGAATGTGCTGCTATATTGTACTTAACCCATTTATCTCACGGGTACTGGTTCAGTCTTCCACACTTATCCCATAGTCTGAGTGACCCTTCTTTTCCATCCACTGGAGGAGGATGATGATGATGATGATGATTGGGAGTAGAACTGTCTGACAAAGGAAACGTTTTTTATCATCTTAAGTCTCTCAACATTCTCATATATAAAATGGGATTTTAAGATGTTTTATCTGTAAAAAGCTATTGTGTGGGTTAAACCAAATAGTAGGTGTAAAAGTGGCCAACACTGTGCCTGGTGCATTGCAAATGTTCAGCAAAGACTAGGGTGATGGTAAAAGCCTGGTTTGGGTGGTGGGATCTTTCTGACAAGGTAGAAAGCTTGAATCCCTCAGGTGGGCAGAGAGAAACAGGAGAAGCTGTTCTTGCCAATCTAACAAGTCTGATGGCACAACCTGTCAACAGTAGTAGTTCTCCTTGGGGACTATTTGGACTCAAACCAGTGTCATCTCCAAACATAAAGTTATTTGAAGCCAGGTGTGGTGGCTCATGCCTGTAATCCTAGCACTCTGGGAGGCCGAGGCAGGAGGATTGCCTGAGCTCAGGACTTCAAGACCAGCCTGAGCAAGACTAAAAATTGAAAAATTACCTGGGCATTGCAGCATTGCAGCATAATCCCAGCTACTTGGGAGGCTGAGGCAGGAGGATTGTTTGAGCCCAGGAGTTTGAGGTTGCAGTGCGCTGTGATGATGCCACTGCACTCTAGCCTGGGCAACAGAGCTAGACTCTGTCTCCAAAAAAAATGAAGTAAAATAAACAGTTATTTGAGCTAACCTGAATAGCTTAATAAATGCCACAGATTTCCAGAATTCTACAGGCACCCTAAAATGAAGTTGTTTCATTATTTATCAATTCTCTTCATATTATCAACCATAGTCACCTAATCATTTATCTTGCCCTGGAGCTAGAAAATCAATCCATTTTAGGTAGATTATGAATGTAATTCTAAAACTCAGTAGCCTTTGTGCTACTAAATGCAGTTGAACAGGCCCCCAGGGATGAGGAGGTGGGAAGGAGACAGCACTATAGTGGAAAAAGTGGTTTTAATTTTAACTTTTATTCTGTATTAACCATTTTTCCCACACTGCCTTGTAAATTACAGCAAGGAAAGAGAACAAAGCAATAAAAGAAAATGTATTCAAATAAAGCCCCAAGCTACAGCGTAGTAGTAGGTGGTGGTACCCTGGGGGGGCTCATTTTTTTAATACCTAATTTGCTTCTGAATTTGAAATTTCAGAAGGCAGAAGAAAATCTCGGTTTTGACATGTTTACAAAAGTAGAGGTTTAGATTGCCTTTGAATCAACGCACAAAAAATACTCCCCCCACCCTACCGACAAACTCCCCTTGTTTTTTCAGGACACAATTCTGAGGACCTCAACCCTTTTTTAGTAATAAATAACGAGAATATTAGCCTCTTACTTCTCAGATTTGTTTAGGGCTACTGCATTAATCCATCTCTGTGCATGGTGGAGTCGAGTCAGATACCCACTGAATTCTATGAATGCAAATTCGTGCATTTGGCAAAAGAGGAGAGAACGTGCTAGAAAGGATTGGGAAAATGAAGGTGAGCCCACCCACCATGCCGCTTGCTGAGCAACTGCACCTTGGTTTCAGGGGAGACTCTAATCGCAAAAGTGCTCATCCAGGCCAAGCGTGAATCTGTGTTGCAAATTCGAGTTTTTTAATACAGTATGGTCTCGAAGCTTCTTTGTTTGACCATCAAAGGAAGAAACAGCAATGTCTTCCAACCCTGGAGGAAAATATAACGGACTTTCGAGGGTAGATTTAGCTGTACACACCAACGTCAAACCAACCTCCCCCAAAGCTCTGACTCTACCGCACGCCAGATGCGGGATACGTGGACCAGGGTGGCTGCCAAGATCACAGCGGTTGCCTCAGTGGTACCTTCTGTCCTGTCTCTGTAACTGAGTAATCCTGGGGCAGAAACATCTGACCCAAGCCGGGAGGATCAGATTCTCCCTGCCAGGAACCTGAAACTCAGAGCAGAGATGCAAACAGGGATGTCTCTGCAGCAGAGTTATTTGAATGGTATTTCCAATGACTCCTAGGGCTGCAATCCCCTAAGCTGCCCTGGTTTCAAATGCTAATTGTTTGGCAACTCTTAGGATCCTCTGAGCTTTCCTAATATCTTCAACAAAGTTAGCTAAAGTTGCTTTCTGTGCTTGCAACTAAAAGAACCTCAACTGATACACCAAGTTATCATCCCCTAAAATTAAAAGCTTCTTGGAGCTAAAACTGAGTCATTAACAAAAGTTCTAAGTGCCCAGAGGGTACCTGCTGCACAAAGAGCTCTGAGTGGCACAAAAGAAAGATGCCAAAGGGCAGAACCAGAGCAGTTCAGTGACATAGATAGGCTGGTGTTTCCAAGGTGGTTTCCACGGAACCCTAATCTTGCAGGATGAATTCTGATAAAAGGGTTCCACAGTCAAACAAGTTTCAGAAATGAAGTACACGCCATTCCTCACCTTGAACGTCATACAAGCCTTTCAGATACACTTAAAAGTCCTACAGAAGAGACACTTAATTTACTTAAACCAGAATTTCTAAGACATTAAAAATAGCATCTAAGAAGCATTAATAGAGACTATGGAGAGAGAGCCTCTATTGAAATGTTGCCGGGGAGTTTTGGCTTTACATTTATAACTCTGGTCAAAGGTTTGGTCACTCCAGCACTTTTCAGGTGTTTACTGAGAACTGTAAATTGCTCGGCCCTGTGTTGGGTTTTCTAGGGGCAACCATGGTATGGTAGGAGGAGTGAGAAGATCTGGTTGGAGGCTTCACACTGATCTAGAACTCAAAACTGACTTGTTCCCTTGGGAACAACTTTGATCACATTCAGACTCAATTTCTTCATCAAATGGGACTGTTGGGTTGTCAGCCTCACTTCACCATTGAATTGTAAAACAGATCTCATGGATAATGGACATGTGGGCATTTTGTAAACTTCAACGCATTAAATGAATGCTAGCTATTATAAAGAATAAATAATTTAGAGAATGATATCAGATATTATGGATAGAGAGAGCACGCTAGCCGTGGGCTTTCAGTCTCATGCCTTGTAATTTCTGAATGTCATAAATGTTTTAATATCACAGCTGAGCATTAAGTATGTCAAGCCAATTCACTAATCTACCAAAATATGAATTCTCATTTGTGCCTGTATATGTTAGTTATTTTGCATAACAAACCACCTTAAGACTCAGTAGCATACAATAATCTGTATTTCTCATTCGTGTGTCTAGGGATTGGCTCAGGTTCTGTTGATCTAGGCCAGGCTTGGCTGGGTTTGGCTCAAAGTTGTGAGTTTGTCCAGGTCAGCTTGACAGGTCTCATGCTCCTCAGACAGTAGCAATGATAATGGCAGAGGTATGAGGCCACAGCCAACTACATATGCACATCTCAAGCCCTAGTTTGGTCATGTCCATTAATATCCCATTGGACAAAGCAAGTCACATGACAAAGCCAACATCAATGGGTGGGGGAAGAAGACTGCTCCTATGGATGTGGGGTGGGGGAAGAAAGGAAGAGAAAATTTACTGAATGATAGGGAGACCCAAAAAGAATTCCTCCCTCATGGATTATCTTGTGTGGGGGCAGAAGGGGTCAGGAATGACCTGAAGGCACCAATGCCTCCTGTTTTTCATAACAGCTTGGAGGCTGGGTGCGGTGGCTCTTGCCTATAATCCTAGCACTCTGGGAGGCCAAGGTGGGAGGATCCCTTGAGCTCCGGAGTCAGAGACCAGCCTGAGCAAGAGTGAGACACTGTCTCTACTAAATATAGAAAAATTAGCCAATCATGGTGGCATGCACCTGTAGTCCCAGCTACTCAGGAGGCTGAGGCAGGAGGACCGCTTGAGCCCAGGAGTTTGAGGTTGCTGTGAGCTATCATGATGGCACTGTACTCTAGCCTGGGCAACAGAGCAAGACTCTATCTCAAAACAAAAACAGAAACAAGCCAAAAACCCATAACAGCCTAGAAATTATTACAGGAACTGTTTCTTTGTGGTCAACCAGAAGTGAGAGAATGGCTTTGAAATTAACCAAAAGAGAAAAGAAGAGAGTTTGCAAAATTTAAAAAGAGATTAGCGTTAAGATGAGGTGGCCATCAGATAAAACATGGGTCCTAAGTGCAGGGCTGCTTTGACTAGGGAAAAATAAATCCTCCAGCCCAGTATTTTGAGGGAACTCAAAATACTCAAAATAGAGCCCCCATGCCTGCGATGACCTCTAAGCCCTAAGCCGTGAGCACATCACTGGTAACCGTGATAGCTTGGGGTTTGGAGCCCTATTCCTGCTCTCTGGACACTACCTATGGCTCCTGGATTGAGATGGGACCCCAGGAATGTGCAGGGCCCTATAATAGCTAAGGCTAAATTTCCTGCTGGGTTGGGGCACTCAGAGATAAAATACATTGCTCTTTGAAAAATGAAGATGGTGATATATCTTACACACCTGTATTTATGGCCTAAGATTCATACTTGCTACATGGGTTATTATTTCATTTTATTTTATTTTTGCTACTGGGAATGGTGCCGTGGTCTTTTTGGGTGACTTGAAGTTGGTTGCCAGACTTAGCAAATATAAATATAGGATGTCCAGTTAAATTTTCATTTCAAATAAACAACGAATAAATTTTTTGCATAGGTATATCCCATGCAATATTTGGGACATACTTATAGTAAAAAATTTTATTCATTGTTTATCTGAAATGGAAGTTTAATTGGGAGTATTTTATCTGGCAGCCTTGTATAGGGCTTTAAGGGCTTAAAGCATTTTTAAATCAGTAAGGGAAAACTTTTGCCAACCTGGCCATTTCTGGCCTGGTCCACAGTTCTACACCGTACAGTTTGATGACGAGGGTTGCTTGGAAATCATCATGGAAGAAGTAGAAGGTAGACTTCCCACTGGGGGTGCTCCAGGGGTGCTGCTGTCCCTAGTGGACCAAGTGCTTCGCCCACGACTCGCCTGTCCCTCTGGAAGACATGTCAGGCCAGAGCAGCAGGAATTCTCACATCCAGCCTGCTCCTTCCCTAACCTTACTAATTTAAGATGGATTCCACAATTTTGTGGACATAACTGGGTAATCTAATAAAGGTAGATTAAATTACAGCCGAGTATTTTCAGATCTGAACATGGGAAAAATGTATCCTGTTTCAGAAAAAAACGATAAACCGCCCCACACTCGTTTTGTTTTTCTTTTATCTGGGAACTGGGCAAACAGGAACTGTCTCAAGTTATTGTATGTGAAAGTCCTCACAGCTGTGTTGGCTTTGCTAAAAAAAAAAAAAAAAAAAAAGGAAGAAAGAAAGAAAAGAAAAGAAAGAAAACTGTTGAATCCACAAAATTTTATCTTACTGCATACCAAAGATGTGAAGGACCCAAACTACAACTTCAGAAGTAGATATTTCATTTAAAAAAAAGCACAAATGTTTCACTAACACCCCCCCCCACTCCCCCCATCCCATACACACACCATTTGTAAAGGCTCTTCAAGTGAGAAATGCTGGCTACCAGATCACTTAGGTAATTCTGTGAGCAGAGTAAAAGCACATGGATTTGAACAAAATGAAATACTGGCCCGGTCCGGGTTCAGCCGACGGCATATTTAGATACAGAGATTTTATTTTTATTTTATTTATTTTATTTTTTTGAGACAGAGTCTTGCTCTGTTGCCCGGGCTAGAGTGAGTGCTGTGGCATCAGCCTAGCTCACAGCAACCTCAAACTCCTGGGCTTAAGCGATCCTCCTGCCTCAGCCTCCCGAGTAGCTGGGACTACAGACATGTGCCACCATGCCTGGCTAATTTTTTTTTTCTATATATATATTTTAGTTGGCCAGATAATTTCTTTCTATTTTTTTTAGTAGAGACGGGGTCTCGCTCTTGCTCATGCTGGTCTTGAGCTCCTGACCTCAAGCGATTCTCCCACCTCAGCCTCCCAGAGTGCTAGGATTACAGGTGTGAGCCACCGCACCCAGCCCAGACATTTTCTCATGAGCCAAGTGCCATGGGCAGGACACCTGTCAAGTCACATAAGCTAGTATTGTCCAGAAGACCGTTGGAAGTACAGTCTGACCCTCTTTTGGATCTCCTCCAAGAATTTTTTTTTCTTCTTGCCTTAGCAGAAGCAGAGCTCTCAGGAACTTAGAAGATTCAAGATGAGAAGCTCAGAGCTCCAGAAAGCACAAGAATCTTTCCTTAATTTAGACAATGTACATTTTCAATCTATTACATGGATCTTTCCATATTTTAGGAATAAAGTGTCTGAAAACAATATGAGAATGTATACAAAACAAAAACAAAACCTTTGAAGTGTATGAAACGTCCCAGAGAACAAACTGCTTTAAGCACTATAGAACTCTAGAAACACCAATATATTCAGCATACAAATTGCAACCAATTCATAGCTGTTTATTTTTAAAGTTTCAAAAAAAATCTTTAAGAAGAAATAGGTAAACTCCCCAAATATACAACAAATCTACCCCGCACACCCAAAAATGTATTTAAAAAGCAGGAGGGGTGTCTCTCCTGGTTTGATTATATACACAGCCCAATAAACCTAAAATTGCTCTAAGTGCAGACTTTTTTTTTTTTTTTTGAGACAGAGTCTTGCTCAGGTTGCCTGGGGTAGAGTGCAGTGGCATCGTCATAGCTCACAGCAACCTCAAAGTCCTGGGCTCAAGCAATCCTCCTGCCTCAGCTTCCTGAGTAGCTGATACTATAGACACGCATCACCACACCTGACTAATTTTTCCATTTTTAGTAGAGATGATGTCTCACTCTTGCTCAGGCTGGTTTCGAACATCTGATCTCAAGCAATCCTCCCTCCTCGGCCTCCCAGAGTGCTAGGATTACAGGTGTGAGCCATGGCGCCCGGCCACATACGTGCAGACTTTTAAATTCAGCAATGTAGAAATTTCAAGCTCTGCAGGGCCATGCACGGTCCCTTGATTTTGAAGATGAGTAAACTGAGGTTCAGAGGAGGAGGTGACTTACTCAAGGTTACATGGTTCATGGTTTATGGAAGCAGGACCAAAACTTAAATCTCCTGTTTTGGGGTTAGAGCATAAAAAGAATCAAAGCTCATAACAGTGTCTCTGAAGCCCCACAACAACTCAGATCATCTGGGAACAACTGACCTTTAGCCATTTTCCAGTCCTTTCTAGGCAAGAAAGGGAAATTGGATGTTCTGGAAAGATGTTGAATAATCCCTGGATTGGAACAAGAGCATTTTCTGCCTGACCCTTAATACAAAGGTCCCGAAACAATCCAATTTCCTTGAGCATTCATAGCTGTCTTGCATTGTTTGGAAAGCCCTTACATTCTACATGACCCTCCTTTTCCAATATCAAACAAAGGGGGTCTCTGTGGACTCAGGCTTAAGCTATGGGGTTTTCTAAGCTTTCGTAAGGGAGTCCTGCGTACCTGAAACTAGCCTTTCGTTGCAGTCCTGGGGTCTTGACGTTTGGGACACCTCTATTTATTAAGCATCATGGGATGATTAATCAATATTTTGCCCTCTCTTTTCAACTGTACGAGGAGGACATCATTGTTCAGATTCCAGTCTTCCTTTATGCCAACAACAGCAAACCCTGACTCTAGGTTGACAAAGAAGAAAAAATGTGTAAACATCCTGGGATTAATTACTACTGGGATCTATCTGCTCATCCACACTAATAAAGTACGAGACTTCCCTCTATTCATCATCTTTATTTCCTCGGAGACACCAGAAAACAGCCCTCCCTAACAAAGTAGAATGAATCTGATTAATGCAAGAGCTCAGCGGCCTGAATCCTTCATCACACCAGCAGAAATAAAGGTTGGGGGGGGGGTCAGATACAAAGTGGCTACATAACCTTTTGTCTCCCGTCGCCCACTGTCGCCAGCCAGATTAGCATCCGAGGCAGGGAGCGTAAAGGTCTGACATTCAGCTCTGTGTTTTTGCCGAAACTAATTTCCTTTCCAGCATGCGAGGCCGTGGCCACTGGGCCTTCCTGGCAGGTCTGGTTCTTTTGCCAAGGAACGAATGTCAGGGGCTTTCGTGTCTTGGAAAGGAATGTGCTGTTTCACTGGCCTGCAGCGGTTCCAGGGGACCCGACACCAGGGCAGAGCCCCGTTTGTGCTGGCCGTTGACTAGTGGCAGCGGAAACTGGCCAGAAGCAGTGTCAACGCCCTTGGCATGGTGCCCCCTTAAGCACGTCTTCCCATTCCTTTGAAAGAAAGGAGGACAGCGGGGTTAGGGAGTAGGTTTTTGAGAAAGATGGGAGTCAACAAAAAGAAGTCATAAAATCTGGAAAATATGAGGTCCCTGAGGACCCTAACGCGGCCTCCAGCTCCTGCATGGTTGGCCCGTCTCGTTTTCCAGCTTCCTCTCCCTTCCTAGCTCCTGATACCCTCCAAGCACACTGGCCTTATTTCAGGGCCAACTTCCCTCCCTCCGCAGGGCCTTTGCACAGGCTGTCCTCACTCCTGGAACATCCCCCATCCCACCACCCCACCCCCCTCACCTAGCTAACTCCACTCAACACTCAGGCCTTAGTTCAAACATCACGTCCTCAGGTTGCCCTCCCTGGTATTTTAGGCTATGCCAGGCCCACCGGTGTAACAATTCAGAACACCTGCTCCCGCTGGAATTTTACATTTATTTGTGGGATCATTTGAATCATATGTTCTTTCCACATGACAGTGATCTCCATGAAGTTACCTCCTGCCTCTTGCTTCTGTGCTATGTGCAGCCCTCGGCCGACTGCACCGCACATAGGAGACATGACTGAGTAGGTGTCATGGTAGCATTTTTACCAAGGAGGAACCTAAGCCCTAGTGACATTAAGCATCTAGCCCAAGGTCAAAGGTCACACAGCTAGTTAATGGTAGAGCAGAGGCCAGAAATGCCAGTTGGCTTCTAATTAATGCATGTGGATCAGCAGGTAGCCCAGAAGACCTGGGTTTTAATCTTGACTCCTGCATTCCCTTGCCATATAAACTTGGCCAAGTTACCTGACTTCTCTTAGCTGCATTTTCCTCTTTTGCAACATGGGATTAATAATATACCTGCAACAGAATTTGACAAATGGGCAAATGTATGTAATATATAGCTAATGTTAAGAATTATCAACTGTTATTTCTCTAGTCATAGCTCAAAAATACAGATGTTGTTAATTAAGAATTTGTGATAGTTCAGACAAGAACTTGGCTGGTGTTGACGTTTTTAAGATCTATGAAGAATTCCAAGCTCCTAAGAGCAGTTCAGAACTTCTTTGAGGCGAAAAGGGAAAGAAAAGAAGAAAGACTTAGATTGCAAATAGAAAGTCTTAACATTAACAAGAGTATGTTTAAACTCCTTAAGAGGACAAATTGTTTTAAAAAATATCACATTGGGCATTTTTAGAAGAATTTATTCACAGACAACCCTGCTCTGATAATTACAAATGGTTCTTCTCTATTCCTCAAAGCAGGCCCCCCGAGGGTTTCTGCAGTACAGTTATTTATTAGCCTGCTTCTAATGAGTAGTGGTACTTGACTGTAACAAAACTACATATCCCTTAAAATATTTCATAACTGATCTCACCGGTTCCAGCGAGCCCATCTCTCCCAGCTACAGTGCTGCTATTCCTGTGCTGTCTTGCACAGAGGAAGTGCCTCCTTGCCTCCAAATCTTTGCATATGCTGATCCCTCTGCCGGGAGCACCCTTCCCAAGACCTTTACAGGGCATGTTCTTTCTCATCACTCAGGAGCCAAGGCAGGATCATTCCTTTGGTTTAAATTACTTTACAGCTCCCACCTTTTTGGGAAATTGCCCTGGATCCATGTGGGTTTATTTAATTCCTGTCTCTGCCCTCTAGGCCGGGGGTGTCCAGCAATAAGTGGCCTCTGTTTTGTCCCAGTGCCTGGAAGAGTGTCTGGTGCATCGTAGGCATCCAGGAATTACTCGTTGAATGAAGTGTGCAGTTTCTAAACCAATTCGACTGGGTTGGGAAAAATTGATTAGAGAGCTAATCCTGATAGAGCCAAACAAATAAAATCCTTTAACCTCCTTAGCAGGAGAGCTCTTTCTTTCAGAAGTAGTGTACCATTTGGCATTTTTACAGAAAATCAGCTGCAATATTGGCAAACATTGGGTAGTCAGGAAGACAAGAACCGTTTAAAGGGTGTTGGAAGATTCACTGATGTTCTAATGACACAATTGATAACAAACCTCACTTTTCTCTCTCTCCCTACCCCACCCACACAACTCCACCGCCCTTTAGAAAAGCTTCAACCTAGAAACCCTTGGGAGCAAATACTTCGTTTTGTGAAATGAATACAAGCTGGAAGAAAGCAGTAATGGTGTCGTTCATATGGTAACACAAATTCTAAGCTCAATAAATATTAAATCAATCATCCAGGAAAGCTAATATAAACGGTGTGTTGTCATTGATTAATTTATTTAAGAATCTCTATCTGATTTACTCTCAGAGAGGCCCCAATGGAAAGTTCATTATGTGATGATGAACGTGTTGATGCAACCTTGCACTAATGAGGAAACTTACTGACCCACAAAGATTGCATGCCTTGTTCAAGGAAATCTAGGGGGCCGTTTGGGCCAAGTGGGAAAAGAGAATGCTAATTCCTCCTGCTCTCCCCACCTGTCTGCCTTCCCTCTCCCTTGGCCTGGATTTTTCTCTTTCCACTTTCAAGTTTTCCCTCCCCTTTCATGTCTCCTCTTCCCCTCCACCTTTCTCTGCTTCTCCTTTCAAAACCATCCCTCCTCAGCTACTGCCTTTGTGTTCTGGTCTGTATTTGGGGGTGGTGGGAAAAGAAGAAGATGGTTCTGATACTAAAAATAACACATATACACGAAAGCTCCCAAACTCAGGTACCTGGAGGGACTGGGCAGGTCATTTAAGTGAAGGAAGCAGGCTGCGTGTCACAATAGAGAGCGGTGGGGACTGTGGCAAGCTGGAGAGGGCTGTGCCTCCTGTCGAGGGAGTCGCTGCCACCCTGCTCTGTTCCACGTTGCCATGGAGAAATGTGAACCCAGCACGACCAGATCTTTCAAGCTGGAAACTTGGGTTTTATGAGAAATTTTTCAAATTTTAAAACCCTGCATGAGCCCCCAGAGTCATGTTTGACTGGATTCAGCCCACAGCTGGCTGCTTGCAAGTCCCGACGTCCACCGCCCCTGGCTCAGAGTCCCTCTGCACTGCTGCCCTCTCCCCGTCTGGGCATTCGTCTTCCTTTCTCACTCTCACCTCCCACCCCCCACTTCTACTCCCTTTTCCCCTTTACATTTACTTCGTCCCCCTCTCTCTGTGCCCCGTGTCTGTCCTCCTTGCCCTTGCCTCTGGTGTTTCCATTGTCCATCCCCTGCCTGGCCTTCTAAGACATCACAACAGAGTTAGTGCAGAGAAGAAAAATGGAGCCGGAAGAGCCAAGGCTGGTTTACCAGGCTGAGTGGAGAGAAGGGCCTCGGCCCCTGGGCCCTTGGGAAGATGCAGTGTAGGGAACTGTGGAGAGCAAACCTCAGGGCAAGAAGGTGGGGGCCACCGCGACTTCCACCCCACACTCTTCTCCCGCGGTCCTCCAGGCTTCTCTCTCTAGTCCTACGGTAACACTGTCTGAAGGCTCCAGAGAGCTTTCCCCATGCTCCAAGAACAAGGAAACAGCCAACGAAAAAGAATCTCTAATGCCTTCCAAAGCAAAATCTTGGACTAAGTTTGTGAAGCCAGAAGCCACCACCAGCCCGCATCCTGTCTTGGTGAGGGACAGTCTGCCAGCTGGGCTGGGGTCCCACATAATGACCTTGAGAAGAGAGCCATAGCTCTGTCTCCACATCCCAAGGCACCATTTCTCGGCCTGCCTTCTAGGAATGCAGCAACAGGCTGCAGTAATTCAGCGGTCACAGTCTCCGTGGGAGGAGCCTGAGTGCTCTACACGCATCATGCCACTGAACTCCAACAACATCTCTATGAGGCGGGAACTACTATGAGCTCCATTCTACAGATGGGGAAATGGAGGCAAACAAACATTAAGCAATATATTCAAGGTCACAAATACACCCTTACGTGGAAGATTGCTGTGGAAACTAAATGGGCTGCTGCTTGAGCTACATTAATAAACTGCAAAGTATCAAAGACGTGTTCATTTTAATTTTAAACTAATTTGCACAGAGCTATTAGCAGCAGATAATATGTTAATATATTATCCTTCCCAGGAGACTCATTCATGCAATAAATACTGATTGAGCATCCTCTATTGTACCCTAGATGTAGGGATGCATATAGAAGGTTCTAGAAGCTCTGAGACTCAGTCCAAGGTGGGGTCATGGCAGACAAATGAGAAAGGCCCCTTCTCCCTATCATGTGGCCCTAGACTAACCACCCCGTTTGGCCCTGTTTTTAAGCAGGAGTGTACCCAGCAGAGAACGCACGGTACCGTGGGAAGAGCCTGCCCTGCTGGGGCCTCCATTCTGAGCAGGCGTCTGCTGCAGCTCCCTGCTGAGCCTGCTGTCTGCACCTTGAATGGATGATAAATCTGAAGGCCCTTCTTCCACCCAACACCACCTTTCCTGCCTTTGCCCGCCCTGCACCAAGCCTCTTCTTCCCAGCCTTTCCTTCCTCTTCTCATTTCTATTCCTGGGCTCCAGAGCCAAGTCCATGATAAGTCACCTTGACGTGATTATAAGTGGCAAGTTCCAGGAAAGGCCCTGGATGAACCTGCTTTCCTTCCGTTTTCATGGGACAGTCCTCCTATCTGGGGCATTTCAAGGGCCCAGATTCAGGCCAGCTGGTGCTCGTCAGCTTGGAAAGTGACTTCTCTTGGGGGGAGGGGGGCAGGGTGTCATTGTCTCCATTAGTGAACTGGAAAGGCTGGTCACGATGTTCCCTGGGTGTCTTTGCTGTTCTCACTGTCATGTTCAAATGATCATAGACGCTCAGACCATAGGGGATGTGGGGTGCTCTAGGCAAAGCCAGACTTTCTCACCAGCAGGGCGGGCATCCACCTCTATCGTGCAACTCCAAGTGGGGAAAGACCCCCCACCTTTCCCCCTGAATCCGCCTTGTCTGATTCCAGAAACTCTCTCATATTATCATCATCTTGGGAAATTGAATCCCTGTTAAAATGCAATATCAGTAAAGAAACTTAACTTTAAGGATCCTTAGCTCAGGAGGCGAATGAACCTTGGGGTTTCATAAGACAACTTCCACCATGGTATAAAGCTCGCATTGCCAGGGGGCTTTAACAAGATAGGACTTCCGGGACGGAGCAGAGAGAAAACGGACTAAGCCTGCCAGGGGGAGAAACAGTGTTTGCCTTTTCACTGCCATGTCACCAATACATCCACAGTCCCCTTCCATCTTAAGCCCTTCCTCTCTACTTGACAAACAGGTGAATAAACAAGACTCATCTTTGGATGAAGGAAGGTGGAGAGAAGTTCTGGGCAGGACCTTTTGCTTTCTAGTAGCAAGTGAACAGAGCCTCCCCACAACGGCAGGGCTTTGACCCAAGCACCCGTGTGAAACCATGAAGAATAAAACTCAGTTCCCGCATGTTGGGGATTTGTGATAAAGTAACCGCACACAAGTGACAACAAAGCAAGGCAGACGGTGAGAGGCGTTATGACAGTGGTGTGAAGGACATACTTGGGAGAGGCAGAAATTAATTGTGGCAGCAATGAAGTGAGAGAATGAATTGAAAACACTTGTGGAAGCAGCAGATTTTAAAGGGTGGATCAACCAGGGGCGGTGGCATTCTGGGAGCGCACCCAGCGTGAGCTGAGCAGGGAGGTGGGGGCTGCACGGGACCTGCTCTGGTCCTGTGGTCGGAGTGTGTCATTAGGTGCTGCAGAAGGTGGAGACTAGAGAACAAAGCCAAGTCTTGATGGTGCAGGGCCAAGGCCATGGGATTTCACGCGGATGCACGAGGCAGGCGAGCACGGCGCTTGCGAGCATCGGTCTGTCTGGCACCGTGCCGCTGCCCTTGCTCCCAATGTCACATCGTTAATTGTTGAGCTCCAGTTTCCATCTGTAACATGTAGATGATACCCGTCCCATTTCATAGCCTCCTCGTGAAGACTCAATGAAGCAATGCGTTCAACTGTGTGCACAGTGCTGGGCACACACTAAGCATCTAGTAAATGCTTATTTTTAACTGTAAAGATTTTTACATGGAAAGTGATAAGGTCGTGTCTTGTCCTAGGATGCCAGCTGCGTGGCTAACCAGACTAGCTGGCTGGCTGAGTGAAGGAAGCTGAGAGAATGGGACGTGGGACAGCTATCTTTCAGCACACAGGAGGGGCTGGTCTAGAATTTGGGGCCAGTGGAGGGTAGCATGGGGACAAGTCTGCAGCTGGGGTTGGGCTGAGCAGGGAGTCCTGGGACCTGGCAGCCAAGGGAGGAAGAGTTTGCTTTGCTCGTCCCAGAGGAAGCATCTTCTCTTCCCAACAGAGGGTAGAAAGGACCTCAGCGTGTCCGGAGTATCTCTCAGGAGCTGCTTAGCCAACAGGGGTGAGGGGAAAGGCCACAGCATGGATGAAGGCCCAGAGGTGAGACGGGATGTGTAGAATAACCGGGTGGTGCTTAGCAGTTGCAGTTGAGCTGCAACGTCCTGGTATCAACACGAAAGGTGCCCTGAGGGCGAGATTGGCCCCAGCGTACTGGACTTGTCTCATTTACACTAGCGCCCGCATTGCCCTCCTCGTCTCCTCTGCTTGTGCCGATTCTCCTTATCCTTCATGGCCCTGCTTAAGTCACACGTCCCCCTTGGGACGTTTTCCAACAACTCTGTCCCGCGCTGATCTCTCCCTTCTCTGAACTCCAGAAGCGCTTGAGACAGACTCACTCTGTTTAGCAGTTAGTTGTTCTTTAATCTACAAGACAGGAAAACAACTGCATAGAGGTTTCTCATGTAGATTAAATGAAACAACCTTTGTAATGCACTCAGCACAGTACCTAGTGCCTCATCAGTGCACAACAAACATTGGCAGTTCTCCTTCTGGCGCTCCTCCACTGCTTCACGCTGATACCAGTATCGTTGCTTGCACACACACGGAGGGTGGCATCCTTAGGAGCAACACACTCCTGGAGACAGGGGTTCGTGGGCGATAGCTGTAATGCCAATCCTTTCTCTCCCACTCAGGAAAACGTTCTGGAGAACCAAGTGAATGAATATGACATTATTATTGTGCTTACCTTGAATCCACTCTAATTCACGTTTGTTTTATAAATCATCTGCCAACATTGGTACTTTAGCTTCATGAGTCACAAATTCCTTGTGGCACACCTCATGATATATTGTGACTCACCAACGTGCTGTGGCCCCGAAGGTGAGAGCATCTGCTCAAGTATTAGCCTATGTTAGTTCTATCTTCCTGGCTAGACCGTAGAATTAGTGAGGACAGAGACTTCTTCCCTCCCACTGTGATACCCAGCACAGGGCTTGGCAGGTAGGCTCTTGAAAAACAGTCATGTGCTAATGAGCTGATATCTAGCAGTGCTAGATACAGGTCATTCAAAGCTGAAACTTTCAGAGATATCTCTAATTGTGCCCAGTTCATATGAAAATCTCTGTAAAGGGAGAACATTTCAGTAGGACTTTTCTGTATATTCATCAGGATGTTTTGGGGTTCAAGTGGCAGAAATCTAACTCAAACTTCCTTAAGCAAAAAAAAGGAGGGGCAAAAATTGTTTCATAGAACTGAAAAGTCTAAAGGTGTGCTTAAGTTTAGGTAAGGCTTGATCCAGAGGCTTGAATTTTATCAGCATAAATGTGTCTCTCTCAGTCCCTCAAGTCTGTTTTTCTTCTAATCTGTCTTTATTTTCTAGCATATTCCACAGTGCTTATGGCAAAGATAGCCACCAACATCTTCAAGTGCATATTCCCTCAGTTTGACAATAGCTGGCAAAGTCTTCTCACTTTCTGAAACGATTCAGCAGAATCCCAGAGCTGACACTTAGAGATGCAGAAGGGGTCACATCTTTCCCAAAAGACAATATTTTTTTTCTTTTATATTTATTCATTTATTTTTATTTCAGCATATTATGGGGGTACAAAAGTTTAGGTTATGTATGTTGCCCTTGCCCCCACCCCCAAATCAGAGCTTCAAGCATGTCCATCCCCTAGACGGTGTGCATTGCACTCATTATATATGTATACATCCATCCCCTCCCCCTCCCCACATCTGCCCGACACCCAATTAATGTTATTCCTAAATGTGCTCTTAGGTGATGATCAGTGAAACCAATTTGATGGTGAGTACATGTGGTGCTTATTTTTCCATTCTTGGAATACTTCACTTAGTAGTGTGGGTTCCAGCTCTATCCAGGAAAATACAAGAGGTGCTATATCACCATTGTTTCTTATAGCTGAGTAGTACTCCATGGTATACATATATCACGTTTTATTAATCCACTCATGGATTGATGGGCACTTGGGTTCTTTCCACATCTTTGCAATTGTGACTTGTGGTGCTATAAACATTCGAGTGCAGATGCCTTTTTTATTGAATGTCTTTTGTTCTTTTGGGTAGATGCCCAATAATGGGATTGCTGGATCAGATGGTAGGTCTACTTGTGTCTGTTTAAGGTATCTCCATATTGCTTTCCACAGAAGTTGCACTAGTTTGCAGTCCCACCAGCAGTGTATGAGTGTTCCTGTCTCTCCGCATCCACGTCAACATTTATTGTTTTGGGACTTTTTGATAAAGGCCATTCTCACTGGAGATAAGTGATATCTCATTGTGGTTTTGATTTGCATTTCCCTGATGATTAGAGATGTTGAACATTTTTTCATATGTTTTTTGGCCATACTTCTGTCTTCTTTTGAAAAATTTCTATTCATGTCCTTTGCCCACCCAAAAGAAAATCTTGATCCAGTTCCTAGAGGTAGAAGAAATGGATATTAGGCAGGCAAATATTTTTGACATTTGGGAAGCCTGGGTGATGCACGATGGTGATGTGTAAAAGCAAGAACAAGTGTTTCCATGCCAACCACTGTCACTATGGTGAGAAAGACACTGACCCATTGCATCATCTGTGAACAGAGGGTGGCCTTTTGCAGAGAGCTCTGGGCCCTGACTTGGCTGCCAGCATGGCAGAGCTATAGTTAGAAGGCCCTCACAGAACGTGTCACCATCAGAATGAAGAGATGTTGATGGCATCTGCTGAGCTACATGGAAGAAGGCTTTGCATGTGATTGAGCACAGCTTACATAACCAGCATGGGAGGACATCTGGAAACAGCTGCTAGCCAGTTAGCAAGAATGTGAACGTACTTCGTCCTGGTGTGATTGCTCTGTCTCAGAAATTACCTTCTCGTGTGATGGCAAAGACAGTAACTCCACACCCCATCCTAGCTCCATGCTTGATCTTCTTTCATCCATTACTTTCCATTCTCTAGAAATAAGAGTTGACTTTGGCCAAGGTTGCTGCTGCCTACGACCATGAAGAAATGTGCTGGTTTGGCAAGAAGCTCCTTCATCAAGATGATGTTTTTCTTGGCCAATGTGCTCTTGAAGAGAAAAAAATATAACTATTGAAAGACAAGGTTTACTTACTATGTAGACACCTTTCATCGTAATGGGTTTTCCTGCTGAGACAAGCCTGGGAAACATAAGAAGACCCTGTCTCTACAAAACATAAGAAAAATTAGCCAAGCATGATGGCTAGTGCCTATAATCCCAACTACTCAGGAGGCTGAGGCAGGAGGATCACTTGATCTCAGGAGTTGGAGGCTGTGGTGAGCTATGATCATACCACTGCACTCCAGCCTGGGCAACAGAGTGAGACCCCGTCTCAAAAAATAAACAAGAACGAGTCACCATGTCAAAATCTGACTAATGGCTTGTCAAAAGTTTATAGGGTCTTGAGGAAAGAGGATTTTCTCTTTCAACCATGTAGATTCCATTTAGAAGAAACCAGAGACTTAAATAGTTGCTCTGTCATCTTGAATGGTGACTTCTTCAGGCTTTCACATTGGTATAGAACTGCTTTATTTTACATGCTTTCTGTCATTTCTCAGAAGAAATTAAAAAATCAGATGCTGTATGCCACAGATTAATTTCTGGAGACTACATACTCTTACCAATGAGTTTTCACTCCTTAGTAATCTGCAGGATAATAATTAGCATGTAGAAACCAGTCTATTTCAATGAGAAACTCAATATTGAAGTGTAAAGGACATCCCCAGGAGTTCTTTTCCTTCCTTTGTTGCTGGCTCTTTAGCATTGCAAGTGGTGGAAAATGGCACTCTGAATGAAGTGCTCACTCAGGCAGCACACTCCCTTCCTTTCAGATTTTAGCCTAAGTGGCATTAGGAAGTAGTCAATCATGGACAATGTGTGCTCCTACAAATCACTGTAGAAGTTATTATAAATTGACTTTGTATGTAAGAGGAAAATGCCCCTGGAAGACATCTATTCAAATGAACCCATTGTGCAGGGTCATGGATGCAGCCAGAAAGATCTTTAACAGGCTAGTCAAATTACTGTGGTAATAGGAGTAAGAAAGAAGCTGGATCACTTGGATAATTGAAGCTGCAGATGATCAAAAACTCTTTTGTTGAATGGGGCTAATAGGCTCCCAGATTGGCATCAATCCCAGTGAACAAGGACTACAGCCACATTTACTAGCAATAAGATCATGCTTTTAATACTTGACTGTTAGATTCAAGAGAGGAGGAAGGAAAAAGTCATCTCAAGTCAGGGTGACTTGAAGGCTATTATGCAAATTCAACAGACATACAAGAAAAGACTACTAATCCAGAGGCTCCCTAAGCATCCTTGGGCTCTAAGAGACAATCAGTCACTCCCTGCTCCCTGCTAGGAAGAGGCGAAAGAACTTGACGTCAGTATTTGTACTTGGGTGTTATTAGAATGGTCTAGTAATTGAGCAGTCAACAGCAGGGCTCAGCAGCAAGTTTCTGACCCAAATAAGCATTGGGGGTTTGCACGTCTCTGTCAGGCAGAACTCATCTTTACGTCTGTGTTAGCAACTGATGCAATTGTGTTTATGATAGGAAGGAGAAATTTAGGAACTAGATCCCCAGACTTTTAGAGAGAAAGAATTAGCATCTGAACTCTGTATCTTGAGAATGAGTGGTCCTACTCAGCTTATGAGGGACAAATGCGTGGTATTCACAGAAGAGTGGTTAATAGCTTGGTTTGGGTGTCAGCCTTGGAGCATATTCCAGTTCTGCTACTTAATACCTGTCTGGCATTGATAATTTTAGTTATTTAAATTGATTGACTCTCCGCCTTTTCTCTTTAAAATGGGGAGGACAGTATCACCTATTTCTTCTTTATTAAAATGGGAATGATTGTTGTAAATATTAAATATAAAAATGTATTTAAGGTGCCTGGAACTATACAGAACATTTACAAAGATGGACAATGTTCTGGGACATAAAGCAAGTTTTAATACATTTAAAGGGATTCCAGTCATGCAATATGTTTTCTGACTAAAATGGAATTAAATTTGAGATCAATAATGCAAAGATATCTATAAAATCCCCAAACATTTGAAAGCTACATAAAACATTGCTTAATAATCCTTGAGTTAAAGAATAAATCAAAAGAGAATTGAGAAAGTATTTTGAACCAAATGCAAATAAAAACATGCCATATCAGAATTTATAAGATGCTATAGGGGGAAATTTATAGCACTAAAATGCCTATACTGGAAAAGAATAAACTTCTCAAATCAATGACCTGAGCTTCCGCATGGAAGAAAACAAAGCCAGAAAAAGAAGAATAAGTTAAAGCCAAAGTAAGCAGAAAAAAAGAAATAATAAAAATAAATTAACACATCCGACATAGAAAATAGAAAAATAATAGAGAAAATCATTGAAAAAACAAGCTAGTTCTCTGAGAGCAATAAAATTGATAAACCACTAACTGGACTGAGTTGGAAAACAGAGAGAAGACATAAATTATGAAATATCAGGAATGAGAAAAGTAACAGCACTACAGATATTAAAAGAATAATAAGAGAATATTATGCACAACTCTACGCCTATAAAATAAATACTAAGTTCTTATAAATTTGACAACAAATGAAATGGACAAATTCCTTGAAAGACACAATCTACCAAATGTTGCTCAGAGAGAAATAGCCTGAATTTGTGGCCAAAGACCTTCCCACATAAAACAAAACAAAACACTAGATTCCAGGCCTAGATAACTTCCTTGGGGAATCCTGGCAAACATTTAAGAAATAATATACAAACTCTTCCAGAAAATTGAAGAGAAAAGAATGCTTACCAGCTCATTCTCTGAGTCCACCATTACAGATGATGATATTATAAGATAAAAAATTTACAAACCAATATTCTTTAAGATCATAGAGCAAAAACTCTTAACCAGAATAAGTCAAATCTAAAAACATGTAAAAAGCATAAGATATCATGACCAAGTAAATGGCATTATTCTGTCATGTTGCTGTTTAATTCCTTACTCTTCCTCCTTTTTGTGATTATTTTATAAGACTTGTGAGTTTTATATTTTTGAGAGTTTTCATGACAGTGAATACTGACCTTTCATTTCCAGTTTAAGACTTCTTTGAGCAGTTCCTGTAGGGCCAGCCTACTGGTGACAAATTCTGTCAGTGTTTGCTTGTCTGGAGAAGATTTAATATCTCCTTCATTTATGAAGCTTATTCTGGCAGGATATAAGATTCTTGGCTGATGGGGTTTTTTTCTTTCTGTACTTTGAAAATGCCATACCATTCTCTTGTGGCTTCTGGTAAGGTTTCTGCTGAGAAGTCTATTAGTCTGATGAGGTTTCCTTTACAGGTGGGTAGATGCTTCTCTCTTGCTAATTTTAAAATGCTCTCTTTTGCTTCAACTTTAATCATTCTGCTTATAATATGCTGTGGTGAAATCTTTTTTGCAATGTATTTACCTGGGATCATTAGGCCTCCTGTAGCTGAATGTATAACTCTCTTGGTAGTCCTGGGAAGTTTTCATCAATTATAATATTTCACTAAATAGGTTTTCTAAACATTGTGATCTCTCTTCCCCGTTGGGAATACTGATAACTCATATGTTCAGTCACTTTATGTAGTCTCAGACATCTTGAAGGCTTTGCTCATTCGTTTTTATTGTTTTTTCCTTATTTTTGTCTGTCTGGATGGTTTCAAAAGTCCTGTCTTCTGGTTCTGAGATTCTTTCTTCTGCTTGGTCTAATCAGTTTTTGAAGCTTTCAAATGTGTTTTATATTTCCTTCAATAAATTTTTAGCTCCAGAATATCTCTTTGTTTGTTTTTTTAAGATACCTATCTCCTTGGTAAATTTCCCATTCATATCCTGAACTTATTTTCTGATTTCTTTGTATTGGTTTTCAGTTTTCTCTTGTATCTCATTGAACTTCTGTAGAATCAATGTTTGGAATTCTTTATCTGGCATTATGAGGAATTCTTTTTGATTGGGATCCATTGCTGGACAATTGTGGTCCTTTGGTGGTGTCATATTTCCTTGATTTTTCATGTTTCCATTGTGCACATCTGATGTAGCAATTGCTTGTTCTGATTTTTTGAAATTGCTCGTGGAGGGGAGAATTTTTTTTCTGAAGATGTATATATGTTGTTGGTTGAGTTGAACATTTGGGCTTTGATTTTGGGTACCCGTAGTAGTATGGTCTTTGTACAATTTCTTGGCAGTACACAGGGTCAGTGATATTTGTGATTTCCTTGGTGGCTTAGGGAATAGTTGACATATAATAAACTGTACATGTTCGCAGTGTACAATTTGTTAAATTTTGACACATATATAAGACTGTGAAACTATTAATGCAAGAAAGGTTATGAGCATATCCATCTCCAGCAAGAAATCACTTGTCCTTTATAATCCTCCATCCCGCTCCATCCCATCCCCTCCCATTCCTACAACCAACTGATATTTAACAAGGCAGACAAAAGCAGACACTGGGAAAAGGACATACTATTCAATAAATGGTGCTGGGAAAATTGGATAACCACATACAGAAGAATAAAACTAGATACCTATCTCTCACCATATAAAAAATTGACTCAAGATAAATTAAAGACTTAAATGTAAGATCTGAAACCATAAAAATCCTAAAAGAAAACCTAGGAAAAACTCTCCTGGACATTGGCCTAGGTGAGGAATTTATGACTAAGACCCCATAAAGCAAATGCAATAAAACCAAAGATAGACAAATGGGACTTAATTAAACTAAAAAGCTTCTGCACAGCAAAATAAATAATCAAAAGATTTAATAGATGACCTACAGAATGAGAGAAAATATTCACAAATTATGTCTCCAACAAAGGACTAATATCCAAAACCTATAAGTAACTCAAACAACTCAGCAAGAAAGAATAAATACCACCGTTAAAATGTGGGCAAATGGGCTGGGCACGGTGGCTCATGCCTATAATCCTAACACTCCGGGAGGCCGAGGCAGGTGGATTGTTTGAGCTCAGGAGTTCGAGACCAGCCTGAGCAAGAGCGAGACCCCGTCTCTACTAAAAATAGAAAGAAATTATATGGACAGATAAAAATATATAGAGAGAAAAATTAGCCAGGCATGGTGGCACATGCCTCTAGTCCCAGCTACTCAGGAGGCTGAGGCAGGAGGAACACTTGAGCCCAGGAGTTTGAGGTTGCTGTGAGCTAGGCTGATGCCACGGCACTCTAGCCTGGGCAACAGAGTGAGACTCTGTCTCAAAAAAAAAAAAAAAAAAAAAAAAAAAAACTGTGGGCAAATGACCTGAACAGGCATTTTTCAAAAGAAGATATACATATGGCCAATAAACATATGAAAAAATACACAGCATCACCAATCATAAGGGAAATGCAAATTAAGACCAACATTAAACTAAGAAATTAATGCATTAAAACTACAATGAGATAGCGTCTTATGCCAATTAGAATGGCCATTATTAAAGTTAAAAAACAATAGATGTTGGCACAGGTGCAGTGAAAAGGGAACACTTGTACACTGTTAATTGGAATATAAATCGGTATAACCTCTATGGAAATCAGTATGGAGATTTCTCACAGAATTAAAAATAGATCTACCATTCAATCCTGCAACCTCCACTTTTGGGTGTCTACCCAGAGAAAAAGAAATCATTATATCAAAAAGATACCTGCGCTTTTATGTTTATCGCAGCACAATTCAAATTGCAAAGATATGGAATCAACCTAAGTGCCCATCAGTTGATGAGTGGGTAAACAAAATGTGGTGTGTATATATATATACTACAGAGTACTATTCAGTGATAAAAAAGAATGAAATAATGTCTTTTGCAGCAACTTGGATGGAACTAGAAGCCATTATCCTAAGTGAAGTAACTCAGGAACAGAAAAATAAATGCCTCATATTCTCTCTTATAAGTGGGATCTAAACTGTGGTTATACAAGGGCACACAGAATGGTATAATGGACATTAGAAACTCACAAGGGGGGAGTGTGGGAGCGGGTGAGGGATGAAAAGTTACCTATGGGGTACGATGTACACTACTTGGGTGATGGGTATACCAAAATCCCAGACTCCACCACTGTACAATATGTACGTGTAACGAAGTTCAACTTTTACCCCTTCAATCTATTATAAATTTTTTCAGTTAAAAAAAAAAGTGGAGGCAGAATAATAGCCCCCAAAGATGTCCACATCATAATCCCTGGAATATGTGAATATGTTACCTTACATGGCAAAAGGAACTTTGCAAATGTAATTAAGGTTAGAGATCTGGAGATGGGTAGATAATCCTGTATTATCCAGTGGCCCCAATCTAATTCCATGAGTCCTCATAGGTGGAGAATATTTCCTGGCTGTGGCCAGAGAGAGACAGCAGCGTGGGAAGTGTATGACACCCTGTTGCTAGTTGTGAAATGTAGAGGGCTATGTGCAGGGACTGGATAGAGGCCTCTAGAAGCTAAAAAAAAAAAAAAAAAAAAAAAAGGCAAGAAAATGTAGATTCTTCCCTTGAGGTTCCAAAAAGAAATGTAACCCTGCTTGATTTTAGCACAGTAAGACCTATATTGGATCTTAGACCTATAGAATAGTAAGATTATAACGTTGTGTTCTTATAAGCCACCAAGTGTGTGGTAATTTTTATAGCAGCAATAGAAAACTAATCCAAGCAGGAAAGAATACTGGGATCAATAAATGATGTCTACCTTGGAAAGAATCGTGTGTGCTACACATCTGCTGTCTTGGCTCTCCTTTTGAGGGTGTGCTGGCAGTGGTAGTTAAGGAGGCACCTTCATTTATGGTGTTTAGTGTGTGCCAACCTCTACACAAGGCTCTTTCCATGTACCCCTCGGTCATCTTCACGCCAGTCCTTTCATGAAGTAAATATGACTTCCTCCTCGAAGAGACGGGCATCAGAGAATTAAGATTTTATCTAAGTTCTTAACTCCAAATGCTGGTTTTTGTTTTACTTCTCCTTGCTTCCAAAGAAAGCACAGAGCCCCATTAAAACCTAGGTGAACTAGGTTTCAAGTGTTGATGGAAAACAAGAACAAACACAGATGAAGAGCCTTTGTCTTGGAACAATACTTCTGGCCCTGGAAGTGGTGCACCTAGAGTCATTCGCACAGCTGGGGATCCCAGAAGTGTCTTGGGAGTGGGGAAGGAACAATACATTTCTAATATTTGGTAATTATCATGAAACTGCTTGTTTACACTTAAACTTCAGCACAGAGGAATGCTACTTATTTTCTCTCTCAGCACGAGGTGCGTGACGCATCCAGCCAGCTGCCGCGGGGCCCCTGGCCTCTCTGGGAGTGGGGCCTTGTTTATGCCTCCACTGAAGAGGCCGCACCGCCTGCGTCCTTCCTGCCTTCGCCGTCTCTTCCAAGAATGCTCCAGGCAGCTGCGTGGTGGACAGCACTGCTCAACTCCCTTCCTAGCAGTGAAGTTGCAACACCATGTGTTGGGGCAAGGGAGGGAGCAAGACCCCAGATAGCCTTCAAAACAGAACTGTGGAATCAGGCCAAGTGGTTGTCATTTGCCATTGCACCATTTTTCTTTAGAAGAAAGTTAATGAGGTGAAGCAGAAGGGAAAGATTGAGATCCTGGATTCAGCACTGAGTAATTCCATGACTTAACCTCTCTAAGCCTTAAATTTTTTCACTCATAATACGAGAGTAATAACAGCACCTCACGTGGATATAACAATGGCTATCATTTACTGAGCACATACTTTGTACCAGCCACTGTGCAAAGGGCTTTACATGCAACCCTCACCCCAACAGTCTTATAAGAGACACACCATTGCCCCATTTTACAGATGGGGATACAGAGGCTCAAAGTCCATTCATTACTTGCCCAAAGTCACAGAGCTAGTAAAGGAAACTAAGTAAGACACTTGCCTCTAAACTCAGAGCACCTAACTACTGTGGTAAAGTACTTAGCACAGCATGTTCAGTGATGTTAGCTGGAATTACATTGGCTTTAGTATTACTATATTAGTATTAGTTAGGACCTGAGGTCCCCTTAACGCCCACAACTTGTATTACTTGTTTATGGCAAAATAAAACACAGATACAGAAAACCTTACAAGCCCGCCGTATGGCCCATTGAATTGTTATAAGACACACACTGTTGTAGTCACCACCAAGTCAAGAAATAGCATTTCTGAGCCCTCCCAAAGCCCACTGTGGGCCCCATCAAATCACAGCTGCCCACCGAAAGTAACCATAATCTTGATTTATGTGGGAATAATTTTGTTGCATTTCCCTTTCATTTCATCACCCAGGGTGCATCCCTAGACACTATAGTTTATTCTTTGGCACATGTCTTGTATGTCTCTTAATATATTAATCTACAGGCTCCATCACCACCTTACCCCTCCCCCAATTCTTTCTTTTTCTGGCTTGCTTTCTGAGATTTTTCTCACTCTCCTCCCCCACCCCCAACTTTTAACTGCACTTGCTTTTCTTTGTCTCTATTGTCTGTTTTTGTTGTTGTTTTGTTTATTGGCTTTTTTGAGACAGGGTCTTGCTCTGTCACCTGGGCTAGAGTACCGTGGTGTCATCATAGCTAACTGCAACCTCGAACTCCTGACCTCAAGCAATCCTCCCGCCTCGGCCTCCCAGAATGCTAGGATTACAGGCGTGAGCCACTGCACCCGGCCCCTCTCTATTGTCTGTATCCTGTTCAATTTTTATTCTACTCACAGCAGTTTCTGCCCACCACCCCGCCCATGTGGGACCCTGTCCTGGAAGGGGCACCAAGGCGGTTAGTTTCGGGAGTTCACAGGGGCTAGACTGCTCCAGCCCTCTACCCTTTCCTTGGCTTCCTTACACTTCCCCACTGCTGGCTTGGGCAGAAAGCCTCCTAATTTCAACTGCCACCCTCAGATTGGTTCATGTGTTCTCTAGGAAGTACCTACTGCCTATTGGGGTTTCTTCTGTCTCAGGTCTACCAGATACCCCATTGCTTCCTGTCCATCTTCATGCACAGATACTGAAACCATGTGAGTCTAGGAGCAGTTGCTGTTTTCTTCTCATAGCTTATATTTTGCAGTTGTGGGACTACCTTGCCATCTAATTTTGTTTTTGATTTTGTTAAGTGTTTACTCTGTTTTTATGTGGAAACCAAGTAAACTGAAAAATAATAGTACCAACACTCTCGTCTTCCAAAATCCCCTAGAACTCTTGATCTTCTTTGATCACAGGACCCTGTTCAGACCTTGCTTCTCTCTGTATGCCTGGAAGACCACAAAATTTATCCCACAAGTGCCTGCCTCAAGACCCAATCAACCTGGAAACAGGTCTCTGATGGTGGAAACAATAGGCTCTGGCAAGACAGGTCTACATTCCTTTACAACAGATTTCCCCTCAATGAGCAATGAAAGGAGCTTCCAGGCAGAGAAGAAATCAAAGATCCTACAGTAGAAGGAAGTTGGAGTGGAGGTTTAAGACGCCTTCCATTTCTAGTGCCTTGAGGTCCCCGACAGTTGAGGAGGAACCTCCCAAACATCCCAGCTTCCTTTAATTAATCTTATCTTGTGGTAACAGTAGAAGTCCCTGGAGATTAGACCTCCAAGCTTTTCAGTTTGAGATTTCCAGAGGTCACCACAAAAAGACTAGAATCCTCTACTCCCATTTTCATCATTATAGGCATGCAAATGGTTTAAGTTCCCATTCTTGCTTATCTGTGATAAGCAAATAATCAGACACTGTCCAAAGACGCAAGCATTATTCCTGCTTTCCATAAACCCATGCTCTGAGTCAACAGCATAAAATGCCATGACTTTATTTTATCTCTTATTCTTAAGGAACCCCCAAAACAATATTTGGCTCGAAGAGGAAATTTCTTATCTTTGTTCATCAGCATTAATGGCTTGTCGATGACTTCGTATGTTTACAGGAAAAAAAAAACTTGTACGACAAAGAGATTTTGGATTTTGTTGCTGTTTCTATGAACACCTCTTACCAGCCATATTTTGCAAAAATGTTCAAATATTTTTAGAACACTGGTGATGGGGAGGAAGGAAGGAAAAGGTCTTAGCCTCTCTCCTCCCTGCTAAGGCCTCTCCCACCCCACCCTTTTCCAGGAGAGAAGAATAATGTGATGGACCCCATTTGAAGATAATGATTAGGTCCCAATAGTGGGTCCCAAGATCACTGTGTGTGTAATGTTTTGATCTGGTGGTAAAAGACAAGTGTTACAGGCCTAGAATATTCTCTAGATACCTTCTTGTTTTGTTCTGTCAATACTTTTTCAGCCATATCCTGAGAGCCAAAGGAATCTAAAGGATATCTCAGGGATCCTAAAAATATTCTTCAAATTTCATTTTTAACTACCCATAAACAACTTTAAAATCTACAATAAATATATATACCTTCAAGTGTGCTATACATCAATTTCTAATCCTTTGAATCTAACATACATATTAATTTGTCTCACACTTTTGTGTGTGAATGTATTTAAATCTTGGAATAAATGTTATCTTTTTTTAAAAGAATTTTCTGACCTTACAAGATGAACTGCTTTTAAAACTACTTGCAATTACTTACCTATTTGAGTCAGATTTTCTTAATACTGAATGCACTAGATATTTTTAGGTTACAAAAGATAGAAATCTAAATCAAACTGGCCTGAAAGACAAAAAGGATATTACTGGTTTGCATAACAGAAAAGTCCAAGGCTAGGGCTGGATTAAGTTCCTGGTAGATCCAGACACTTCAATGGCGTCCTGCAGGCCCCGACCCCCTCCTGGTCTTGGCAGTGCTTTCTCCTGGGTTGGCTTCTTCCTCTGTGTGTTGCTGAGGCATCCTCCAGCATCCAGGCTGACACTCCTCGAGCTTCAAGGCAGGCCCCCTGCAGTAGATTAATTGCATTAATGGCCTCATTTCTTTACCCTTAACCTTATCCACATCCTTTAACACGCAAGTTTATATTCCCCTCCCACTCTGACTCTGCATTTGACCATGTGACTTGCTTTGGCCAATAGTATGTTGGTAAATATGACACAGACAAAGCTTTAAAAGCACTAGCACAATTGGGCTTGCTCACTCTTGTTCTTCTACCTTCACTGCGAAAACAGACTCCGGCTGACCTACTGGAAGGTGAAACATGTGGAACAGAGCCAAGTTGAGACCACTCTAGACCAACCAATAGTCAGTCAACTCCCAGACATATGAGCTTAAACCAGAAGAACTGCCCAGCTAAGCCCAGCCTAAATTTCCAACATGCAGATTAGTAAACTAAATAAATACTAATTGTTTTAATCCACTAAGTTTTCTGATTTTTTTCCACATCATTATTGTGGCAATCAATAACTACTATACTCCTTAAGTAGGAGAGCAAGAATCTTATCTTATATCTTCTCTATCACCATGTTTTACAAATAGAAGTTAATAAATATTTGTGAATGAAAATATATTGAGGACTCTTAGCTTTCACAAACATGTCAAATTCTGAACCTCTCCAGTTTCTCCAGCTCTCTACAGCAATGGGAAAGAAATGGAATTCCAAGATTTTGTGAAGCTCTCTAACATTCAGGTGAGATAGTTTTTCTGCAGTACCTTGTTTCATCTCCACAATATCCTTGAGAGGTAGGTATGAATTTTCCTATTTTAAAGATGAAGAAACTGAGGGTCAGAGAAGTGAATTAGATTACCTAAGGTCACACAGCAAGAGTGGCAGAGCTGGATTCTCCCCCTAGGTGAGCCTGCTCCTCATGCCACTTCTCAATCTATGCTGCATTTGATGCCTCATGCTCCTTGCACCAAGGGTCAGAACCACCTCGCTTGGCCATTCTCTAGATACCATCTTGTTCTCCAATAGTGTCATATTTGTTAATCTTGGATCCTAGACCTTTCTTAGATATTTTTTCTTCCTTCATTATACTGGAAGATGATCTATTTATTGGCATACTGCTTTGACGCCTTAAAAATTACAAATTATTGATTTGCTCATGTTTGTTTTTAAAAAACTTTATTTGTTGTACATAAATCAGGGGATGGGAGTTGCTTTCCAAAGATCTCAAGAATCTAGCATTTTCTTAGCCCAAATTTGGCCCTCACTCTGGGTTTCTGGCCCCAATATTTGAGTTGTTCTCCTCTCCACACCCAACAGAAGTTATTTTTAAATTGCAGTTTTATCCAAAGAGCATTTTTCACAGAATGCCTTGGAAGGTCCTGGACTTTCTCTTCAGCTCAAGAACTGTCCCTCGGCCCCTCCCCCTCAGTCTGGGGAATTTATTTTGGTCTGTGCAAGAGTCACATATTTTCTTTTGATGAAGTCATCGGGGTATTTTGCTTCCATGCCCTTGGTCCTATTTCCTTAAGGAGGGTCAGTCTGTCTGTGATCTCCCAGGGGCAGGGAGGTGGGCACTGTTTGCAGTCAGTTAAGAATCACCGCAAAGAAGCTGCCTCCGCATCCCCGACCACACCCATGCTTCTCCTTCTCTGTCTTCTGAGCCCAGCCCGGCCCCCTCTCCTCCATGGTGAGGCCCTGGACTCATGAGCTTATATAATAATGTCCCTCTTTTCTGAATGACTGAAGAGCCTAAAACACTTGATTGTGTAATTATTTATTTAACAAATATAGACAGTCCCTGACTTATGGTAGTTCAACTTAGGATTTTTTTTTTCCTGGAAATTTACAATGGTGTAAAAGCAATACATATTCAGAAAAAACCATACCTTGAATTTTGATATTTTCCCAGTCTATTGATAAGCAGTTTGATACACTCAGGTGATGCCGGGCAGAGGCAGCGAGCACAGCTCCCAATCAGCCATGAGATCATGAGGGTAAAGAACTGATGATCTAGAGTATACTGTGCTCAATAAATTATATGAGGTATTCAGCACTTTATTATAGTATAAATTTTGTGTTAGATGATCTTGCCCAACTACAGGCTAATGTAAGTGTTCTTAACGTTTATGGTAGGCTAGGCTAAGCTACGCTGTTCGGTAGGTTAGGTGTATTAAATGCATTTTCAACTTACCATATTTCCAATTTACAATGGATTTTTCAGGATGTAACCCTATTGTAAGTAGAGGAGCATCTGTACTTACTGAGTGTATACATGTGCCAGCCTCTACCCTCAGAGAGCTTACGGTCTACCATAGATGATAAAACCACAAACAAAAAAGTCAGATACATTCTGATGGTGATAACAATCATTTTAAAAACAGGATAATGGAAAATGAATAGGAGGTTGAGGAGGGCTATTTCAGTTGAGACTGATCAGGAAAAAGATCTCAGAGAAGGTGACATTTGCACTGAAAGGATCCCTCTCCTCTGAGGGAAGGGTGGCTCGGGTAAAGGTTATGGCAAGTGCAAAGGCCCTGAGACAGAAACCAGCCTGGTGTGAGCAGAAAGAAGGCCAGTGTGACTAGATCACAGGGGATAAGAGGACACTGGCACAGGACAGGGTTGAAGTGGAAGGACAGGAGTATCAAGTATGCCAGAGGAAGGAATTTGAATTTTGTTCTTAATGCAATTGAAGTATTGGAGGATTTTAAGCATAGGAGTGATATTTGATCAATGTTTATTAAAAATCAAAGCGATTTTTAATATTTTTAATATATGGGGTGGAAATTAGAATAACTAGAGGGATTGTGGAGGGTGATGGCTATTCAGTAGAAATAATAGAGATTTGGACAAAGATGGAGGAAAGGTTGCCTTGATTTTTTTTTTTACCAGCTTTTCCCTCCATATAATAATCTCTTTCCTATCTATATTAAGCCCATTTCCTTTTAAACTTGTATTAGACTTGTATTTTGTTCTGTTATTTACAAACCCAAACCGCACTAGAACCTATGGTAGGTACTTAGCTATTTGACTGATTAACTCTCTTTAGTTTTAAAGCTAACTATTTACATTATGCATTTGGTAACCCTCCCCCCTTAAACTATAAGTAAAATTTAGAATGCACCTTTGAAATCTTTGGGTCTAAGTTTGCATTTCAGTCTGCTACCTGGTAAATCTTTTCATACACACCTTCTTCTAGACTGATCCACAACAGAAATGGCCATGACGTTGATATTATCATGAAGCAGTGGACTGCCTACTTGCAGAGGGATGGTTTCCTGGGAAAAGAAACCTCTGTCTTGTATAAGGCATTCTGGTCTGGTCTCTGTATCTTGCAGCCATCACAAAACTAATTGATATAATTGGTCACTTGAATATTGTTCAGACATGCCTTCACCTTCTTCTGCTCTGTGAATCAGCCAGTGACATCTGGTGGGTAGTTTCTGGGGCTCTGCCAGACACCCTTCCAAGGTGTTCACACATTTACAAGGCAGCACATGACACCTGGGAAGTCTCCAGGCATTTTCAGTGCCTCCTCTTCAACAATTTCCTCACTCGCTGTCAGATCTCACATCTCAGCAGCAGAGCTTATTATTCAAGGTGGCTAAACTCCTCCAGGTGAAGTGAGAATCTCTCGACCTTTCTTTGTGAAGCGTCACCCCTTCTGTAAGCTCAACAGGGTCGCTAATGGATGAGGAGATGATCGGCTGTGCCCTTTGGTTCCTGTAGATTTCTTAGGTTTATTTGAACAAGTCTTCTCTCTGCCCTTGGCAGTTGGCTGGGCCAAGGAAACGTAAGCCAAATGAAACCACTGACAAACTCGCGGTTTCCTCTTAAGCCAGGAGTACTTTTAGAGTAAGGAACTATTTGATTCTTTAGTATAAGATTTTTAGAGACAGGATTTTAGAGCCAGAAAGGGTCCTACAGGTCATCCAGTCATATTGCTGAAGGAAAATGTGAAGCAGAAAGTTTAATTTAATCTTTTATGATCATGGAGCTATGTACTATTCTCAGTACCAAGGCAAGGCAATCTCCTATGCATAAAATATCATTACATGCTATGCGCTATAGCGGGTTTTATATACACATTAATCTTATTTCTGCCTCCCAACAATTTTAGGAAACAAACGCTGATATCATCACATTGCATATGAGAAAACTGAAGCCCAGAAAGCTGAAGCCTGGAGTTTCAAAATCTTTAGATGATGTGGTAGATTGCATTATTATTTATAAATATTCACTTCCTTATCCCCGTAGTGTAGTATATCCCTGCTCCATAGATGTTGGGCTTAGCCATTTGACTTGCTTTGGCCAATGGAATAAGCAAAGGCTTTTAACATAATTGCACAGCTCAACTTGGTTTCTTGTTCCTGTGCCCTCTGTCATGAGAAGTTATGTCACAAAAGCTGTTACTCCATTAACTTGGGTCCTGCAGTAAAAAAGGGACCTGAGTTTTACCGCTGCCTAAGGAAGAGCTACAGCTGACCTATGGCCAACACCATGTAATATGAAAACGAAAGAAATGTTTGTTTTTGTAAGCCACTGAGACTTGGAGCTATTTGTTACACAGCATACCCAGGAAAAGGTAAAAAAAAAACAGATGGGCAGAGCCAGGATCTATACCCAGACCTACCTACTTCCTAACGCAATACCCTTTTCACACCAAATATCCCTATCTATACACTCCAGTATGCTTTAGCCTCAGTCAACAGATAATGCTTTATTAGACCCATGCCTTTAGACTCCCCTCTCCAGCACCCAAGATATGTTCTTTAACCATTTTCCTTAGGCTCAACATCCTGCTCTCACAGATGCTCTCCTACCAGCTCTCACTAAATGACAGACTTCTCTAGCCCACACACGAAAAACGAGAGGTTGTCATGCACAAATTCCTTCAGTCTCCCTCCTGCACGTCTAGATTTATTGATACCATTACCTATTCTTTCTCCTCCTCTCTCAGCTCCGTGGGAAAGCTGTCCTATCTCCTGTGCAAGGCTGGCCTCTTGAATGTTCTCTTAATCCTCAGAATCTCACTCCAGCAATTACCTGTCTTTCTTGTTTTATTCATTCATCTCCCTCTCTACTTTTTTTTTCCTGTCAGCCTACAAATACGTAAGTTCCCCTCTTTTTCTAAAACAAAGCAAAAACATCTTCCCTAATTTTGTTTTCTTTTCAGGTTACTTTTTTATTTCTCACCTTCCTTACACAACAAATCCTCCACCAAACTGATTCCCTCGCCAATTTCAGTTCCTTACCATCTTCCTTTCCTCACCCACTCACCAATTTCCAGATTCTGCCCACACTGTTTTGGTGAAACTGTCCTTGCACAGAACATCAGTGGCTTCTTAATTGAAAAAGCCAGTGATTTCTGGCCAGTCTTCGGTCAACTCATGGGGTTGACAGATGAAATAAAAGATCCCCAGTTATATGCAGTATCTGGGATGTATATACTGAAAAGATTATTTGTATAATCTTTTGTTCGAATTTCACATGAAATTAACTGGATGTCCTATATTTTTACTTACTAAATCTGTCAACCCCAGCAACTTGCCCCTGTTCCAATTTGATCTTAATGGCAGTTCCTTCTTCCTTGAAATCTTCTGTCTCAGGACAAAATTACATTTCTCTTCTTACCTCTGTGACCACTCATTTTCTATCTCCATGAGTATTCTTATGTTTTTACCTGAATCATAAATGTTGGTGTTTCCAGAGTTATGTTTTCAGTACTCTCCTCACTCCGGCAGAACTCACTCACTCTCATAGGGTTTTGTCTCATTTATGTTGACTCCCAAATATCCACTGCCAATTCTGTCATCTTTCACACATTAAACTGACATGTCTAACAATTAATGGAACATCTCCACTTGGGTGCCCACAGAAATCTTAACCTCCACATTCTGTAAAACACACTGGCTCCTTCCTGAAAATACAGTCCTCCTACTCTGTCCTCTATCTCAATTAAAAGCATCATCAAAACCAGAAATCTCAAAAATTTCATTGATTCCCACCCTGTCCCTTGGCCGTCTCGTAAATTTAATGTCTGTCTTTTATCCGTTCCCTCCTCTTCACACATGGCTACTGTCCTAGTTCAGGCCTCACCATGGCTTGTCTGGACAGGTGTAGTGGCTTCTCCCTGCCCTCTAGTCTTGTAGCCCTTCCTGGCTGTACTACAGAGTGATCTACCTCTCTCCTACATAATAATGTGATTGTTCATAGGACAAATCCTAACTACTTAATATGATATTAAATGCTCTTCAAAATATGGTACACTTTATTCTTTCAACTTTACATCCTCACACATCTGTTCTTGAACTCTATATTATAGTCACATTGGATGATTCATTATTCCTTGATCACAAATTGTACTTCACTTACCTCACTCATTTATTTTCCTTTGCAAATATTATAAATATTGCAAGAAATGTTACTATCATCTCTTCCCCAACACTCCCCCCAACACATATACATACTCTTGTTTCCCTGGAAAATGTTATACATTCTGCAAAGACCCATTGAAATGGCATCTCTCCTGCAAAAGCTCTCCCGGTTCCCTTCATAACAATTTTCCCCGAACAATGTAGCACATAGTACTTTCGACTTCAGGTTTGTCAATGAGTGAGTTTCCTAAGACATGCTCACATGAATGAATGAATCTTACCTGACCCTTATACATCAAAGGCTGCTAGAGACTTGTCATTTAACTCAGGATTAGATTTGCAGTTAGGTAGGATAAGTCTAGAGATCTAACGTACAGCATAAGGACTATAGTTAATAATTTGGATACTGAAAATTTGCTCAAAGAGTAGATTTTAGGTGCTCTTACCACAAAAAAAAGGTAACTATGGAAGATGATAGATATGTTAATATGTTTGACTGTAGTAATCATTTCACTATGTATATAAATATCAAAACGTGTTGCACACCTTAAATATATGCAATAAAAATAAATATTTAAAAAAGGCTGTAGAATTTAATGTCAGCTATGAGGGTAGTTTGGCTCTGTCCTCTGTCACCCGAGTTGCTGAGTTGAATTGACTACTCTAACTGAGCAAAATCCCCTTTCATCGACTACTCTAACTGTGCACTCCCTGAAGCTCTCAACTTGCTCAAAGAGAGCAACCACCCAAGGCATAAAACAGGACTCCAGAGTAGCAGACGAGCTTCATTCTTGGGCCAACACCTTAATCAGTTAGTATTGTCCTTCTGAAGTGCTATATTGAGACAAACTCCGGAAGCCATGTCCAAATTTAGAGAAAAGGGTAGTATGACTGATGACTTTTGCCTTCATGGACCTGAAAAGATCAGTAGCACTCAGCTCATAATTTTATCATCTTATCAAGAATGTTTGAATAGCTATAATCCCATTCTGCAATCACCAAATAAGCTTCTACGGGTATGTTTTTAATGTGAAAATGCATTTGCTTTTCTCAAGTCCCAGTGGTATTTACATTTCCTTTAAATGGTGTTTTTGTTTATTAGAGTTCACAGCTCTGATGTAGAATGTTTAATTAGAATATTTAATTTAAAGAAAACCAACCAATACTTTTTTAGCATACAGTATTAGGCAATGGAGCACAAAATATAGTCTCTGTCTTTAAGGGAATCACTATCTGGAAAGAAGGCAAGCCACAAACTCATTAAAGATTTTTTGAAATTTTGAGAGTTGAAATAATAATACAAATAAAAATGCAAACTATATTGCAATGACTGCATGGTTAATTGCCAAATGAGCACTTTGAATTAGTATGATGAAGAGAGCATAAAGATATTTGTCACAGCCTTGATCACTCCTGTCACTAGAAGAAAATGATTGGTGAGTTTGCTTAGGAAATATATGATGTAAAATGCACACTTATTTGTGAGATGTGAGCATGTCGTCTCTGAGGAACAGTAAGATAATAAGGAGATTTTACTTAAACAGATCACCATTTGCTGGTAGCAATGACTGAGTTAGACCTTTCTTCTAAAATATTCCTCACCAACTAGTCTTCCTGTTGAATATTTGAAGTGCACACCCCTTAATTTTCACATGGTAGTCCACATGGGGCCCCCATGTCTTACTCCAGGGATAAAACATGTATCCCAACACCCTGGCAAAAGCCAGTTCCATTCCTTGGCCACAGTGATTGGCTCAGAATAGACATGTGACTCATGTCAAACTAATCAGGCTCAATTCAAGATAATTGTGGGAATTTGCTAACAAGGCAAGAAAGAAAGAGACATTCACACTTTCCCACCAAACTAGAACTCGAGAGGCTGTACCTGCTCCAGCTACTTCACCAGCACACAGAGACTAGGAATGAAGGCACCACACAAGAAAGAGGATTGCTGAGTCCAGAGACAGGGTCCTGGTAGTACCTTCTGTCCTGGATCCAGCTGTGCCTGAAGCAAGCCAGGTCCAATCTTGGACTTTTCAATTACATGCACCAATAAAGTTCTTTTTCTTGCTTAATCCAGTGTGAGTTGAACTTCTGTCTTTTATAACCAAGAGTTTTTAGTGTTAAAGTCCTTAACCTCATTTCAATATATTGATAACATTTTGAATATAACATTTAGCATATTTTATATACATGCCACACTATACCTTTCTACTAATTCTTCCAAAGCTTGCCACCTTTTAACTGACTCAATCCCCGCCATAATTTTCTGAAGTGGAATAGGGCAAGTACTATTGTTCCCAGTTAACAGAAGCGTTGACTTTAACCCAAAGAGGCTGACTTACTGAAGCTCCCAGTGGGAGTCCCCAAGTGAAAGCAAAATTCCTGGACTAGAGCCCGGGTCTTCTGATTTTTCAGCCCAGGTTCTTTTGCTAAATCTTTCCCCCAGTTTTCCCTCACATTTCATTTCTGCACCAGCCAGTCTATAGCATCATTCCCAGAACTGTGATTCCTAGTTTGATTTTGGTAGAACAGAAGCATCTTTCCTGTTGAAAAGCATTATAATGGCTGCTGCAGGACCAAGGAAACTTTGTTGATTAGGGATTCTCTACCCAGAAAATCGCCCCTATTAAGGGAAAATTACAAACTTATCAGATAGGGCTTAATCTGTACTGGCGCTTGACGATGATGATGACACAGCATCAGGATGAAGAACCCTGCAAGTGACGAGCAGGCTCTGAAGAAGCAAGACCCAGAGATTGACCACGTGTGCAACTAGCGGTGACCACCACTGACAACTCTGCCTTCAGTGGCTTTCACCCTTGGCAGTCACACCTTGTGCTAAATTAAGAGGTTCTCAGGCTGAGTGATGGAGCGTAGCATCACTGGAAATCAGACCCCCAGGTACTGGAAGCCACTGGAGCCTGGCACGTAGGCAGAGCCACTTGGCAGGACAACGTCCCCCTGGGGGAGCATACTGGAAGTGAAATAAATGAATTTGACAGTGTCTGCAATCGCCAAGCATAATAAAGCTGTTTCCCATAAGCAATCATTTGCAAGACAGTAAGAGAACTCTGTCCTCTAGACAAGGGGTCCCCAGTGAGAGGTCAGAACCTTCAGGTGGGTCTCAGAGTCTTCCCAAGTTGGTCTTAGACACCAGGGTGCAGCATCTCTCACCCGACTGACATCAAGAGCTGATCTGCCTCTAAGTCAGTAGTCATCACCACTCACCCCACCCTTGCCTTTCCCCCACACTTTAGTGGTCTCCCCCAGGGAGATGAATTCTGTGCCTCTTAGGAATCTTAAGCCAGGACCTCCCCATTTCCCTCAGGTACTCAGAAGTATTCACCACACCTCTACCCATCCCAAATCTTCATGGTATAGTATTTACTACTCTTCCAAGAAAGATGGAAATCCTGTATTTTACAAAGGAAACGTCCTTATTTTTAAGTCAATTTACTACAATCAACTTCAAATTGGCTATGAATGTTCATTTCATTCATTCCTTTAGCATAGATTTATTCATCATCCACTGTTGCGAAGCACCAACACATCAGAATTTAAGAGTTCAAATTATGTCAGGTTCACTATCATATCCCAGCACCTAATGCATGACGTGGCACGTAGTAGCATTTAATGAATATTTTCTGAATAAACTAGAGTAATATGAAAAATTAAAAGAAATTTAACATAAAGTCCTGTGTTTCGGCCGGATGCAGTGGCTCATGCCTATAATTCTAGCACTCTGGGAGGCCGAGGCGGGTGGATCGCTCGAGGTCAGGAGTTTGAGACCAGCCTGAGCAAGAGTGAGACCCCATCTCTACTAGAAATTATCTGGCCAACTAAAAATATATATAGAAAAAAAAATTAGCCAGGCATGGTGGCACGTGCTTGTAGTCCCAGCCCTTGGGAGGCTGAGGCAGGAGGATTGCTTGAGCCCAGGAGTTTGAGGCTGCTGTGAGCTAGGCTGATGCCACAGCACTCTAGCCCAGGCAACAGAGAGAGACTCTGTCTCAAAATAAAAACAAAAAGGCCTGTGTTTCAAGGAGCGTACGGAAGGTGCCTGGCTATGTAAAATTGAAGGAAAGGATTGCTAAGATCCCTCCCCACTCCACAGTTCTATGAAAAGATGGTTCTAAGTCTTAGTTAGAAGACATATTATCAAAAGCTTAAAAGACAGGGCAGGAGTTGTCACAAAGCATTCAGTAATGAGGACTATTTAAAGGGTAAAGATTAAAAGTATCAGAAGTGATTGTAGGAGGGAGAGGTCTTTTAGGCCTGGGGAAGGAAGTCAAGGAAGGATTTGTGGAGGAGATGAAACTCGCACGAGACCTTGAAGAAAAGGAGCGTTGGGAAAGGCACCTACTCCACACCAGCACTCTCTTTAGGTGCTGGAGACACCCCAGTGAACAAAATGGGCAAATCCATGGCCTCATGGACCCCCGTGCTCGTGAAGAGAGCAGACAATGCACAACATAAATGAGTAAAATACAGAGTGTGTTGGGAGGTGCTAAGTGTGATGGAGAGAAACAAAGTGGGGAGCAGGGATGGAAGCGGTGATTGTAAATACAGTGGTCAGGACAGGCCTCGCTGAGTATACGGTGTTTGAGTGAAGACCTGGAGGCAGTGAGTGAGACTTGCAGGTGAATTGCAGAGGGAGGGAGAGGCGAATAAGAGAGGAAGCCAAAGAGCTAACGTGGGTCAGGTTAGAGAGTCCTCACAGGCTGTTGTACTGAACTTGGACCCTCAGATTGACTCATGAGCTACCTGTCAGTCATCCCCTTATACGTGGGGACCCAAGCTGCGGGAGGTGATGTGGCTTGCCCAGGGTTATACACACGACAGGTAGCAGACCCAGGGTCCAAACCCAGGCCTACCTCTCCCTATTGTCCCCTCTCTCAGTGTGATCCATTCACGTGCGTGTAAGCACGTGTGCACACACTCACACCCCACCCCACTGCGTTCAGTCCTCCAACACACCAAGCTCTTCCCTGCTCAGCGCCTTCACACATGCTGTTCCCTCTGACTGGGATGCTCTTCCCCCTACTCTTGATCTGCTGGGTGCATCTTCAGGGCGTCCGTTCAAATGCAATGAACTCAGAGGCCCTTCCTGATCCTCCACTGTAATCTGGCTCTACCCTTCCCATACCTTGTTTCTCAAAGCCCCCATCCCACTCCGTTTGTACTGCATATTCATTTGTGTGTTGGTTTATCTGCTTCCCTCCCCCACCCCAGACTGTGTCTCCACCCAGCGCCAGCCCAGAGCCTGGCACACAGGAGGTACTCAATAAACATAACTGAATAACTGAGAAGACCTAAAGGGCAAAGAAGACCTAGTAGGAAGAACCCAGAGAGGTTTCTGGGCATCTGTAGGGAAGGGAAACCAATGGCTGCTGCAAGAGAGATTTGGGCTTATCTGCGCCCCAGGCTGACTCCTGCTCGGTTTTGGAAGGAGACGCTGCAGCCTGTCTCTGACTGCTCCACAATCTAATACATTCATCACGTGACTCATCCCCCCAGCAGCCTCTGGAATGAATGTTATTTGGAGTAATTGGCCAAGCACTTAGAAAATGCTAAGGTTTATTTTTAAATATGATTAAGACCTGTCTCTTGCTTTCTGAAAAATCACGTGCGCTCCTCAGAGATACAAAATATGATCATTGCACTCTTAAAACCAATTTTTCAATCTTGTTTCCTGAACGAACTTGCTAAGTTGGTTGAGGGCAAAAGCATAACCCATCCCCATTTGATTGATAGGAAGACTGAGATTTTAGAGGAGATTAAATGCACCATTGCAACTAGCCCAATAGCTAGTGAAGAACAGCTCTCTTGCAACCAGAGCCAGCTGTGCCCATCCTACTATCCTGTCTCCCCCTTGCTAACAACGCAGATGGTTCCCCAACGAGAAGAATCTAGAAAAAGAGAGCCACTGCCTTCTTGGTTTGGTGTTTTATGTGGCAGCAGGGCAACCAATCATTCTAATTAGGCCACAGGAAGCCTGTCTCTCTTTAAGAACCCATTAGCAAGCTGGCAAAATCTCATCCCATTACCATGTAAATAAATAAGGATAAATTTTCCCACCTCAGCCTCCCAGGGCTGAACCAGAACTCTCCCCCTTTGCACATTTTTGATAACCTGCTCATTCTGGAATACTTCACAATTAAAGATAGCGTGCTCTGGAAGTCAATAATTCATCGTGGGGGTGGGGGGAAAGAACGAGATAATTAACATTCTCTGGCTAGCTTTGGCTGGGAAATAGCTTAGTAAGCACAAGGACATTTTTTGGGCTATTTCCATCACGAGCGTAGAATAAATAAAATGAATCCTTTCATGAGTTAGACCCGAAGGATTCACATCAGGCTGGTTGGTCCCAGGGCTCCCTGAGTTGGGTTCGGACCTCCACTGTGGCAAAGGAAGCTGACCAGCAATGCAGCTCTGAAGCTGCAGTGTGTGTGTGTGTGTGTGTGTGTGTGTGTGTGTGTGTGGCGGGGTGACAGGGGTGGGGACACAGTATCTCAGAGTCATTCCTTCTAAAGCTTCTAGCCCACACCTCCAGCTTCAACACTGCAATGAACTGCTCTCTGATTTTCAATTCCTCCTTCTCTGACCTCCCTTATCAAGCCATGTAACCTCAACAAGGACCTCCTTAGTGTGCCCTTCCGTAAAACGGGGACAATGATACAACAGGGTTGTGCATGCCGGGTTACCGATGATGAAAGCATCATCATCTTCATCATCATCATCACTCGCCTTTAAGAATCATTACAACGTGTCAGGTTTTATGACATGCTAGATAGACTTCATTTGCATTATGAAGTTTGATGCCTACTGGGATGTGAGTCTCGAATAAGCTGGGAATAGAGTTTTTTAAATGTTGTGTCACACGGTAGAAAATAAACGAATGAAACACCGAACCCCGAGGGGGCCGGTGCAGTCAGTCAGAGAGGGTTTGGGCCTATTTACGCATGACACAGCCATAAATGGGTGCTGGGATGTACCTAACCTTTATGGCTGACGTCATGGGGAAAATGGCTTCTCTGTCCGTTAACTGAGATCAAGGGAGCGGGGACCATGAGTGCCCTCTGCGTGCCCATCCCATGGGACCTCTGTTGGCAGCAGAACGTCAGCCTGTGTGGACCATGGGTCTGTCCTGTCCCAGTATGGCAATTCCTATATTTTATGTTGTTATGATTCTTAAGAGAAAAAATTCTTTCAGCAGTGACTCTGGTTTCTACGCTGATCCACCAACTGTTATCCGGGGATCTTTGTTCTCTCTAAATTCTATTTTCTTGACCTAAGCAGCGAAGATTTGGTGGCAATTTACTATGGTGAGTCAGAAAGGAATTGTCTTAAAATGTCTGAGCATTTTAACCAGCACATGGAAAGTTGTCACCCACCTCCATCCTTATTTGCACATCCTAACGTCCCACTCATCCTGGCCTCCTGATGGAAGGGTCGCCCTCCTCCAGTCTCAGACTCATCCTGCCACCAGCGTGTCACTCTGGATCCCACGCCCGGCACATCCTCCTCGGGGGCCTGACCTTCTCCACACGCTCTCCCTCTGCCCTTCATCCTCAGCCGCCCCAGCTCTCTGGCTGGCTCCTTCACAGAAGTAGGCAAACTTCATCTCTCTCTCTCTCTCTCTCATCTTAAAAAAATGCCTTCCCTTGATCCCTTTTCCAGCTACTGTCCTACCTTCTTCCCCCACCCATCAAAGCCAACAATCCAAGAGAGGTGTCTACCTCTGTATCTCTGCTTTCTCACCTCCCACTCTTCTCCCTGCAATCCAGGCTGGCTCCACTCCTGCTCGACCTCTGAAACTGCTCTCACCAAGATGGCACTCTTGGTGGTTAAATCCAACAGGCATGTTGAGCCACCCCATTGGATCACCCTGTCATGGTTGATGGGGAGGTCCTCCTGCTTGACACTCTACTCTTAGATTTCCCAACATGAGATTTCCTTGTATTTCTCCAGGTCTTCCTCATTTTCCTTCAGAGTTTACCCTTGAATTGAGCCCTTTCCAGGCTGTCTTCCCCTCTCACTATACTCTCTCCCTGGGAGATCTGATGCCATTGCCCAGTCCAGGCCAATGACTCTAGCATCCACATCTCTGTCCTCGGTGTTTTCTCCTCGGCTCCTGGACACCACCACCTGGATTTCCCACAAGCCTCTTGCACTAGTTTCCTATTGCTGCTGTAACAAATCTCCACAAACTTAATAGCTTAGAACAGCACAAATTTGCTATCTTATAGGTCTGGAGGTCAGAACCTGAGATCGGTCTCAGTGGGCTAAGAATCAAGATGTCAGCAGAGCTGCATCCTTTCTGGAGGTTTCAGGGAGGAATCAGTTTCTTCTTTTTCCAGCTTCTGAAGCAGCCTGCATTCCTTGGTTCATGGCCCCATGTCACTCCAACCTTGGTTTCAGCTGTCACGTCTCCTCCTCTGACTCTGACCCTCCTGCCTCCCTCTTATAATAAGGACTCTTATGATTGCCCTGGGCCCACCAGGTAAGCCAGAATAATCTCCTGCCTGAAAATACTTAATTCAGTCATGTCTACAAAGTCCCCTTTGCCACATTAGGTAACATGTGCTAAGGTTCTGGGACTGAGGATAAGGACATCTTTGGGCGGCCATTGTGCAGCCTACTGTACCCCTCAAACTTGTATCACATCCAAACCTGAAATCATCCACCCCACTGAGAGGCCTCTGTTTTGGTGAAGACCCCCACCCATCCTACTGAGCCAGCCAGAAACATGGCACCATCCTTGACTCTATTTCTCTCATCCTTATATTCAACCAATGAGCTAATCCTAATGATTCTTAGTATCTGGCAAGTAAATTCACATCCCTGCACCCCTACTGCTGCCACCTTGATTTAAGCCACCATCATTTCTATTTGGATTCCCACCATATGCTTTCCCTGCTATTCTTGCCTCTGATCTCCACTCCTCTATCCATTCTGAATACTGTTCATAGAGTGTTCTTCAGAAAACACAGATGTGACAGTTCCCCCGCTACCACCACCACCATTACCAGGAAAAGATTCAGGCTCCTTAATTATGATATTACAACATAATAAGAATACATATTTGGTCTTCATCTCTGGTTCCTGACACAGAGCTCCTTCCTGGCACAGGCCCTTGGAATTTCCTGAGTGTTAAGGGGGAGAGGAGTGTCTTTTGTTGTTCAGAATAAACCTAATGAGGGGACTCTAGGCAGATGGGGCTGGTTGCCAGAGGAACCAACCATGTGATTAGGGGATTGGAACTTTTAGCCCCAGCCTCAGCTCCAGAACTTCCAGGAGTGGAGAAAGGACTGGAGATTGAGTCCAATCTCCAATGGCCAATGATTTAATCAGTCGTGCTACACAATAAAGCCTCCAATAAAGAAAAACAAACCATAAACCAGGAGTTCAGAGAGCATCCAGACTGGTGAACACATCAAGGTGCTAGGAGGGGTATGCCCAGAGAGGGTATGGAAGCTCCGTACAAGCCCCCATCCCATACTTTGCCCTAGGCATCTCTTTCATTTGACTGTTCCTTAGTTGTGTTGGAACAGTCTATTATGTGTTTTATAATAAACTGGTAATAGCAAGTAAAGCACTTTCCTGAGTTCTGTGAGCCATTCTAGCAGATTATCAAACTCAAGGAGGGGGTCATGGGAACCCCTGTTTTATACCTTGTTGGTCAGAAATATAGGTCATGACCTGGGACTTGTGACTGTTGTCTGAAGTGGGGTCAGTGTTATGGGACTGAGCCCTTAACTTATGGGCTCTGTGCAACTCCAGGTAGTTAGTGTCATTGAATTGTACGACACCCAGTTGGTGTCTGGAGAGATGGAGAATTGCTTAATGTAAGGGGAAAACCCACATATTTGGTGTCAGAAGTGTTCTGTGAGTATAGAGAAAAACAGTGTGTCCCTTGTATTCATGATCTGACTCCTACTTACCTTCCAGCACCATCTGAAATTCCTCTCATCAAGATTGCACCTATATTCATATATATGAATAGTAAACATTTTAAAGAACACAAACCAATATGTTAGCAGCTGTTATTTCTAGACAATGGAATCCCAAGAGATTTTCTTTCCTCCTGCACTCTTAGCCTTTAACCACATGAAACCCCCCACAATTCCCAGACGAGGCTCTGGAGATCTGTACATGCTGGTACACCTACTCCGCATTACCTGGCCACAACACACCTGTCACCCTTTCACCTAACCAACCTCAATTCAGCCTTCAGAACTAGCTCAGTTATCACCTCCTCCAAAAAACTCTTCCCTGATGTTGTAGATGGCAAAATTGGCTGGATTCTTTACGGGTCCTGTATCCTCGCCCTTTGCCGGGTGGCTGAACAGCTCCTCCCATCAAGAGGTAGCATCTATTCCCCCACTCCTCAATTCTGAGTTTTCCCATGTGGCTTATCTTGGCCAATGGACTTTTAAGTTTCACACAGAGAGGAACTTTTGGGGGGGGGCTTACCTTTTGATTTGGGTTTTTGTTTTGTTATAAGGGCAGTTTCCCCATTCTGCAACTCCCTTGGTGGCCCTATTCTGTGCCATGGTTTGCAGAGTTGTCCTCCAGGAAGCTTGCCCTAGAGACTGCTTATCCAGCCCACCCAACCGCTGCATGAACTGTTTAGTAATAGTAATCATACTCTAACAATAACAACAAAAATAATAATAAACACTTCTGATCTATTTATTAATAAATCCTTTTCTGCATAAACTAACCACAGTGGATTCTGTTGTCTGCAATTAGGATCCCTAGCAACGTGGAGGAGGAGGAAGGGAGGAAGGGGGAGGGGGATAAGCGAGAGGGGAAGCAGTGGCCAAGGTCACAGCTTCTTTTCTCTTTATGGATTTCTTTAAAGTATGTTAAATTCACAGAAAGATGCCAGTGGCATATTACATTTCTAAAAATTTATATAGTATGATCCAATTTTTGCAAAAGAAAAAGCAATGTATGCATACATTCATATATATGGAGAGTAAACAGTTTAAAGAACATAAACCAATATGTTAGCAGCTGTTATTTTTAGACAATGGAATCACAAGAGATTTTCTTTTTGATGGTTTTTAATTGTTTCATAATGATCATGGATAATAATAATAGGTATATCTCATTTTCTCCAGACCCCACTCTTATTCTCTAATCGTGGTGGGTAGTAAGTTTATCAGACACATCAGTCCTTGCAAATGGATTCTAGGCAAATATATAGTACACATTATTGCTGAAAAGTGCCCCTACTTTTACAGAAAAGAAAAGTGAGACTTGGAGACATGGCATAGCTGATCCTTTTAATGTGCTACCTCTCCCAGGTCACCAATGCCAGCCAGTAAATTGGCAAGAAGCACTGGTTTGGGAGTCAAAGTCTGGTTTCTAATCATTTTGGTCATTTAATAGCTAGATAAGAACTGGAGTTTCTTAACTTCTCAGAGCCTCTGTTTCTCTCATCTGAAAATTGGGTATAATAATAGTACCCACCTCCCAGGGTTGGTGTGAGTCTCCAATGAGATACTGCCATGCTTAGGACACTGCTTGGCAAATCATGCTCAATAAATGTGAGCTGCCATTACTGTTATTATGACTACTATTATCCTGCAGTAATAGGATCACTGTTATTACTATTATTATCCTACTATTATTACTATTTTTATACTACTGTAATTCCTATTGTAACTATTATTATCCTACTATAATACAATTCTATTACTCATATTTCTTTAATTCTGAGAGAGGATGAAGTGGAGACGCTGCCCTAAACATCTTTGTGATCTCTCAGCATGAAGCATAGCTGATGCTAATTTAAGTGACTGGATGAGTGAGTAAATGGATAGATGATGGGAGGATGAATGGAGACAAATATGTAGATGGGAAGTAAATAAATGAGTGAGGTATTGATGGGTGGATGGGGGGAGGGAGGACCTCAAGTATGTCAAATGCCTGGATGGGAAAGCAGGTAGTTGGGTGGAGGAGTGGATGGGTGGGTGGGTGGCTGAATGGATGAATGAGTGGGTGGGTGAGCGTATGGATGAGTGGGTGCATGGATGAGTGGGTGGGTGGGTGGGTGGATGAATGAGTGGGTGGGGGAGCGTATGGATGAGTGGGTGCATGGATGAGTGGGTGGGCGGGTGGGTGGATGAATGAGTGGATGGGTGGGTGAATGGATGAATGAGTGGGTAGGTGAGCGTGTGGATGAGTGGGTGGTTGGGTGGGTGGGTGGATGAATGAGTGGGTGGGTGAGCGGATGGATGAGTGGGTAAGTGAATGGGTGGGTGGGAGTAAGAGAGGGTCTTAAGTGACTTGCTGTGTGAGATGCCTAGATAGATGAGAAGGCTGGTGGTAGAGCCGGTGCCTGGATGTCGGATACTGGATGGACAGGAGCCCAGATGCCTGCTTTCTGGCTGTTCTCCCCTCCATCCCCTCAGCCTGCCCCTTCCTCAGTTCCAACACCCCCAGGGGTAAGCTTCCTGGGGGAGTTCTCCGGCGCCCCCACCCCCAGCTCCCCGCTGGCGCACGGCCACCCGGGGCAGTGGCCCGGGGGCGCGGAGGGCCGTGGGCCGGGGTCGTCTCCCCGCCCCGCCCCGGCGAGTGCCCGGCTCATCTGCATTGACGTCGGCGGCGGCATCGGCCGGGCTCCCGGGAGCCGCGGTGAATTATGATGCGCATCCAGCGCGGCTGCTAAAAAAGGGCAGTGACTCACTCCACTGGCCGCGGGACCTTCCACGAGCGCCGGCCGCGCGAGGCGGGGGCGCGGGGCTGCGGCCAGGTGTGTCTCGAAAGCGACACCGCTAGGGCCATGGCGCGGGTCGGGTGGGAGCCAGAGAGTCCCCCCGGCTGAGGTCCAGCCGCCCCACCTGGGTTCCGCCGCTTGGAACTTTCTCTGGTCCGGAAAAAATCTCCGGCAGGTGTGGCAGGTGGCCAAGGGGAGACCAATAGCTCGTACTCATTGCTCTCCAGTGTGTGCTAAGTACTCTGTGGGTGGCCCTGGAGGTAGGTGAGTATTATCCCTGCTTTGCAGATGGGAATACTGAGGCCAGAGAGGGAAAGGGCCTCCTTAGAGGTGGCACAGCTGGTACTCCAGCCAGATTTCTCCATGTGCTCCACGAAATAGCGATTGACAGACACGGTGGAATGCCCCCGCCTTGTGCCCAGGCCTGCGCCGGTGACACAGAGATGGATGAGAGTGGCCCCGCCTGCCTGGAGCTCACTGTACAGCGCTCTTTCTGAGATAAATCCAGAAGCATTTACCTGGGGGAACTCAATTCCATGCCTTTGCACCTCGCGGACATTTTCGAGCCCTGCTATGTGCAGAGCACAATGGCAGAGGGGGCAGATAGAGGGTTACAAAGATGACTAAGGCAGCCTTGATTCATTTGTGTGTTCACTCACCAAGTAGTTATTAAGACCTAACCTGTGAGCCAGGTGAGTAAGGTAACCCTGCCCTATCCCTGCCCTCACGGAGCACACACTCTAGCAGGGAGGATGGGTAACAGGTGTGAGAAATGCTACATCTGGGCGCTAGAGGGACGTGTAACACACAGAGGGAGCACCTAACCTAACCTAAGCAATCAAGGAGGGATTTCTGATGGAAGAATGTTGAAGTCAAGGTCTGGAAGATAATTAGAAGTTAGACATATGGAAAGGAGGTGGGAAGAGAGTTCAAATAGAGAGAACAGCATGCCGGGCATGGTGGCTCGTGCCTGTAATCCTAGCATTTGGGGAGGCTGAGGTGGGAGGCTCGATTGAGGCCAGGAGTTCAAGGCTGCAGTGAGCTATGCTTGGGCCATTGCACTCCAGCCAGAGTGACAGAGCAAGACTCTGTCTCAAAAAAAAAAAAAAAAGAAAGAAAGAAAGAAAGAAAGAAAAGAAAAAACCAGCATGTGCCTAAGTCCAGAGATGAGAGAGATTATGGTGAGTTTAAAGAACCGAAGGCACTCAATATACCTGCAGCAATGAGGGCAGGTGGGAGCCAGGTCATCCAGGGAACCTAGCTGAGGACTTGGGACTTAGAAAACAAACAAGCTAACAGCTCAGATCACAGCCAGCTGCATCTACCTAGCATTTGCACAGACAGAGGTAAATCAGTTCTGTTTGTACCAAAGAGGGAAGAATGCATGCCCTGCTGGTTGGAAAGGGAGATCAGGGAGGGCTTCCTGACGAAGGCATTTAGGCTGGCCCTGGTCGATAGACTTTCTGTAGCAGGGGAAAAGGGAACAGTCTGGGAAGTGGCATGGATAGCATAGCACCTCATCCAGGCTCTTCATAGACCCTCTTGAATGGCCAGGGAGCCAACCCCCTGGCTAGAGCTAATGCAGTATCATTCTCCTAGGGCCTAGGGTGTGGGTGGAGTAGCCGAATGAGCACCATGGGAAGAGAAGACACAGCCCTGGTTCTTAAGAGGCATCTATCCATTGCTGCCGGCAACTGAAAAGCAGAAATCATTTAATTATTCAACAATATGTATTGAGCACCTACTATGAGCCAGGTGCTGTGATAGGCACTAGAAATCCATTGAGAAGCAAAAACAGACATGGTGCTGCCCACCCTCGTGGAGATTAATTCTAGGAGGGCAAATATTAATGAAAAAAAAGACACAAATAAATGTGACATTCCCACCATAAGGGTGCCCCAGCCACAGGCACATGGTCCTGTGAGAAGGCAGGTGAGGCTTGCTCAACTCTCGAGAGCTTGGGCCAGGTGCTTCAATGATGTGACAGCTGAACCAGGGTCGGAAAGGTAGCAAGGCAGGGGTGGGAGGCACGAGTGTTCAGGCAGAGGGATCAGTGCATGCAGACCCTCTGGGGCAGGGGGATCGGTGTGACTGGAACGATTGGGGATTGCAGCCTGGGAGCAGCGGGACATCATCGGAGTGTGTGACCTGGGCAAACCTATGGGCAGCACACGCCAAGTTCTATGGGGTTGCAGAGAACCAGGGAAAGCAGAGAGCCACCATTACTGACCTGGGTCTTCATGCCTCTCCCTCACTTGACTTTGACAGTAGCTCAGCAAGTTTCTAATCTCCATCTGAGTGAAGAGGAACCTAAGGCATCTGCCCACGTTGACAGCTAGGTCAGCAGAAGAAACCAAGATCCAAACCTCAGTCTCCACAGCCCCATGATCTTTCTAATGGGGATGAGATTAGCCTTCCAGAAGAAGGTAGGCCCAGACATTAGCAGAACGTAGGACTTGGAGGAGGTGAAGAACTTTTCCCCCAAGGGCATGGGGTCATCAGCAACACAGAGATGAGACTAAGGATGGCCCAAGGGAGAAGCAACACAGGCACTGCCTACATGGAAGATAAGGCAGACGAAAAGACGAGAAGGAAATATACAAAGAAATTTCTCTCCAAGGCTTACCTCTGAGCATTATGTGCAACTCATTTTTCTCTTTTTACTTGTCTGTGTTTTCTAAATTTTCTATGATGAGTAGATGTTTCTTGTATAAATAGGGAAAATTGTAGCAGTTATACATTAAGGGGATCGTGTAAGCTTTTTAAGTTCTCGCAGGCAGTATCTATCGTATTTATTTTTTCATCCTCCAATGAAGCCTGGCACATAGTAGGTGCTCAATAAAAGTAAGGGAAAGGATGATGTAGCTAGAGACAGGGGTTACGATGAGGCAAGATGATGGAAGCCCACATCCAGCATTTTGTTCTAAAACAAAGTTCAGGCCAATGTGTCAAAAATCAATTAGTCTTGAAACAAACCGTTGAAACTGTGAACTCACCTCCTGTTGCCTTCATAACATGTAGTGACCACACTCTGACCATATGCTACCTGCACAGCCGACAGATTCCTTGGCAACTTTTAACTGAGCTCTTTCAACGTGTCCAGCCCTGCACAGGCTTTGTAGGGGAAATAGATGCAAGAGAAGAATAAACCAGCGCCCCTTGCCAGAGCAAATATTTTGGTGCTGAGTGATTTGGCGAGAACCGAGAACACTCGCTCAGAGGAGGGCTTCCTCTCCTAACCAAATGGCACCACATACTATGATGTTAAAATATTAGGTTCTTAATCATGAAAACACGGGCATCTGTTTCCGCGGAAGCTCCCTCCCAGATGGTGCATCCCACTGTTTTTGTCGTCTGGAACGGTGTGAGGTTTCTTAAATGGCTTTAAGCTTCCAAATCATACTCCGTACAATGGCAGCCTGTTAATTAAGTGGTCCCTTTGTGATTGCATTTGATAAATATGAGATGAGAAGGGTTTATCGAGATGGGAAGGCAAGCCACAGGGAGGAACTCCTCAGGGCAGAAAGGCTTTTGTGTGGGTGTCATCTGGTGGGCTTCGCGGGAGTCGGGCACAGCTTTGCATGTGCAGAAAGGAATCGGGGACACAGGGACAAAGCCACCTCCCCTATCTAGTGGACGCCTGGCCATGTGCAAGTGGTGCGGGAGGGGCTCTGTGACACCTCCGTCCTCAACTATCTTTTTCTACCGAGGCAGGCAGGGGAACGGAAGCCTTCCAGTTCTTTCTCAGAGCTGAGTGACTCGTGCCGCTGCGCGATGCGCAGTTGTCACTCACGCACTGCCAGGAGCCGTTTTGACTCCAGCCAGCAAGAGTTGGGGAGTGGAGCTCCAAAAAAGGTATCTGCTTTGGAAGCAGTGTTCTGGGTTCTTGGAACAGCAGATGACTGGTGACAACACACAATTAAATATAAACGCTCAGGCCCGAGAACTTGACTTGGAGGGTGGGTGAAGTTTCAGAACTGACTTGTGAAATGTGGCTTTCTCCAGAGACCGGGTAACTTTTTCCAAAAACAGCACACCAAGGAATCAGGCCTAAGGACAAGTAGAGTCTTCAGTGGAATATAGATCTCATCAACTACCCTCCTGCCTCCAGGCAGAAGTAAATCAGCCCCAGGCTAGATAAAAGGACCTGTGGTTCGCAGATGTCTTCTTTGTCTTCTCTGCTGGTTCAACCTTAATTCAATCATTCCTGCAACAAATCTATATTCAGCAGCTACTTGGAGGAAGGCACATATCTGGGGATGTAGGGCCTGGTGGATGTGCGCCTGCCCTTGAGGGGCTTCCAGTCTAGCAGGCTTGTGACTGTGAGCCACTTGGGGGCAGAGGCTTTGGCTTTTATCTTTATACTTCCAGCACCTAGCGCAGTGCCTGCTGTGTAGCTGGTGCTCAGTAAATGTTTGCTGAGCGACTATGTGAGTGAATGCTATGTCCCACCCTCTTCTGCAATAGATGTCCTTCTCTGACTTCTAGATCCTCCTGCCATTGTTAGTGCTTATTTTGGTGGCTCTAAAAAACAGCTGTTTCTTACCTTCTGCACCCTAATGCTTCATCTACTTAGAAATTGTTAATAATTCATCTTTTAGCCTTCACTCCTCCAGCTTCTTCTTGTCTTCCCCTGGCATCAGCATCTGCTCTTGGTCGCCTGTAATAAGAAAAATAATCTGTTTTGGCATCTAATGGCCCGTTACAGCTTGCCAAGATTTTCCCTTGTATGATTTCAAGGGTGTTCAGGAAAGCCCCTAACAAGCCCCAGCATCACCCAGGCTGCACTCACCTGAGTACCACCCCTAACCCCAAACTACCCCCAACTTGTACCCTTGACCCTGAACTCCCAAATCAGCAGATCTAAACTTTCATTCTACCATTAAAATAAGATTCAGAGAGCACCTCCCCTGAAACAGGCAACACATTGACATTCAAAATTTCTCACACTGTAGTGTAAATCACACCAGATCCTAGGCTGCAAGTGGGTTGTGGTAGACAGGAAGGGAAACTGAGAGAGCACAGGAGAGTCCAGAGAATTTACCCCAGACCAGACCTGCTCAGCAGCACATCTTTGACCTTAGCAGAGAGGTTCAGCAGTTACATCTTTTTGTAATTATTATTATTATTAGGACTACTGCTAGTACTGCTATTAGCATTAGTCTACTCTATACATTCTAGTCCAACAAATTTCAGCTTCTTTCATGACACGTGAGCTTGAGTGTTCAATGATGTTTTCACAGCTATCCACAAACTGAGCTGATCCTTTTGCTTTTATTCACTTTAAGTGTCAACAGATGTTCTCTTAAAATATTCACAAGCTGTACCAAAGGGAAAGGTTTTGATGGTGAGGAAATTTAAATAGAACTGGGACTAAGAGGAAAGGATTTCTTTTGGGTAATAAGCACCAGACAGTGCCATGGCCTAATGGAGCCACTTGCTTCCTTGCCTGTCTTTTAACCAGTTTTTTCCTCCTTCCCGGGGACGGGAGATCCTCAGTTCAGCAGCTGACTTCCCGGAGGACTTTGTGGAAGCTGGCTGAAGTCTCTCTTGTGTGTTCAGGGGATGAGCCTGCAGCATCCTTAACCCTGAGCACTTCCTTCCCACCACAGCTGGGCTATCCACTTGTGTCTTCACTCCTGCAGCCGCCACCGGACCCTACGGTGGCTGTCTCAGTTTCACACTGGCTCTTCCACTGGTCAGGTGCTCCTGCATCCTATCCATTGGCTTCCGGTCTCCTGTCTTCTAACTTCCGCATATTTCTTGACTCCTTGCCCACAGCCTGATTGGACTGCTCAGCTCCAGATGCTTCTGAGGTACACACTGCCCCTCTTGTCTGATTTCCCCAGGCCTAGCTTCCTTCCTGCTCTCCACGAGCCATCATGATTGTGGCCCCTACAGAACAAACATAGAGAATCCAAAGCCATAACCTCCCAGACATCCCCTTGAGATGACAGAGTGCAGAAGTCTGGCTGCAAATTGCTGGACAAGAAATGGGTCATGACCTGCCCCAAACAGCACCTTGGTCCTCCTGGTTATCCCGGGCCACGGCCTGCACACTCCGTCACTGCTCTGACACGTCTTCCATCCTGCCTGGCCTTCCTCGGGACATGGAAGCCACCGAATGGCAAAGCCACAGAGGGACTGCAGTGTTCAGCTTCTCCCCTCAGCCTTGCTCACAAGGAGGCAAAATTTCCTCCAGAAGCATAGAAGGGAATGCTACGTTGGTTTTTTTCTAAATAGATTTTATTTTTTCAGGCACTTTTAGGTTCACAGCAACATGGAGTGGAAAGTACAAATTGCTCCCAGATAGCACCTGCCCACACACATTTATAGCCTCTCACACCATCAACATCTCCCACCAGAGAGGAGCATTTGTTGCAATAGATGAACCTACATTGACACACCATTATCACCCAAACCCATAGTTTACATGAGGGCTCACTATTGGGGCTGCACATTCTACGGGTTTGGGCAAATATATAACGATACGCATCCACCATGGTTGTGTTATACTGAGTAGCTTCACTGCCTTAAAATCCTCTGTGCTCCATCAGTTCTTGCCTCCCTCCACACAAACCCATGGGAACCACTGATCCTTTTACTGTCTCCATAATTTTGCTTTTTCCAGAATGCCATGTAGTTGGAATCATATACTATGTAGTCTTTTCAGTGTGGCTTTTTCACATAGTAATAGGCATTTAAGACTTCTCCATGTCTTTTTCTTTGGGGGATGGGGGAGACTGAGGGAGAGGGTCTTACTCTGTCACCCAGGCTGGAGTGCAGTGGCGTCATAACAGCTCACTACAGCCTCAAACTCCTGGGCTCTAGCAATCCTCCCACCTCAGCCTCCTGAGTTGCTGGGACTACAGGCATGTGCCACTATATCCAGCTAATTATTATTATTTTTTTTTTAGAGATGGGGTCTTGCTATGTTGCCCAGGTTGGTCTCAAACTCCTGGCTTCAAGCAATTCTCCTGCCTCAGCCTCTCAAAGTGCTGGGATTATGTAGGTGTGAACCATCACTCCTGGCCCTCCATGTCTTGTAATGGCTTGATGGCTCATCTCTTTTTAGTGCTGGATAATATTCCATAGTCTGGCCGGACCACATTTTATCCATTTACTTACAGAAGGACATCCTGGTTGCTTCCAAGTTTGGGCAATTATGAATAAAGTTGCTATAAACATCCATGGAGAATGTAGTTTTTAATTATGTTCCTTATCAACGGTGACTTCTTGAAGAGCATGGATGAGTTATAACAAACACGTGGATCAGTATGTAGGACACATAGCAAACCCAAGACTTCCAAACACCTGGCTGTCGATAAATCCTTCAAGGAGCTTGTGAAAGACATACGCTTTTGAGCCCCATTCCCAGAGACTATTCAGTAGGCCTCTAGGAAATCACCAGCTATAAGGAACCCAGGCTTAACCTACAAAAGGAAGGAAGCAATGGAAAGTTAAAATCTCCTTGTTCTCACCAGGGGGGGTCACACACAATAAGGAGGTTGGAGATTAACATCCAAAACTCATCTGATGGAGACATTTTGTTCTTCCCTGAGCCTCTTGGGGAAATGACATGGTGGCTTAAAGAATTGTTGATATGTGCTATCCTCTCCCATTAAAAGGAGCTAAAAAAGCCCTGGGCACCAAGATGTGAACTATTTCCTTCAGGGTAGAATGGAGCAGCTAAAAATAGCCTTGGAAAATAAGGAGTTGTAGAGGTTCAACAAGGAAAACAAATCAGAAATAAATCTGGCACTGAGAAAGAAAGGAGAAAGAGACAAACTCTCACAGGCAGCGGAGAGAAGGAGGCTATTAGCTTGGGCACATAAAAACAGGTACATTTTTCCCACCCGCAGAGCTGCTGGCTGGCATTCCTGCAGCGTAAATCAGTCCCTCCAGAGGAAAGGAAGATGAGTCAGAGGACCAGCCAGGAGAGGCTGGGTTATGCCAGGGTAACAACCAACCTCCCAACCTCAGCAGCTCCAAAGCACACGGGTTTATGTCTCCCCCGTGTTATGCATCCAGTGTTGGTGGCCAGGGTCTGTGGTCCTTGTGATCACTCAGTTATCCAGGTCGACAAAGGCTTCACCTCCACGTGTGCCTCCAGGACCCTCATGGCAGAGGTCAGAGGGTGCTGTACCATCGGGCACTGGCAATTAAATGCACCTGCCCAGAAATGCTGCACATCCCTCTCGCTCACGTTTCATTGGCCAAGGCAAATCACATGGCCCTGCTTGCGTTCCAGTGGGATAAGGAAGTGAGATCGTACCATGTGCCCAGGAGGAGGAGAATGAGGATAGATGTAAACAGCTCCATGGCTACTATAGTCAGATAAAGTCGCTGAGAAAGGATGTGTGGAGTGAACACGGGCAGTGGAGGGAAGCTTCCTTTGGAGCCACCAGTGTGCAACTTGGGTGTCATCTCTCTCCTTAGCAGTCAAGAGGAGCAGGCCCTTCCAAAGCCCCTGAGGGTATTCCTGCTTCACTTCCTGCCTGTAAGGACAGCAGAGTGGAGAATAGCCCTGAGTCACACTGACCTCCACGCACATCCAGAGCCTACCAGTTGTATGACCTTGCCTGGAGCAAGTCATTTAATCTCTCCGGACCTCCCTTTAGCTGTCTGAAGTGGATGACAATTGTTGAGAGGATTAAGTGAAATTATACAAGGAAAGAGCTTTAGGCCAGAGCTGCTCAAACTGGGCTATACCAGTGAGTCATTTGAGGAGCTTTTTAACATGCAATTCTGATATAGCAGATCTTAGGTAGGGCCTGAGGTCTTGCATTTCTAACATGCTCCCAGGTGATGCCAATGTTGTTGATCCATGAACCACACTTTAGTAGCAAAAATTGAGAGCAGACACTGCCCACACGTAATGGCAGATCTTAAAACTGGATCCAGGGATTCCCACAGCTCTGCTGCTCCCACCCTCAAAGAATAGAAGTTACAGCTGCTTGTTGGTACAGATGCCCATGTCTGATGCCTCCAGAGATACATGTTCTATGGAGTCCTTGTGGTTAAGGGAGCCTGGCTTGTACCTAAGATTACTGACATTATCATTTCTCCCAGGGCTTCTCATAGACAGAGGGGAAGAAGGGAATGTGGAGACAGTGCTTTCAGGTCCCCTAGAGATAGACAGGACAGGATCAAGATTGTCCCTATCAGTTTTCAGCCCCTTGATTTGTCTTCTACTTTCTCCTAAAAAAGAAAGGAAAAAAATAATGCAAGGAAACGAATGCGTACAGTGAGCGTGCACACAGGAAGACTGAACAAAAGCAACACTCAGGTGGTGGAAAGAGCTCTCTCCTCTACCTACAGACAAGCAGCCCAGCAGGAACCCCAGCTTCATAGTCGGCCAAGGACTGATGCTTTTCTTCCTGCCTCTTTGAATATACTACTGAAGAGTCTCCCTTGAGCAAAGGACTCTGATGGAGGAGATGCGATTTCCATGTCTTACTCTGCTGTTCACATGCAGGGGAACTCGGGAATCCCTTCATCTTCACGGGTCTCAGTATTCCTACGTGAAAATGGGCCAGTAATGCAGATCCTCCTACCACAGCCTTAGCTCAGGGGGCCACATGAAAGAGATCACAGATGTGAATGCATTTTGAAAGGGAAAATCTGTGCTTACAGGGAGAGTATAATTGTTCATTTGACTACAAGTAGGAAATCAGCGAGAAGACCGACATCACACAGGGAACACTGGTTAGTGTGTTCTTTAATCATACTTCTGTTGTCAACTCTAATGGCATCGTTATTTGCACTTGGCTCCCTCCCCTTTGCGGGAGCCATTTGTGCTTGTCAGTTAGGCCTGCGTGACTGGATTTCCACAAGGTGCGAATCAATTGAGCCGCTCTGGCCCCACCATCGCTGGCACACAAACAAAATCAAGGCTTTAGGGCAGTGATCCCCAACCTTTTTGGCACCAAGGACCAGTTTCATGGAAGACAATTTTTCCATGGACCAGGGCAAGGGTGGGGGTGATTTGGGGATGATTCAAGCGCATTACATTTATTGTGCAGTCAAACCTCTCTGCTAATGATGATCTGTATTTGCAGCTGCTCCCAGCGCTAACATCACTGCCTCAGCTCCACCTCAGATCATCAGGCGTTAGATTCTCATAAGAAGTGCAGGACCTAGATCCCTGACATGCGCAGTTTACAGTGGGGTTTGTGTTCCTATGAGAATCTAATGCTGCTGCTGATCTGACAGGAGGCGGAGCTTATGCGGTGATGCGAGTGATGGGGAGCAGCTGTAAATACAGATGAAGCTTCACATGCTCACCCATGGCTCACCTTCTGCTGTGCAACCCGGTTCCTAACAGGCCACATACTGGCACCAGTCCTCGGCCCCAGGGGTTGAGGACTGCAGCTTTAGGGTATTCTTTTGTGGGCTAATAAGTGACAATTATTTGAAAGAAAATCAATATAAATGGGATGCAGATTTGAGAATTTGTCCTTCCCACTTCTTCTACCTTTAGCTATGTCTGCAAACTTATTGGCCAATAGCTTTCTCCCTGTCTTCGTGTCCCATGTTAAGAGCACTGGCTTTGGAGTCAGACAGGCCAGAGTGAGACCCAATTCAGATTCTTCCCTTGCCTTGCTGTATGTCCTTTGGCAAATTGCTGAACTCTTTAAGCCTCAGTGTTCTCAGCTTTAAATGGGAATAATTGGAGCCCATCTGGCATGGGTTGCTGTAAGGTTTAGGCGTGTAAGTAGGATGTTATTAAGAAGTAGTAGTTGGTTGGCGAGAGGACAGGTGAACATGGCAGAGGAGGCAAAATTTCACAGCCCAATTCATTCAACTTTTGAAGCATTGGTTGTGCAAGGTGCAGTCAGCCATTGTTGTGGAAAAGAATTGGGCTCTTTTTGTTGAGCAATGCTGGCTGTGGGCCTTGCAGTTTTCAGTGCATCTCCTCAATTTGCTGAGCGTACTTCTCAGGTGTAATGGTTTCGTCGGGGTTCAGAAACCTGTAATGGATCAGACCACCAAACAGTGACCCTGACATTTTTTGGTGCAAGTTTGGGTTTGGGAAATGCTTTGGAGATTCTTCTGGGTCCAACCACTGAGCTAGTTATTGCCAGTTGTCGTATAAAATCCACTTTTCATCACACGTCACAATCCCATGGAGAAATGGTTTGTTGTGTACAATAAAAGAAGACGGCACTTCAAAACGATGATTTTTTTGGATTTTCGGTCAGCTCACAAGGCTCCCACTTATGGAGCTTTTTCACCTTTCCAATTTGCTTCAAATGCCGAACGACTATAGAATGGTCGACGTTGAGTTCTTTAGCAACTTCTCATGTAGCTGTAAGAGGATCAGTTTCGTTGATTGCTCTCAATTGGTTGTTGTCAACTTCTGATGGCCGGCCACTGTGCTCCTCATCTTCAAGGCTCTCGTCTCCTTTGCAAATCTTCTTGAACCACCACTGCACTGTACATTCATTAGCAGTTCCTGGGCCAAATGTGTTGCTGATGTTGCGAGTTGTCTCCCTGCTTTACAACTCATTTGGAACTCGAATAAGAAAATCACTCCTGGCCAGGTGCAGTGGCTCACGCCTGTAATCCTAGCACTCTGGGAGGCCGAGGCGGAAGGATCACTTGAGCTCAGGAGCTCGAGACCAGGAGTTTGAGTTCTTGTCTTTTGAAAAAGAAAATTGCTCACATTTGATTTTTGTCTAACATCATTTCCATAGTCTAAAATAAATATAAAATAAACAGCAAGTAATAAGTCATTAGCAAAAAAAAACATAAATGCACATTAAAATGATGTATAACACATCCACATTTAAGAATGCATTCCAAAAAAAATGTATTCCAATATCAAACAGCAAATGTCAATGATGCTAAAACTGTAATTACTTTTGCACCAACCTAATAAATTTAAAGTCCTACTGTCTCTAAAATTCAATTAAAGCCTCCACACTGAATACAATAGAAAGTAATTACCCCTATACGCTACACAAGGGTGCGAGTTCCCTGGACACACTTAATCTGTCAGGAAAGGAAAGCAGAACCAGTCCAGCAACAATAATCCCATTAACCAGCAACAGAAGAGAAGACTGGATATTCATAAGGGGTTGGAAGAGTCTAGGGATTCTGGTACATGTCCCCTCTTCAGCTCAATGACAAGAAAAGAAGAGTGCCAAGTATGTGGGCGGAGGGGAACACAGCCAAGAGAAACATTCACAGAGGCTGGGGATGCCTTGCAAGAACTGATGCCGGGACGTGCTACCAAAGGCAGCAGAGCTGCAGCTCATGGTGGGCCCCAGCAGAAGATGCTGTGGGGTGGACAACCTGGGCAGGAGCTGAGGAGTGTCCCCAGGGGTCAGCCTGAATGTTCACTCAGCGCCTCTGAGAATCTGCAAGTGCACCCCTGAGAGCCAGCAAGTGGCCATCTGCCCCAAAGAGGGCACTGGTGGCTGCTGATCCCAACATTCCTACAAGAGAATCCCTTCGTCCTTAATCCCACCCTACCCTGACACCCACGCTGAGAGGCAGGAAAGAAAGTTAAGTACAAGTGAAAAAAGAGAGCATGTGCCCCTCCCACCAATCCCATAGCCTGAGTTGGGGGTTGGGGGGACTTTGACTAGGATGGGAGACTGAAGCTTTGGTATAGCCTTGAGGGACCATTTAACACCTGAAATTGAGCATGAGTATGAATACAAACAGTACTTGTTAACCTAAACTGATGAGAAAGCAGAGTATGGATCTGTCCCGTATCTCACCCAGGGGCTTGAAGGAGTCTGCGAGCATCCTGGAGTGCAGCATTTAGAGGGAAAAATAAATCCCTTTTCTGTCTGTGGCCCACGGAGTCCAGTCCATGCCATAAACTGGTTCCATAGAGCGAGTGCTCAGCTCTGGGACTGGTACATGGTCAGCAGTCAGATGACAGTGGTTGTTACTGTCATTTTTATCTTAAAGTCCTTTGCAAACTGATATATACCTTTTTAGTTAATGTGCAGAAATATAATATACCTAGTACAGCAGAGGATGGACAGGTTTCTTACCTTGTTTTTAAAAATTTTAAAAGTTCCTGTCTTCCCAGATGAATCTGGAACCTCCTCAGAATGAGGCTGCTGTGTGGTGTGTCTACAGATTGTGATTGGAACCTGCAAAGGCTCTTCTCCCACCTTGGAACATCACAATGATATTGTGTCTGCCACCTGCTTCAGCCACAGGCAGGTCGTGTGAGGCCTGGTAGGGGGTTATCTTCCTGATACCTGGTTAAGGTGTAACAGAAACCAGGTGCTGTTGGCCTTCTGTTGGAACGGAGTACCCAACCTGCTCAGATCCCTCCTCTCCTTGTTCCTCCCTCAAAGTCTTCCCGTCCCAGGGCTTATTGCCTCTGGGTCCTCCTCTCTGCTTTCCTAGCACGTCTGAAAAACCAAGCCATTGGTTGACATAGCTCTAAGAGGCCAAGGACCCAGTTAGAATCCTTGTTCTACCATTTACTACCTGGAAGCCCAGGCCAATTATCTTCCTCTCACCTGGCTTTTGCATTCCCATCTGTGAAATGGGAATGGTGGCACCTGCCCTGTTGATTTCACAGGGCTCTTCTGGGGGTCAGTTGCAGTTGTGGATGTGGGAGGGTTTGGAAAACTTTAAAGCACAGTATAAATGATTATCAAGGAGCTCATGAGTGTAATGTCTTTATTCCTTCTGCCCAGATAACACTCTGCACGTGGATGGGTTGGACCTCAGTGCACTTTGGAGGTGGAATTCTAGAAATGTGATAGGGTCAGTGTGAAACAGTTTTTGACAAACCTCAATCTGTCCTACTAGCCGATTAAAGATCTAGTTTGCCTCTGATACTAAAATCCCCACAGAGTCAGTGTTTGATCTGGCCCACTTCTGGATCTGCCCAAAATTTGCTATTTGGAAAAAAAAAAAAAAACCTGTCAAGATATAAGGTTTCTTTCTAAGTTTCTTCCTCCTTTATGTAAACATTCCCCAGGCAGGGCACGCTCAGTACCTCCAATACAGTCAATATTGTGGCTCAGCCCTGCCCTCCCCTTGAGTAAGGATCGTGCTCTATTCGATAGCCCTGGGAGGCCCTCAGAATGGCTGGGCTGGCCAGACCCACCTGTGCAGCTCTCTGCACGGGCCCAGAATCTTCTGAGGAGAAGCCTTTGTCCTCGGTGCCGACAAGTAACACAAGTGCTCTCGAGCCAAGAAAAACACTTCCATGGGCCCCCGAGAGGTAACATCCAAGTCCAGTTGTGGCTCCAGACCGAACCGAGCAATTAAATCAGCGTCTGCCCCTGCCCCAAACCTCAAAAATGTTACCATCTTGCACGTGTCAAGAGGGTTATTTATGAAACTATTTGCTTGTCAACCCCAGAAGGACATTCTGTACTTTTTCTTTGAAATACTGTATATTTATGAACCATGGCTCGAAAACTAACTTTGGCAGGAGTATTTATCGGAGAAAAATTCTATCGGCCCCCCTGGCAAAGCACAGCCTGTGTCCAGTCACCGTCGCGTGGTGGCCGGGCCAGGGCCTGGCAGGGAGCTGGTCTGTGGCTCCCTGCCGCGGAGAATGAATCCCAGATGTGTGCTTCTTCAGGGGAAGGATCGCAATTTCAGATAAGAGCCTTGCTTTTTTTTTTTTTTCTTAACCTCCACTCCCAATCGAGAAGCATGCTCAGATAATTAGCCTCCCATGTTTAGAACATGCAGCCTATCTGCCATCTCCTGCTTTTGATATTTGATGCTCTAGCATCCTCCTCCCTGACCTTTTATTTATTTATTTTTTTTTAATATATATTTTTTTATTTCAGCTCATCATGGGGGTACATAAGTTCAGATCATATACATTGTCCCTGTCCCGCCCATCCCCCCGAGTCAGAGTCCCAAGCGCGTCCGCTCCCACTCTCCAGACAGTGCGCCTGGCACTCGCCATGTATTCATACCTCGATCCCCTCCCCCCCCCACCTCCCCGGGTCTGCACCCTCAAGCATGACCATTCCCCAGAGGGTGCGCAATGCACTCGTCATGTAGGCATACACCCATCCCCTCCCCCCACCCCCCCATCCCAGTCTGATATCCAATTGGTATCCTTCCCTGATGTACATTTAGGTGATGATCAGGGAAACCAGTTTTCTGGTGAGTACATGTGATGCTTGTTTTTCCATTCTTTGGATACTTCACTTAGTATAATGGGTTCCAGCTCTCTCCAGGAGAACCAAAGAGATGTCGTATCATCGTTATTTCTTATAGCTGAGTAGTACTCCATGGTATACATATACCACAGTTTACTAATCCATTCGTGGATCAATGGGCACTTGGGTTGTTTCCACATCTTTGCGATTGTGAATTGTGCTGCTATAAACATTTGGGTACAGGTGTCTTTGTTAAAAAATGACTTTTGTTCTTCTGGGTATATGCCCAATAATGGAATTGCTGGATCAAATGGTAGGTCTACTTGAATCTGTTTAAGGTATCTCCATATTGCTTTCCATAGGGGTTGCACTAGTTTGCATTCCCACCAGCAGTGTATGAGTGTTCCTGTCTCTCCGCATCCACGCCAACACGTGTTGTTTTGGGATTTTTTGATAAAGGCCATTCTCACCGGAGTTAAGTGGTATCTCATTGTGGTTTTGATTTGCATTTCCCTGATGATTAGGGATGTTGAGCATTTTTTGATACGTTTTTTGGCCATTCTTATGTCTTCTTTTGAAAAATTTCTATTCATGTCCTTTGCCCATTTTTTGATAGGATTGTTTGATTTTTTTCTTGCTGATTTTCCTGAGTTCTAAATAGATTCTTGTTATCAGTCTTTTATCTGATGTGTAGTATGCAAAAATTTTTTCCCATTCTGTAGGCTGTCTGTTTATTTTCGTGACTGTTTCTTTGGCTGTGCAGAAGCTTTTTAATTTAATCAGGTCCCATTCGTTTATTTTTGTTGTTGCTGCAATTGCCTTAGGGGTTTTCTTCATAAATTCTTTGCCTAGACCAACGTCTGTGAGAGTCTTTCCTACATTTTCTTCTAGAATTCTAATCGTTTCCCATTTAAGGTTTAAATCTGTTATCCACCGTGATTTGATTTTTGTGAGAGGTGAAATCTGTGGGTCCTGTTTCAGTCTTCTACATGTGGCTATCCAGTTTTCCCAGCACCATTTATTGAATAGGGACTCTTGTCCCCAGAGTATTTTTTTGTCTATTTTGTCAAAGATTAGATGATTATATGAGGATGGTTTTATATTTGGGTTTTCTGTTCTGTTCCACTGGTCTGTGTCCCTGCCCTTGTGCCAATACCAAGCAGTTTTAAGCACCACAGCTTTGTAGTATAGTTTGAAGTCTGGCAAATCAATACCTCCCATTTTGTTTTTATTGCTTAAGATTGCTTTTGCTATACGGGGTCTTCTCTGTTTCCATACAAAGTGTATAATTATTTTTTCTAAGTCTGTGAAAAATGATGTTGGTAATTTAATAGGAATTGCATTGAATCTATAGATTACTTTGGGTAGTATAGACATTTTAACGATGTTAATTCTTCCAATCCATGAGCATGGTATGGATTTCCACTTATTTACGTGTTCTGCAATTTCCTTCCTTAGCGTTTCATAGTTCTCTTTATAGAGGTCCTTTACCTCTTTAGTTAAATATATTCCTAGATATTTTATTTTCTTTGTTGCTATTTTGAAAGGTATTGAGTCCTTAATTTGGTTCTCCAATTGAATGGTATTGGCATATATGAATGCCTCTGATTTGTGTGTATTGACTTTGTAACCTGAGACATTACTGAATTCGTTAATTAATTCCAGGAGTCTCTTGGTTGAGTCCTTGGGGTTTTCCAGATACAACATCATATCATCAGCGAAGAGTGAGAGTTTGATCTCTTCTGTCCCTATTTGGACACCTTTGATTCTGCTCTCTTGTCTGATAGCTCTCGCAAGGACTTCCAATACAATGTTGAAAAGTAATGGGGACAGTGGGCAGCCTTGTCTGGTTCCAGTTCTGAGTGGGAATGCTTTCAATTTTTCCCCATTCAGTATGATGTTGGCTGTGGGTTTGTCATATATGGCTTGTATTATTTTTAGGTAGGTCCCATTTATGCCTATGTTGTTAAGTGTTTTTATCATAAAAGGGTGTTGAATTTTGTCAAATGCTTTTTCTGCATCTATTGAGAGGATCATATGGTCTTTATTTTTGCTTCTATTTATGTGGTTAATTACATTTATAGATTTTCGTATGTTGAACCACCCCTGCATCTCTGGGATGAAGCCTACTTGGTCGTGATGAATTATTTTTTTAATCAGCACTTGGATACGATTTGCTAGAATTTTATTGAGAATTTTTGCATCTACGTTCATGAGAGAAATTGGTCTGTAGTTTTCTTTTTTTGTTGCATCCTTTCCTGGTTTTGGTATCAATGTTATATTGGCTTGGTAGAATGTGTTGGGGAGAATTCCATCCTTCTCAATATTGAAGAATAGTTTATGTAGGATGGGTATCTGCTGCCTTCAGGAAACACACTTAACCGGCAAAGATGCATTTAGACTGAAAATAAAAGGATGGAACTTGATATTTCAAGCAAATGGTAGCCAAAAGAAAGCTGGTGTGGCAGTTTTAATTTCAAATAACTTAGTCTTTAAACCAACAAAAGTAATAAAAGACAAAGACGGTTACTACATACTGGTGAAAGGCACAATTCAACAAGAAGACATAACCATACTTAATATATATACACCCAATCTAGGTGCACCCAGATTCATAAAGCAAATCCTACTCGATCTAAACCAAATGATAGACAACAACACTTTAATAGTTGGAGACTTTAACACCCCACTGACAGCACAGGACAGATCCTCCAAGCAGAAAATAAGCAAAGACATAGTAGACTTAAACAGAAGGCTAGAACAAATGGGCCTGACTGACATCTACAGGACATTCTACCCTAAATCCACTGAATATACATTCTTCTCATCGGCTCACGGAACATTCTCTAAGATTGACCATATCCTAGGCCATAAAGCAAGTCTTAAAAAAATTAAAAAAATAGAAATCATACCCTGCATCTTCTCAGACCACAATGGAATAAAAGTAATAATGAACCCTAACAGGAACTCTCATTCCTACTCAAGATCATGGAAGCTAAACAACCTTCTTCTGAATAACAATTTTGTAAAAGAAGAAATTAAGTCAGAAATCAAAACATTCTTTGAATTAAACGACAAAGGTGACACAACTTATCAAAATCTATGGGATGCAGCTAAAGCAGTCCTGAGAGGAAAATTCATTTCCATAAATGCTTATTTCAAAAAGACAGACAACTTACAAATAGACAACTTAATGAATAGACTCAAAGAGCTGGAGAAAGAAGAACAGACTGACCCCAAACCCAGCAGAAGGCGAGAAATTGTTAAGATCAAATCAGAATTAAATGAAAAAGACAACAAAAATACTATAAGGGAAATTAATAAAACAAAAAGTTGGTTCTTTGAAAAGATAAATAAAATAGACACACCACTGGCTAGACTAACCAAGAGCAGAAAAGAAAAATCTTTAATAACTTCCATCAGGAACATGAAAGGAGAAATCACAACCGAAGCCACAGAGATACATGACATTATCTATGAATATTACAAAAATCTTTATGCACACAAATTGGAAAATGAGGAGGAAATGGACAAATTTTTAGAAACACACAGCCTTCCCAAGCTCAATCAGGAAGAAATAGAATTCCTGAATAGACCAATATCAAGAACTGAAATTGAAACAGCAATAAAAAACCTTCCCAAAAAGAAAAGCCCTGGTCCAGATGGGTTCACACCTGAATTCTCCCTGACCTTTTAAAGTCCCCCAATTTGGAGAGCGAAGCCTCTGATCTCCCCATTTTAGCATCTGCTTGTCTATTGCTAGCACATAACGCACAGAGAGCCACTTTGTGGTAAAACAGATAGACTCTAATCTGGGACATAAAAAGTCCTCCAAGAACTGTTGACCCCAGCCTTCCCTAGAAACCGCACCCGTGGAACTAGAGCACCTCCAGCATGGCCTTGTGGGCCGCTTCACTGGCCAACAGAGTCTTCTGCTGCTGGGGACCCTGAACCCCACCAACATCATAGCAGATTTCCTGCTTTCTCATGAGTTTGGGTGATGCATTTATAATCCATTTTTCTGCTCTCTTTGGAGTTGAAGGGCCTAAGGTGGGAGTGGTCTCTGAGTATATATATGCTGTTTGGTGACAGATAAAAAAAGACAAGGACATGTATACAGCAACTTAGAGAGATCCAGAGTAACAGAGAGATCTTTACACTCAAAGAGTGAGATTCATCTTCATGTGATCTCTACAATATAGTCCTAGGGCTGAAAATGCCTATATGTTTATTCTCAAAGCCTCTTCAGCCTTAATTAAGGGCTTGCTTATCCAAAAGTCTTGATCTGCAATGACACACCTGGTATTCTTAGAGACAAATATCATGCTTGTTTCCTCACCATGCCACATGATAGTATACTAAATTAATATCAGTATTGTCATTTACTAAATATTTAGCATTTCATATACTCTGTTTCTGATTCTTAGAAACTACAAAGATTTTATTATCCCTAATTTTCAGGTTAGAAAACTACTGAGGCAGGGAATGGTTGAGTAGCTTTCCAACAGTCATGTAGCTGACTACAGGCGAGCTGGTATTTGGACTCGGAATTTACCAGCTCTGTGATGGGAGAGAAGAGAAAAGAAGTTGAAGGAAGGAGAGAGGGGGAAAGTTGAGGCATAAAACAGTACCATCAACTTTGGACATTTAGTGTTTTTTTTTTCCCCAAGCTGCACTTCCAGCCTCAGTTGACCTTCCTGAGTGATGCATGTCACCCGAAGGACATGTCCCTGCATGCAGGGCTCCAGTGTGCACATCCAAGAGAGCTCCAGGGCGGAATGTCTCCAGGGGAGAGGGCTCCGTGTCATCCTTGGGCTTTTTGGCAATGGGGACACCAGCAGATCCAGCAGGGGGTTATTTGGGGCCATATCAGGAATTTAAAATCCCTGAAAGTTTCTGGGGTTGGTCACTGGGACTCAGACTCCCCTGAATGCTTGCTTCTCCTTACCAAGGTCAGGGCACAGAATCAAGCTGTCTCTCTGCTCATTCCTCCCCTGCCCCAGGCCTTAGCCCATCCGACCCAGGGCTGGCACCTTGCCAGCAGGGAGCGATGCCTTCTGGAACAGGCAGGTCTTTGGGGCCCTGGCCACAGTCCAGGGTCAGAAGGCTGGGGGTGGATCTCCCCCAGAGGTGTGAGGGCAGCTGGGCTATAAATCCCTGGCCTGGGCAGGGGTACAGAGCCAGCAAGCTCACCCGAGGAGCAGGGACAAGAGGAGAGAGAACTGCTTGAGGACGGGCCTCAGGCAGCCTGCAGACCTTGGCAGCGAGCGGGGGTTTCCTCCAAACAGGGTCTTCGCAGAGTCACCAGCATAGCATTTCTGAGTCTCCATAACCTTGTGAGTTTAAGCAGAGATGCAAGATTGTGTCACAAAAACCCCATCCTTAAAGCAAAGTCCACCCTGGTTCTTACCCTTTTTCTGCTGCTGTGTGAACTTGGCCATGCAGCTTGATCCCCAAGCCTTACTCTTCTTCCCTGAAAAACAGGAAGAATGCTTTATCCCCCTCCATCCGAGGGCAGAAGCTGTGTATTTGAGCTCTTAATTCAGACAGCCTCCTTCACTTCTTAGATGAGTTACTTAATCTTAGTTTCCTAGTCCTTAAAATGGAAATAATGATATACTTACTCCACAGAGGTGTTGTGAAGATAAACTGCAACATGAATAGGAAGAGATTTGGTTCTTGGCACATAAGAGGTGCTCAATCTGTGAGCTATTTTTTTTTAATAAATTTAACTTCCTGGAGAAAAAAATAAAACATGGTAATGGTAATGTACTTGGATACTGTCTATTAATGTGAGGGATGATTAGTCCCTATATCCAGATAGGTAAATTAAATTCAGAAATGTTTACAGATTTGGCCAAGTTGCATAGCCAAGCATCGCTGATTTGGGAAATAAACTCACATCTGCGATGATAAGAAAACTGCTCCCAGGTTGACCTTGTTCCAGGAAAGTGTATTTGCTGGGGAGGGAGGTGAGCAGATGGAAGAGCTCAAGAAATGCAGCGATGCCCTAGATTAGGGCCAATGATCATGCCAGTGCCATCAGAACTTTGTAGGAGGGTGAGGCCTCCAGAGTGTGTCCTTGCCAGGCACCCAATGGCCACACTTGCTAAAGGCCACCACCTAAAGGAAGAACGACTGCTACAAATCGGGAGGGATGAGTTTTCCAGACTTGAACTGCATCCCTGGAGCTGGATGGTCCCAGCCAGTGTGGTCCAGTGGGAAGAGCAACCATGTTGAAGGCAGAGAATCCTAAGTTCAAATCCTCTCTCAGCCCCTCTCTTGCTGATCTTGGGCAACTTACTTAACCTCTTTGAGACTCAGCTTCCCCAGGCCCTAAGATGTGGATATTAAGTGCCTTATTTCGGGTCTATCAGGAGGATTAAAAAATATAAGTAGTAAGTGCTTAACTGATTAACTTATTAAGCACCTTACTTCTCCTTGCACATTTCACTGAAATGGACTATTGTTGGAATCCCCCAAAATAAGAGAGGCCTCCACCTTTATTAATGCCCTGATATTTAGAGACACAGGATCAACTTCTAGTCAAGAGGGCACGGTAAACTGAGGCAAGAAGCCCTACCCATTCAACATTAGAAATGTCAGACTAACAACATTTTTAATTTTTAGGAAACTATATGGGCCTTACTGAAAATCAAGAGAGAATCTCCAGGTGCCAGGCATGAAGAGAGAAGGTTGGGCCTGCCTGAGTCACCGTGGAAGCCCACGGTTGTCCAGAACAATGACCATGGCACTATGCGAAATCTCCAATCAACAAAGAGTCATTATGACTGGTGTGCTACTCTTACAAATGCAGACAAGGACACTCGGACACTGTAGAAAGATTAATCCTGAAGTGTCCAGAAAATTCCATTACCCAGAATCCCACACTCTACGTCTTTCTTTTACTCCAGGTTTTACCATGTCTATCAGGAAATGCTTGTGCTGACTTTTCCTTTTATCCATAATCACTCCGAGTGTTTAGCCATTTTTCTTTCCTACATTGCTCTGCTCCTTTGGAGGGGAATGGCAGACCCTCCCCAGACAAGAATGAAATACTCTGACTGGTTTTCAGGGACCATTGTGCTTCTTTCTAGTGTACCCCTAAAGACTATTTTTATTGGGTAAAAATGCAGACTAGGACCCTTGGTGTGGAGGAGATGAGTGGGAGTTAGAGAAGGACGGTGGAAGGGATCCGATGACAGCTTGGTGAGGAGGGAGGGTTGTTCAAAACAGGGAAGGCCCGGGTCAGATGTGCAGAGGATGCTGCAAAGGGCCCCGTCTGAGCCACGCTGGATTAACCATCCTGACGGGATCTGAGGACAGAATGGTGTGAGCTGAACCAAAGGGAAAAGAAGTAGAGTTAACAAAAGGCTCTGCACTTGCTAGGAAATATATGATTATTAGGGCCATATGGATTTAAGATACAAAAAGGGAACACACTCCTCAAAACACATTCCTACAAAGAGGAAGACTGCAAAAGCTTACTAATAAGAATGTCGTTTTGAGATTTGTGAAAATGCCCCCAACTTACATCTCCAGCTGACAAAGAAATTCTGAAGTCATTGATGTTGAAAGTGGAATAATGAAAATGAAATAATATATGTCTATGAACCGTAGCTGTACCCCTTACAGCAGCACGGCCCAAGCACGACACTTCCTATTTCTGAACCTAAATTTCTTCACCTATAAAATAGTATCACTTCATTAAGAGCACTGTGGGAATGAAATGAAAGGAAGCTTTTAAGTATTTATTAAGTGCAGGGATGGTTCATCATAAGCCCTAGATAAATGGCGGTGCTTATGGTTCAGATTATTGAAGCAGGGGCAGGGCTGTTTACCAAGATGCTAATCAGCCGTCTTGTGACCCTGGCTGGCTTTCCGTTGCAAATCTGAGCTTGTAAATATGGTGATCAAGTGTACATGAGCTCTGATTGTAGCCAGTTTGGGATTGAATCCCAGCTCTGCTATCTACCGAAAAGTGAGTTGGGGCATATTATCTAACCTCACTGAGCCTCAGTTTTTTTAATCTATAAAATGGGGATGATGACAGTACGTACCTCATAGCGAACTCTCAAAGAATGGTGACGATTATTAATTTTAAGAAGGCAGTTCTGAGATTGTGCATGTATTTTCCTGAGGTCAGACCCAAGGAATTACCTGTTTCCCACTGTCCTATGTACCTTTTTTCCTTCTCTGGTTTGCTCGTTTCTCCTCCCACTATGGAAAGGAGACACAATGAGAGCTGTACACCTGTGAAAGCCACATCGCATACTGGGGACCCCACTAAAATGACTTTCAGGTTCTAATACCCAACTGGCACTGCCATGGCTGCTGCCTCAGAATCGTCGAACAGTTCCTCATCATGAAGGGGGCAGCCCAAATATCGGCAGCTAAAATCCTAATTAATGTTATTAGGGGCAACAAGAAGAAGGGGGCTACACAACTACCCAAGGGTAGGATCAACCTCCAGTAAATAATCCTTGCTAATTGTCCAGAAAAGCAAAGCTGCCATCTCCCCTGCCACTTCCTTTTGAAATCCATTTCACCAAGACAGAGACGTAAATACAGACTAGAGCTCCAATAAATGGCAAGTGAGTCAAAATATTGAAAGGGAAGGAATCTCTGATTCATATGCCTCTGATTGCAGCTTGTAATTGCTCCTTTTGTGCTGAATGGTCTTCCCGGGCAAGACTGGGGAACAGAGAAGCCCCCCATGCAGCAGCCAGGCATGGGGTCTCCCTCACGTGACTGCCGTGCGTGTGACAGACTCCTCCCTGGAGCACCAGGGGCCAAGAAGGAAGCGTGAGCATGTCCGAGGGGACATTTGGAGCACTAAAGCCAAGAAACAAGGAACTCAGACTACATAGCAGTTCAGAACCCAGACTGCAAGAGAGAATAGACCTGGTAGTGACTCTGCTACTTCCTGTGTGGCCTCAGACAAGTGTCTGGATCCTCCCTGAGGCCCCGTCTCCCCACCTATGAAATCTGATGGGACTAATGACAGAATTAAATCAGAGTGTGGATATAAACCACGTAGCACAGGGCCTGGTACACAGTAGGTGCTCTGTAATTTACTCATTCAACATCTGTTTACCAAGAAACAGTGACTTGATACTTTTCACGGAAATCTCAGGCCCCCCAAGGGGACAGGTACTTGCCCAAGGTGACTCATCCAGTTGTTAGAATTCAGGGTCCCCAAACCCCCAGGCCAGCGTTGTTCCCCTGGGAGGTACAATTCAATCATTCCTCCAATTCGTGGGCTGGCTTAGCCATATGGCATCACATCTGCCATCTTTTGGAGGCAGTCACAGACTGAGCCATCTCAGGGCCACCATGAGACCCCTGGTGCCCAGGGAAGCCTCCCTAATACATCCTCTTCTTCTCTTTCCTGATACAAAGTTCTCCCTTCTCTCTGAGTTAGGCAACAGGGCAGAAAGGGACTGGCAATTCCTGAATTCCATTATGTGCCAATCCTGTTCTTGGCATGTTAAATATATCTAACTCCTTGTTTATTCTTCATAACATCTCTATGAGGTAAGTATTTTTTTTCCCCAATCTGCAGGTAAAAAAAAAACTGAGGCAGAGATATTAAGTAACTATTATGGGTTGAAATGTATCACCCAAAACTCTCTTAACCCCCAGGACCATGGACTTTGTGACCTAATCCAGAAACAGGGTCACTGCAAATATAATTAGGCTAAGTAAGATGAGGTCCTTATATGTCCAATATATATATTGGCAATATATATCCAGTATATATCCAATATAACTGGCATCATTACAAAGAAGGGAAATTTAACACAGGACATGCCGAAGGGAGAGTGCCACGTGAAGATGAAAGCAGAAATTAGGCTAACAAGACCACGAGCCAAGGGACACTGAGATGGTCAGCAAACCACTAAAAGTCAGCAGAGAGGCCTGGAACAGACTCTTCCTCACAGCCCTCAGGAAGACCCAACCCTGATCTTGATCTCTAGCCTCCAGAACCGTGAGACGATAAAGTTCTGTCGTTTAAGCCACCAGCATATGGCACTTCGTTATGGCAGCCCCAGCAGACTGATACAGTAACTGTGGACCCACACATGGCCAGAAACCCGGGAGCCATTACTGGTTCCTCACTCTTCCTGATCCTCCTGTCTAATCCATGACCAAATCCCGCTGATGCTTTCCTTTCTTAATATTTCTCAAATCCATCACCTCTTTCCATCTCCATCACCACTGCTGTGGCCCAAGTCACCACAGTCATGTTCAAGCCAGTGTCCCTGACCTTTGGCCTATCCCAACCCAAATCCACTCTCTTCGTGACAGCCAGGGTGACCTTCATCAAATGAACCAGATCTCGTCATTCTCCTGCTTAAAAACCTTGCAAGGGCTCCCCAGGCCTCCTGGGATGAAACCTTGACTCTGCCTGGGCCAGCAACCCCGGTTTCTGCCCCGGTCCTACCTCATCTCATCTGTGGTCTCTGGGCTTCATCCACAGTCACTTTCCTTTAGTTATTCAGGCTCCTCAAGCTCTTGGCTGCCTTGTGGTCTCTACACACACTGGTCCTTATGCTGGGAATGCCTTCCCACCACCCACCTCTTAGATTTTCCCTTCAGCTGCCTCCAGCGTAGCCCTCAGCTCTCAACCTAAATGACTCCACAAAGAGGCCTTCCCTCCCCACCATCCCCCTCTAAGAGATTTCCACCTTATTGTTCTCTGACTGGGCACCATTTCTTTTTTCTTCAAAGACCTTATGACAGTTGGTTATCAATGTATTATTTAAGGCACAGACTTCCCAAGAAGACTTTATGAGAGCGAGGACCTTGTGTTTGGTGCACCGTTGTATCCCCAGTGCTGAGTACACGGTGCTCGGAATATTGTTGGCATACAGTAAACACTTGTGGAATGAAATAATGAAAGTCAGTGTTGGAATTCAAACTGGGTTTTATATATCTGAGGCTCTTCTACCATAGCATGCAGGCAATTGTCTCTTGAAGGTCATGATTTGAATTAAGCCATTATATAACTTTTGCTTCTAAATATGATGGAGTAGCTTGATTCAAACCAACCCTCCCACTGAAAACAACCATAAAAGCTGGATTAAAGTAAAGTATCAAAAAAAGAGTCTGTTTGACAGCATCAGAGAACAGCTACAGCAGCCAGGACTTGAGGGCACAAGATCCCAGAGAAAAGGGACTCAGAGAGGCATGAGCGTGACCTTTTGCTCTACTTCCTACCTTAAGGCACTTGGTGAATCCTGAACTGAGTGAGAGTGAGAGGCCAAGAAACCAAGCAGAGGGCACCTGCTTAAAGGCTAAAAAGCTCTCACAGAGCGGGAGAGACGGAAAATTGGAGGGAGTTCACAGATGCTCACAGAGAGGGGCCCTGGTAAACACTCCAGGCTTCTAATTAAGACCAAGAGTGAAGACAAATGGAAACAGACCAACCCTCACTAACTCTCAGCTTAGAACCATCTCGACGACCCCTGATGGGACAGGGCTGATCTGTTCCTACTCTAACTACCAGCCAGAATAAATGAATTCTCCTTGGAGAGAGAAAGATGACATCACCTAGAACCTGTGCAACTTTTCATACACATGTCCAGCACTTTCCTTGCTGAGGCCCTAAAATTTAATCTGTCGTCTTCAAAGAAGACCTAATATGAATCCATAAGTGTGAATCCCCTTGGGCAGGTCCAGGCAGATCCAAGTGCAGAGGACAGAGTGAGGAGGGAGATCAGGGTGACCAGACAAAGCTGACAATTTGAAGTTGTCAACTGAACGCTCAGCTGACTGGAATTTCAGCTTGCAAATGGAAAGCCACCCACCATGCGCAGACGTAAGGAGACCCTACGCGAAGAGCATGCAGAGCGCACGTCAGCAAAGGTGTGACTTCCCTTTTGACCAGCTATGAAATTGGCTTCAAATTATTCGAATAATAGAATGCTACAGCTGGAAGGGCTTTTGAAATTGATCGAAGCCAAACCCTTTGCTTTCATCAACTGAGGCCCCGAGTGGGGAAATGACCCTCCTACCACTGCACAAAAAACTCAGAGTTGGTTCTTGAACCCCGGCAGCTGGGCTCCCTGTCCAGCCAAAGCCCCTGCTTCACTGCCTCCCGGAGGCTCCAAGCTCAGACAGCTCCAGCCCGCAACCCATCCACACTGCAAACAGCTTCGACAAGCCTGAAAGTGTCATGTTAGATGGCAGATGATAAATGCGCTTTCTCCTCAAGCAAAGAGAGCCCTAATGAGAGAATACAATGGGATTCCCATGGAATTAAATTCTTCCTCTCCCCAAGGACACTACGACAATTTCCCATTTATCGTGTTGTCCTAATAAATACAAAAGAATTCATAATTCACTGTTATTATTTAAAATAGTCGTGACGTCCTGGCTTTTATAACTCTACCTCGAGCAGGATGTTTTCTATCAGGCAGCAGCTGGGCCTTTACAAAACCCAAAGCTGGAGCTTCCATCTGTGTTGTTACCTTAAAAATAGTGATGGAACCTCAGAGTCTTGGAAAAGGGCACCCAGTGGGGTGACGGGAGGGTTAGATTCCAGTCCTTGCTTTGGCACTCTCTGGTCTGGGTGCTTAACCTTGACATAATGAAACTACTTGTCAAGCTCTGTGTTAGGAGCTCAGACATCTCCTCTCTTGACACTCTCATGACAACCTTCTGAGGCAGGGACTAGGGAAATCGAGGCTCAGGGGGCTTTTGCCTTGTTTGGGGCCACAGAGCTGATATGACAGCTGGCGTGCAGACTCAGTTATGGGGCATCCGGTCCTAGAACCAGAATCTTTTTGGTTTTGTTGTATCATGTTTGTTTTTACCAATATGCTGTTGCCTTAGCTTCCTCATCTGCATGCAACCAGCGCCAGCTGAAGCCACCCATCCCTCAGATAGCGAAATAGCCTTGACTCAGACATCATCTCATCCGCTGCCTGTGGCAGACCATAATTTCTCTAAACCTTCAAGGGCGTGCCTTATCGCGGGCGTCTTTGGCTCCCAATCTGTAAGTACAGTTCTGTCCCTATCCATCCTGCAGCAACATTCCCAGATGAGCAACTCAGGCTTGTGCATCCGAAAGAGAAAAAAAGGGAGTGCAACTAGGAGTCCTTGGGTTTAGCAACTTGCCTTGGGTTTAGGCAGAGTCATGGCACGTAGTTCAGCCTTGCCCTGATCCTACCCCATCTGCCTGACTCTCTCAACTTTTTTCCCTTCTCCCTACTTCCCTCAAGACCCCCAAAATACCTTGAGAGTAGCACTGTTGGCCCATTTGCAAGAGCCTTGAGGTTGGCCAACATTCTTGAACTATAAAGACTCACCTGCCCAAGTAGGTTTATCCAATCAAACACTGTCTCAGCAACACCAGAGCTCTCCCTAAAGGGGAGTCTCAGGCATTTGCTAAGAAAACAAATCTTTTTCTGTACCTTACATGCAAAATGAAAAAGTTAAGAGAGATCAGAGATTCCCAAATTGGGTTTTATGAACCCATAGGATCATGAACTCTTGTCAGCATTTCCAAAAGTCTGACAAATACTGCCCATTTATTCTCAATGAAGGTATAGACAGTGTCAGATGACTGATTCAGGTTAAAAATTATATCAGCTCTGTGCAGTATCTACGGTTTTCTCATGCTGATCGCAAACTCTGATAGACATCTATTTATGGTTCTGGGTCATTAAAAGAGCTCACATAAATCCTTTATTACTTAACATTTGCTCATTCACTTATTCAATAAACATTTATTGATCAATTACTCTATGCCAAGCTTGTGTATTCAGTGGTAAATAAGATAAAGTCTCTGCCTTCAAGGTGGTGACAGACAGTAAATAAATATATTTGCACAGGAGTGTTAGATGATAACTGGGGGACTTGGAATGGGGAGATACATGTCTGCGTAAGTCTCTCATTCAAACCCAGTCTGAAGATTTCTAATTAGGTTTCCAAGTCTTTCTGCAATGGTTTTGACCCAAAGCGCATTCTAACCGAGGACATGAGTCCAGATGAAATTTGGTGTCCAGTCTTCATTGGATTAGGAACAGGAAAATATTTCTTTCGGGGAGATGTGACATGGCTGCAGCAAATGCTACGGGCTGCACAGTTAGAGCGTGTGCAGCATCTGATTTGCATACAATGCATCCTGGATCTTAATTTAGACCCGGATGCCAAAGCCTTTTCCACTGAAAGGGAAGAGGGCAGAGGAAGACAGAGGAGAAAGAGCAAAGTGCCCGCAAGTTCCTCGCTTGCTCTTTCATCTCCACAGACACATAATTAACCAGGCGGCCCCTTCCCATGCCTTTCATCACCCTCACTCAGAGATGAGCCTTTTCAGGGCACAATCAAGTGCTTTCAAAGCTTAAAAGTCACAGCTTTTCAGCGACGGTAGCTTGCCCATTCCCATTTCATTCAGAACATGAGGGAGAGAGATTGCTCTTTGCCAAGTGAATAAGAAGTGGGGGGAGAGGGGGAAGACGAAAGACCAAAGAGAATCTATATTCCAACCACATATAAGTGACTCTGGAGATGTTTAACTAGACAGGACTATGAGCAGCCTTTCAAGATTTCATAGGCTCATGGAAGGCAGAGTTGGAGAGGGTCTTAGAGACCTGTGAGCCCAATTCCATGCATTGACAAAAGGGAACGCTGAGTCCCAGAAAGTAAAAGCAGTCTTTCCACAGTCATATGGTTGGTCTGTAGAGAAAGGACTAGAATTATCCGGCACCCTTTCCATCACACCAAACCATTTCCATATTACGTTTCTTCACTTACCCTCTTCCATGCTGTCTTTATAAATTTGTTCCAGCAGGAGAACCCTCCCTTTCACACTAACCCAAATATTCCCTAATTTTCAAAAACCAGTCTCTATTCCATGTGCTTTCCAAGAAGTTATCCCAGTTACCCTAGGGATAGTTTCTACTTTCTTCACTAAAATCATATTTGTCATCTGAATCCTGCATTTGTTTGTGTTGTGTCTTGCAAGTGACAATTTAGAATTTAAATTGTCTTAAGCAATAAGAAAAAGGGGCATTTTGTTAGCTGCAAAACTGAAAAGTCCATGGGTAGATCTCACTTCTGGCATTACTGGGTCCTGGGGCTCAAATGACAGCATCAGGAGTCATCATGATTTTCTCCCCCTCTCTCTTCTTCTGGGTGGGCTCCTTTCTCAGGCAGAGTTTCCACCTCCGGGTGGCAAGGTGGCTCCTGGCAGCTCCAAGCAGGAATCTTGTCCTCTTAGCAGCACCAGATGGAAGAAGATTCTGTCTTTCCCAGCAGTTCCACAGAATTTTCATATAGGAGGAGTTTCATTGGCTCTGACTGGGTCACATGTCTGTTGTCCACCTACCATGCTCATCTCCTCCTGGACCCTGGAGATAACAGTCATCATTAGATGGTTGCAGTGCTAGCATAGGGACACTTGGTTATTAGTGTGTGACTTGTGGACGTTGTAGCACAATGGGATTAATGGCAAACTAAAACATTGACAAGACTTGCTAAAGTCAATTTTTGCAACCAAGATGTTGGAATTTTATAGTATGACATCTCCCTGGAAACTTCCTGAGACCTGCTTAGCACCTCATGTCTGAGAGGGCCAATTCCACCACTCCCAACCCAAGAGCATCTTCCATGGGGAACTGGAGCACCTCAAGAAGTTGAAATCTCTGACATCCCACAGCGTGTTGTCTCTGGTATATTCTGCAGATGATATATCCTTTGAGCTTATCAAAGTAGTTTGTAAATTCTGTAGAAGTTCAGTTCAGAGAGTGCATATGTGACAAGCTTCTGATGACATCATGCTTATTTCTGAACCAATCAATCGCTGTGGCCACAGGAATGTGATGCTCCAGTTGCTCAGGGCTGGGTCACATGACTACCTGAGCAGCTCCATGTGACCACAGAGCAGAAATGATTATGGTGTTGGATTCTTTTGATGGCATATTTTTTCTGGAGAATGCTGAACAGCTCCTAAGAGCATGGAGTTTGGACTGGCAATTCCACCAAGGAAAACTACGGTCTGTTGCCAGAAAAAAAGAAACTGGATGTTGGGCGGGGAAGAAAAATTCAAATCTATAGGAGAAAGTGTTGTCCTCTTGTTTCATATGTATAAACCTTGCTTTTCCCAAATCAAGTATAAGCTCCTTGAGGGTGAGAATAGAACTCAGAGTCTAATCAATAATCAATACGTTCTTATTGATTAGTCAAAAACAAATATTTATTCAGCATCACAGAGAACAAGATGCTGTGATGTTTAGAGAAGTCCTAAAGATCAGACACTGCTCTAGATTTGGGACTCTAATATGACAAACATATCCTGAATATCTGCCCTATGCCAAACACAGCGCTAGTGCCATGGATACAAAGTTGAAAAAGATACAGTCCCTGCCCTTAAAGAGTCTCACCTAGTGGAGTAAAAACATTAACACCACCATTTATGGAGCATCTACTGTGTACCTATATGCCACATACATTAATCTTAAGTCTTAGCACAACCTCTAGAAGGTATGATATGTTATTTTAATACGATTTTACTGAGTCCCAGAGAATGATGCCTAAAACCAGATAGTCAAACTTAGAGGTCAAAAAAAATGTTAAGAATGTCCAAAGTCACAGGGCTAATAAACAGTAGAGTGTGAAGTGGCTCAGAGTTGGTTCTGATAATCTAGATATGTAGATGTTAAAACAGATTTTTAAAAATCCATTGCAGAAGTACTTTTAGCAGACCTTCTTTTCTGAAGAATTCTGAAACGCCCTGAAGACCTCATTGCTTTCCACCATAAGCACGCGTGCACACACACACACACATACATACACACACACCCGTGTGCACACACACACACACACGCATGCATACACACACACATACATACACACACACACACACACCCCTTTGATTTTATTTTTGAATAAATTTCATCCTCAACCCTTTTCTGTATGAATTTCAAAGCCATTCAACCAGTTAGAGGAGCTCAGTGTTGGATAAATACAATGTGCTATAATTATCATTTTGGTCATAATTCTTTTTTTTTTCCTCTTTAATGGAGCAAACTCTTTGTGGCCACTGAACCCTACTTCTGGTTGATTAGGCTCTTAGTATTTTACAAGCTTCAATAGGAAATGAGTAGAATTAGTACAGTATCTTGAATAATGAGCTGTTAATGTATTTTTAATGACCAAGATGTTCCAACAAGAAACTTGTTGATTTTTGTCACTAAAACATTATTGGAAAAATGATCTGTACATAGACTGGATGGTGTTTTATTCTGTGAGGAGTGATGATGTTTTACTACATTCAGAGTGCTCTTCTAGAAGCCAATGTGATTTAGGGAAGTTGTCACAGAAAAAGGAAAGAGCTTAGAGATCGGAACTGAGTACAAACTATAACATTTTTATTGTATTCCATTCATAGAAAAAAATTATTTCCCATAGAGGGTCTCACTTTCATTTTCTTTGTTCCTTGCTTGATGGTGGTTATTAACCCATTTAACACAGGGACAAAGTAGGAAGGCTTGTCCTGCTTATTTTTCCTCTAAACTAGAAGAATCATTTCTGTTTGGGTCTGACTTTCAGCACAGTCATGGAGTCAGTTCACTGTTTTTTCAGCAGAATAGATTGTATAACCTCTAGGTCTCAGTTTCCTCATCTGTTAAATGGAGATAATAAAGTGAGCAGTTACAACATACAGGTACTATGCCAAACCGTTTATATCCATTATTTCCTTTCATCTTCAGAGCAGTGCTACTATTGTTACCATTTTACAGATAAAAAAAAAATTAGGCTTAGAGAAGTCAATTTCCTTGACAAAGTCATATAGCCAATAAGTAGTAGAGGAAGAATTTTGAACCCAGTTCTGATGACATAAAAATAGCATGTCTAAGCAATTCTCTAGCTGAATCCTGAGCTTCTCTTTTCTTCTAATGCAAACAATAAATTAAATAGTAATTTAATTTTTAAAATCACTACTATGTGTTTATGGAATAAGAAAAACTCTATGTTGCATGGACAGATTTATTTAGCAATGTAATAATAACAATAAGCCAGGGCCTTATCAAGGGCTAGGAACCAGAAATCTTACACAGTGACATCGTAGGGATTATCCCTCATCTACAACTCCACAAAGAAGGTATAATAGGCCCATTTTACAGATGAGAAAACTAAACTCATGCAACTAGGATAACCTCTCCCATGTCCCCGAACTGGTAAATAGCAAAGCACAGATCTTGACTATAGGCCCTCTTTTTCCTTTGATCTCTGCCGCGGTAGTATTACACTAGCAACATACTCTGCTCTATGGAAAGAGTGGTTGGGGGTGAGCTATAGCAAAGACTTTATCATTCAGCCTACTTTTTAAGTTCTGAGACTTTTTTTATTGTTTTTCTTTTTTTTTTTTAAGAAACTGTTCAAAAGCATCTCCTAAATGTTTGGTATTTGAATAAGAAACATGAAAACATGCTTGTTTCCTTAAGAATGTTCTTCTCTGTCTATTAAAATCTCTATGTGATTTCAGGCAAAATTTAATCCATATGTTTTTGATTCACTTCCCCAAGCTTATCACCATGTTTTGCAGGGGCCATTTGAAGTCCATGACTTTTGGAGTTGCTCTGAGCTACTTGTCTTTAAAGCAGGAAGTTAGATTTCCCATGAGGGCAGAGAACTTGGCCCTCAGAGAGAAGTGGGTGTGTTCCAAGCCCCAAGCCACAAAGTGCATGTGGTTTCCAGACCCGGCTGGTGTCTGCTTCTCCACCCCTCTAGTGGAAGCCTCGGTCCAGTGACACTTTTGTACCCATCTGCTTTATCTCTTCTTTCTGTTTAAAATTCAGTGTAGTATTTGAATCTAATTTCAAGGGTAATCAGACAAGAAAAAGAAATAAAATTCATCCAAACCAGAAAAGAAGTAAAAAATTATCCTTGTTTGCAAATGATATGATTCTACATGTAGAAAACACTAAAGATTCCACAAAAAAACTATCAGAACTAATAATTAATTCAGTAAAATAGCAGGATACAACATCAACATACGAAATTCAGTAGCATTTCTTCACACCAACAACAAACTACCCAAAAATGAAATCAGGAAAACAATCCCCATTTACGATACCATCAAAAAGAATAAATACTTATGAAACAATTTAACCAAGGAGATGAAACATGTATACACTGAAAACTATAAGATGTTGATGAAAGAAATTGAAGACACAAATAAATGGAAAGACATCTCCAGTTCATGGATTGAACTAATTAATATTGTTAAAATGTCTATGCTACCCAAAGTGATATGTGGAGTCTTTTGCAATCTCTACCAAAATTCCGATGGCATTTTTCTCTCTTAATTTCTTTAAAATACATGTGACAGTTTCCTTGGGAAAAATAATGTTGTGTATGCTTGGTTTATACTTTAAGTACATAGACTACATATAACAACTATAGCACAACGGATGCAAGAGTAAATGGAACTGTATCTCTATGAGTGGTCCATATTTTATAGGAACTGGCACCATATTAATTCTAATTAAACTCTAAAAAACAAAAAGTTTGTCTTGTAGTCCCCGAGAGTAATATTAAAAATATAATGCAAAGAAACATAGCCAAAAAGTCAAGAGAGAAATTAAGTGGACATTCTAAGAGATATTTTAAAAATCCAGAAGAAGACAAGAAGAATAAAAAACACAGAAGACAACAGAAATCCAATATTGAAAAGGTAGATCTTGATTCAACCATGTCAATAACCATATTAAAAGGTAACGAATCAATAACTTAAGCTGTTAATACTAGAATAAATGGAGTGTGGGGTATATGGGCAAGTTCCAGACATCATTGCAATTTTTGTATAAATCTAAAACTGTTACAAAATGTAAAGTTCATTTTTAAAAAGGTAACGGACTAAACACTCCAACTAAAAGGCAGAAATTAACAGAATGCATATAAAAGCAAGACTGGACTATATGTTGTCTGCCAAGGACCTACTTTAAACATAAAGACACAGGTTGAAAGAAAATAGATGTCCCATGGTGTCTATGGATATACCATGCCCACAGTGAACATAAGAACACTGGAGTAGCTATATTAAATTAAAATTAAACATATTTGGAGACACAGAAATCATACCGGAAATAAATAATGACATGTCAAAATGATGAAGGGTCAATTCATCAAGATGATGTGGTAATTATACATATGTAAATGCTTCATAAAAAGCTTCAAAACACATGAAGCAGAAGTTGACAGAGCAAAAGAATAAATACATAAATTAAATCGTAGTAGGAAATTTTAACTCCGCTTTCTCACTAGTTGATAGGACGAATTGGGTGCTATAATGGAGACTCCCACCCATCAGTAGCTTAAACAACAAAAGGCGTTTCCTTCTTTTTCTACCTTGTGCTCTACTGTCCCCAGGGGGTTGCCGTTAGCCCCGGGGCCCACGATGGCGCATCACCTCATCCTCACTCTATCAGGAAGAGAACGAAATGGGAGGGAAAGGGCACATCCTGTCCCTTTACGATCACGACCAGAAATTGCACACATGTTTCTGCTCGCAAATTATTGGCCTGGATTTAGTCACATGGCCACTCCCTGGTGCATAAAAGGATGGGAAATATAGTGTTTATTCTCTGTTGCCAAATGCCCAGCTATAAATCAGAAGTCCCATTTCTACAGAAAAATGGGAGAAGAGATATCAGGATGTGACTAGAAGTCTTAGACATACCCCATTTTCATAATGTGTTTACTTAACAGAAGAAAGGAGTTTTTTGAACTAGCAAAACAATGTTGCTGTTGTTTTAATGGCTATGATCATGTCATGTGATTGTAGGTATTAAAGCCAAAGAACCCCTTAGGGGATCACTTGGTGCAGCTCCCACTTTCAGTTTGAAAGGTGGAATCACGTTATGGCCTGTCTCAAAGCTCTTGGGAGTGGTCCCACAGTCAGAATGTTTGTGTCATCCTCCCCCACAAACCTCATATGTTGAAGCCTAGGTGATGGCATTAGGAGCTGGGGTCATTTGGGAGGTGATTATGTCATGAATATGGTGTCTTCATGAATGGGATCAGCACCCTTATGAAACAGACCCCTGGAAGCTCATTCGCCCCTTCCACCATGGGAGGACTCAGGGAGAAGCTGCTGGCGATGAGGAATGGGTCTTTCCCAGACACTGAATCTTCCGGCACTTTGATCTTGCACTTCCTAGCCTCCATAATAGTGAGAAATAAATGTTTTCTATTTATAATCCACCCGTTGATGGTATTTTTACTGTAGCAATCTGTATATTTTTGTATAGCAGTCTGAACAGACTGAGACAGAAAATTGGTCCCGAGGAACTAGAGTGCTGCTGTACAAATATCTAAAACTGTAGGAGTGGCTTTGGAACTGGGCAATGGGCAGAGGTTGGAAGAGTTCTGAGGTGCCTGCTGGAAAAAAGCCTACATTGCCACAAACAGACAGACCTTAGAGGGCAATTCTGGTGATGGCACAGAAAGCAAAGAAGAGATTTGTAGAGAAAGCCCCAAGTTTCTTAGAGACTGTCTAAGTGGTTGTGAATGTTAATAGAAATGTGGATGGTAAAGACCATTCCAACACGGTCTCAAATGGAAACAAGGAACATATTATTGGACAGCAAAGGAAAGGCAATCTCTGTTGTAAAGTGGCAAAGAACTTGTCTGCGTTGTGTTTGTGTCCTAGTGTTTTGTGGAAGGCAGAACTTGTGAGCAATGGAATTGGCTAGTTAGTGGAAGCTATTTCTAAGCAAAATGCTGAAGGTGCAACTTGGCTTCTCTTGAGTGCTTATAGTAAAATGTGCATAGAAAGAAATGACTTAAAGATAGAATTATTAATAAAAAAGGAAGCAGAACTTAAAATTTTTGATTCTAAGCCTATTCATATTTTTTTTTAAAGTGAGAAAGCACATTTGGGAGAGAACAAGGATGTGGCCCAGTGACCTTTTCATAAGATTGGTGTGAATGGGCCTTCCCAGTGGAAAGCAGGTGCTACTCATCAAGGCAAGGGAAGAATGACCCCAAAGGCATTTTAAAGATCATGGGGTTGCCACTTCTGTTATGGCCAAGTTCTGCCTGTGGGGCAGAATGATTTCAAAGCTTTGCTCCTGTGGGCAGCTCTGTTACTGGGCTGCCCCAGGTTTGGCTCCAGCAGACCCAGGTGTTGCGTGATCCATGGTGGCTGCGACCCCCACCCCAGGGTATAGGCAGTAAAACTTGGTGTCTATGGGATGCCACCTCTGCTGGCTCATGAGCTGTGAGGGTGTGGCTGTCTCCATCTAGATCTGAAAGAATCCCCCAGGGAGCCGAAGGACCTAGGCAGAGAACCACCACAAAGGCAGGGCCACTGCAGAGAGCCTCCACTAGGATAATGTCCAGTGGGGTCATGGGGGTGGGTCACCCCTGAGGCCCCAGACCAGTAAAGCCATAGGCATGAGATTACAACCCAGGAATGCTGCAGGCACCTGACTCCCACCTGTGAGAGCTGTGGTGGAGGCAGGGCAGCCCAAGGTCACGAGGGCAGGGCTGTTCAGAGTCTTGGGGACCCAACCCCTGCCTAGCAAAACTGCAGAGGCAAGACCTCTGCCCCAGTGGGCCTGGCGGGCAGGGCCTGGAATCAAAGATTATTCTGGACCCTTAAGATTTTGGACTTGCTTGAGACCTGTTACACCTTCTTTCCTATTTCTCACTTTTGGAATGGGCATGCCCCAGCTTGTGTCTGTTCTACCATTGTATTCTGAAAGCACATAACTCATTTGTTTCCACAGCTCACAGCTAGAGAGCAGTTTGGCTCAGGATGATCGTACCTTGAGTCTCACCCATTTCTGATTTAGATGATATTTACACGAGACTTTGGACTCTGACTTTAGCATTGATGCTGCAATGAGTTAAGACTTTGGAGGCTGTTGGGATGAAATGAATGTATTTTCCATGTGAGAAGGAGGCACATGACTTTTGGAGGACCAGAGAAGGATGCTGTGGTCTGAACGTGTGTGTTTCCCCGAGACTTCCTGTGTTGAAACCTAACCCTTAAGGTGATGGCATTAGAGCTGGAGCCTTTGGAAGGGTGACTGTGTCCTGACAGTGATGCCCTCATGAATGGGATCAGAGGCCCAAGGGAGTTCTTTTGCCCTTTCCACCAAGTGAGGACACAGCTAAAAGATGCCCTCTGTGAGGAAGAGGCCCTCACCAGATACCTTGACCTTGTATTCCCAGCCTCTAGAACTGCGAGAAATTAATGCTTACTTTTTCTAAGCCACCCAGCTTGTGGTATTTTTGTTACAGCAGCCCCAATGGACTAAGATAGGAGGCCTTTGGCTGGCTTAACCATCCTGACTCCTCAGCACCTGACATCTAACAGAGTCTCAGTGAAACGTGTTGAATAAGTGTTCACATTCCCCGATTTGACTTGTTCATTGTTTGGGAGTCTCTCAGTCTGTTCCATTAAAAGCACAAATTAGAAATCACTGTGGACCCAATTTGGCAAGGAACGTTAGGAATCTTCTAACACAACGTAAGGAAGAGCTTTTGTGAAAGGAGGGGGAGTAAAAGAGAAGCTCTGTCAGTCGTCTCCCAGGAAGCAAGGACTTCGTGCAAAGCCCCGAGCAGGCTGAGCCCTCCCTCCTCCATGAACTCTCCGGTGTGATTTCAAGTCCTCTCACTCCAAAATGTCACCCCTGTTGGGCTGTGCAGATGCCTGAAATTCTGCCCCTACTCACGCCTTGGGGCGAACTGAAGCCCCCTGTGAGAAGGTAAATAAGCTATGTGAGAGGGCACTAGGACACATCGGATCTCTGTTAGCTAACAACACCTTTCTAGGACTTTCCATCAGACTGCAGCAAGCAGAGCCCTAAAAAAAAACAGGAACAATAGCAGCCAAATTTGCTTCACCATGGAGAGGAGCCCAGATCTCAGGGAGATGCCAAAAAGAGCAAATCAGAGAGAGGGAGGAAGGTGAGCACACCAGCCCGGCCGAGAGGCACGGTGGCGGAAATGGAAGCGAGAGGAGACCCAGGGCCCGGCCACAGTTGTCCTAACTGCACAGGGGGCAGCAGGTGCTGGGGAAATACTTGTTGAAGAGGGCAGTGGGGTGCAATATTTATTCAATTTAGTTTTCTTAATAAGTACTTATATCATGCTTACTACGTGCCAGGGTCCATTCTAAGTGCTTAACAAATATTAACTTGAATTTAACCAGAGCAATGGCCCTGTGGAAAGGCAAACTGAAGGCCAGCTCTACCAGTTTTGGCTGTGTGACCTTGGCCAGTGACCCATGCCCTCTGGGGCTCACTTTTATCCCCTATAAAAGGGGAAAATTGGTGAAACTGCCTCAGTGTTATTGTGAGGAACTACCAAGCTAAGAGCTTAAAAACACTTTATGGACTGTGAAGTGTTTGGCCAGTCATTGCTTTATAAGTAAGCCCAGGACTGGCTCAGCCTCAGGAAGTAACAACAAAAATTCACACTTTTCATACTCGTGATTGCTACCATGTATGACGCAGCTCGTGGGCAGCGGAGTTGGACGGCTCCATTCATGACTTCGTTCAAGTGCTGGTTCCCACCCTGTTAGCTGCATGGCTTTAAGCAAGCTGCTTAATCTCTCGGTGACTCTGTGTTCTCCTCCATAAAACCAGGGCCAGTAATAGATCTACTCCATAAAGTTGCTGTGAAAACTTTAAGAAGATGATGAAAACACAGCACTCAGGACAACCACCTAGAGGAAATGGTACACACCTCTGCTCTTGTAAGCCTTCCCATGTTACAAAGTAAGTACTATTATAGTTACTGTCCTCATTTCCAGAGGAGAAAATGAGGGCCCGAAAGGTTTGGTGGCTTGCCCAACGCCACATACCTGCAGAGTGATGGAGCTGGGATTCCGAGACAGGTCGTTCTGACTCGGGCAGATGTGCTCACTGCTCATAACGACACACCAGAAATGCCTGAGGAAATTCTCAAGCAGAAGAAAGAAGAATTGCAAAGCCAGAAAAAGAAGAGAGGTGACAAGTACCTTACTTCTCTTTAAGTGCTAAGTTGTTGCGACAGGGAAATATCATACAAAACCCTCACACACAAATGCTGGGACTTGGAGAGGCTCCTGGAGGCCATCTGGTCCCACCTCCTGCCCAGTGCAGCACGGCAGAGTCTGGCAGGTTATGAACCAAACTTGTCCCCTCTTCCTCCTGGGCCATGACCCAAACCTTGCAATCAGATACGATGGAATTCTAGCCAATGGTGTGTGAGCGGAAGCGACGCGTGTCTCTTTCCAGGCCTGGCCGGTGATCATCTTCCTTTTAGACTGCTCGATGCAATTGAGTGAGCCTGGTGACCAAAAAAGCCACAGATAGAAGATGATAAAGTCACAGGATGACTGAGCCCCCTCCCGGAGGAGAGCTGCCTACTCATGAGAAACAAACAGTGAGGACCTTACACGAGCAAAAATAACTCTTTCATGATTGAGCCATGACATAGTTTGGGTTTGTTTGTCACAGCCACTAGCATAACTTTAACCAAAGCAGGGACGGATGGACTTTCTGACTTTTGGTCACCCAACTTCTGCTTAAATCCTTCTGGTAGGGGGGAATTCATTTCCTCCCGAAGTATCATTCATTCTTCATGTGTTCAGTCAACATGTGTTTACTGAGTTCGTGCTACACACCTGGCGCTGTGTGGGCCCTGGGGGAGCAGGGATGAATGAGGCACAGAGACCTCTGCCCTTGGGGAGGTCACGCCCCAGACTGGGGGACAGAAAATGAACAAGTGGGCAGGCAGGAAGCACGTTTATAGACTTTGACAAGTAACTAGCAAGAAGGAAGCAGATGCATGAGGCAGAATATCCGGCAGGAGGAGCAGCTTTAGGTGGAGGAAGGGGGCAGTTGACAGACGCTCACTCCGGGGAGGTGACTGAGACCCCAGACACAATGGTGGACAGCCCTGATCGCTAAACTGGTTGTTGGTTTGTGTGTTTGCTTACATTAGCAGGAAAATGTATCTCTGTTAGGGCTACCACTGGTCCTAATCGCATACATCGGGGTCCCAGGGAAGTCTCTTGTCTCCTTGTCCAGTGACAGCTTCTCCAACATCCCACATTTGCAGACAGCTCTCCCCTCACCCAGAGTCCCTCCTCCCCGGCCCCTCCGGCAGAGTCCCCGGGAGGCCGAGACACTTGCTGCAGGTATTAAAAACAGCACATAGCGGGCAGCAAGGATCCGGGTAGATGAGAGGGTCCCAGAGACTGAGGCTATGTAGACCCTCCCTACATCCTGGGGACAGTGGGTCCCACTCCCACAACTGCCTTATCCTGTCCTCAGGGCTGCTGCTAACTGCTGGCTCCCTTCAGGCGTTTATTCTCTGACATCGGGAGGGAGCAGGCGGGGACAGAAGCCTTCAAGGGCTCCTGCTGGAAGCCTTCTTTCTCTCTTAAAAACAATTTACTTATTCCATGCTAAAACCATGTCCCTCCCCCCTGGTTTGAACACAAAAATAAATCCAGCTGTCCCCAGCGCTGGGCCGAGACCGCAGGCGTCTGGCTGGAGTGCCAAAGAGGCAGCAGGAGGAGCTGCTCAGGCCCTTGACCTGCAGATTCCTGCTGAGCCCCGTGGAGGCAGGGAGGCCCGGCCTCCCCCTTGTCAGAACTAACCGGGACAGTGCCTCAAGGGCAACAAGCCAGCCCTCCTCCTGAGGGGGGTCACAGCAGCAGAGGCTGATGCTGCCCTCCTGGGCCTCTGGGTTAGCTGACAGCCCCTGCCCCACCTGCCTAGAATGGCCCCAGCAGCTGGGGGGAGAGGGGTCCCTGGACAGTCGGGAGAGAGAGTCCCTGCACCGGGCACTGTCAACAACTGTTTTCCTTGCTTGGTTTGAGGATAAAAACAAGTGCTGCTCCTTGCTTTCTCACACTTTCCACTGAGGTCACTTGGGGCAGGCCTGAGTCAGGACTTCCAGAGGGTGTGGCAATACTGAGGAAGCAAACAGTGGGGCTCCAAGCACAGGAAGCACTGTGCCCAGTCCCCTCCGCGGCAGGGAGTCTGAGCAGACTCATGCAGCCTACAGCCCTGGCCTTCGCCGGCCTGCACGCCCTTGCACCCACTTCCTGGGCTCTTGTGCACTCGTAGGTACAGTTCCCCTGACCCTATCGGGCCTCCTCCCTTTCCTACCTGCCCTCGCACCCAGGGCCAGGAGTAGGTGAGGCAGGGGAGGCACCTGGGCCACAAAATTTAAGGAGGTGCTCACTCTGCCGGTCATGCAAGCTCAGGGTCCCCCCAAGAGTGAGCACCTCTTTAAATTTTGCACCCTGGGAGGCATTGCATCTCACCTGAGGGCCACTTAAGTCTGGCTTTCCGTGCAGTTCCTTAAGGAAATGTTTTATTTCTTTGATCTCTCTCATCTCATGTCCCAAAACTGCTGTTGGAAAGAATCTATAGATGGCTTCGCATTCACATGTAAAAGATCAAATCCAGCTTGTAGAGGTTTTGTTTTGTTTTATTTTTTGGCCACATAGTATGTTAATCTAATGTTTAAAATTCATAGGAGTTCAAGCAAAAAAAAAAAAAAAAAACCACACAAAAATCACATCTTGGCTTCTCTTGAAAACACGGCAAATGTGTCCCCTCCAGGCTGGACAGAGCAGCAGCTGCCCCTTTGGGAGCTTGGGGTGTGGCTGGTGCTACCCCCACAACCCACCTGTACTGACTCACCGTTTATATTACCTTTTCAGCCCCTGTAGGCATTTGGGGTTGCAACTTTTCACCTAAAGACAGATTACGTCCAAACATTAAGTAGCTTGTTTCTAATGGTGCGATTTCAGGCACCAGCGACAGGCCAGGGTGGGAGACCGGGGCAGGCAGGAGGAGGGCAGCTGCTCTGCTGCGCTCGAAATCCGGCCAAGGAGGCAGGTCCCCATCCCACCAGCCAGGGTGCACAGAGGATTAAAACCTGAAGTCTGCAGGCAGAAATGTGTTCTAGGACAGCATCAGAGGAGCAGCTGGGACAAAGGGACTAATCTTGATGGAAGCAGCACTGACCCAGGGTCAGGAGATCTCCACGGGTGTCCCACGTCCACCGCGACCTCCGTGTGATGTTGAACACAACGCCTTCGGAGCCTCAGATTCCTCCTCTCTTCTTAAGGAGAGTCAGGCTGGATTCTTTCCCTTCCAGCTCTCACTCTCTTGAATTTAACGCTTACTATTCTTAGAGGGAATCATTCCAGTAAAAGAGAGTCTCAGAACATTGTTCGGGCCTAGCTTAGAAGAGCAATTGAGTGAAGATCAGAAAGTACATTTCACTGATAGCGTGGAATTTTGCAACTTTTGCAGCTCTCTACTTATCCCTTTATAATTTCTTTGGTTCCGCTAAGAATATACACTCAGAGGAGCTCAAACAATAGCCTGACTCAACAGTCTCTTGCCTTAACAGTCACTCGCCTGCTTGACAATTCACGAGGTGTGAAATCTACTTTGCCAAAGACGGCATCTCTACCCTGAAGATGCCGGAGGAGAATAAAGCTCCCTGTCAATGCCGGAGAAGGTGATCAGAGTGGAATTCAATGCAACGCGTCATCAGCAAATATCCGACAGCACTCTGTGTGCTATGGATTGTTGGGGGAAGGTCTGGAAATACACCCATGAGTAAAGCCTAGTCTCTGTCCCCAAGGAGGTGACAGCAGGGCAGGGAGGTGTACATGATGTCTGCAAAATCCAAACATATGAAAGAGTAAGATAAAAGTCTATCAGAGCTATAAAGTGCTTGCTAGGAAGAGTCACTAAAGAAAGGAGTGACATAAGTCTAAGGAGGTGGGCTTTAGACAGGTGGTGGAGGATGAACAGGCATTCAGCTGAGATGAGGATAAGCAGGAAGGGACATCGGCTTCAGCCACTCATTCATCTGCCAAAGACAAAAGTTTCTTAAACCTGCCATTGCCCCAGGCACTGCAATAGAGCATTAATAGGACAGCCAGGAGTCCTGCTTTCGTGTCACTTACTCTCCTGTGGGGGACATAGACAAGTACACAGATACCTAAGACAATTTCAGATATTGTTAAGTGCTGCAAAGAATATTAAATGAGGGGACTCTCAGAGACAGTGACTGTGAGATGCACAGGGAAGCCCTCTCTGAAGAGGCTGAGGTTGAGCTGAGTCATGAGATGATCGGAGAAGAGACATTCAGGAAGAAGCAGCAGCAAGAGCAAAGGTCCTGTGGTGGAAACAAAAAAGTTATGCAATATGGTTGCAGGCTGGGGAATGAGGAAGAAATCTGAAGATAACGTTCAGAGGTGAACGGGGTGAGATCATTTGAGGTCTCATAGGTCAGAGGAAGGAGTTTCAATGTAATTCAGCTTGCCTTGGGAAGCCAATGGATATAAGCTGATCTATAATTTTAAAAGACCCCCTGGCTATTGTATAAGGAATGAGGGGCTGAATGGAAATAGGGAGGCTATATTACTCTGCTCAAGCTGCCATAACACAATATTATAGACCAGGTGGCTCAAACAAGTCAAATTTATTTCTCTTAGTTCTGGAGGCTGGAAGTCCAAGATTGAGGTGCCGACCAGTTGGGTTCCTGGGGAGGGGTCCCTTCCTGGCTTGCAGAAGGCTGCCTTCTCCCCGTGTCCTCACGAGGCCTGTCCCTCCTGTGGAGGGAGAGTGATCTCTCTCCTCTCTCTCACTCTTATAAAGCCTCCCATGCTATTGGATTAGGACCCTACCTTTACAGCCTCACTCAACCTTAATTACCTCCCAAAAGCCACATCTCCGAATGCAATCACGTCAGGTTAGGGCTTCAACATAAAAGTTGGGGGGTGAGGAAAGGGGCAGGACACAATCTGGTCTTTAGCAGAGAACAGTACGGAAGTTAAGGGGTATCCTGGCAAGACTTATCCCAGGGATCTGAAAGAGCACGATGATGAAACAGACTTTACCCTGGTGAGGGGCCTCTGGCCTCACACGGTCCCATTTATAACCTGCTTTGCCACTTAGATACCTTTAATCACTGGTAAAACAGAAGGAGATAAACCACTTATTTCTTCTTTCTAGAATAATTCGTGTGGGTCTCCGTCTCGAGACAAACATTGTGGTCCTGCGCTAGAGAAGATGTCCTGAATTAACCCATTTCATTTGTTGCTAAGTATCTGGTTCTCATCGTGGTGTCTCCTACAGGAGATGAAACCAGCCGGCGTCCCCAGCATAGAAAGACGGAGAGGTCCCAGCTCAGGACAAAGGCGTAGCATTATGGATTAAACGCCACCATCACTGAAGTCACTTGCTCTCACTTTTCTCTCCCTACCAAGGCTGACATTGAGTGTGCTCTTCCTGTAAATTGAGCATTCTGCCACCAGAAAGCTAGGTGAGGAAGCTTGTCTTATTTTTTAAATGAATACTTGTCTCTTGTCTTTAATATTGGATGACGAATATCCAGATCATTTTAAATATGCTAAATTAATTTGATGTTCTGATTATCTATTACTATGCAGCACATTATTAATACTTTAAAAAAACGTAGTGGTTTAAAACAGCATTTTATTTTGCCCACAATTTTGTTTGCCAGGAATTATTTTTTAAAGATGACAAGAAAGAAAAATAACATTAGACTAATTCAACAAATATGTATCGAGCACCTACCACGTCTCCACTACACCAGTCTTTCCCATGGGCGTAAGCAAAGACACGGTGGGGTAGAATCCCTGGATGCATTTGGGGAACCAACTGCAAGTCCTGGGTATGGCTGGAGTGTGGGTTCATATGGGACCTGCAAGGATTGGGTCCCATGTCAAGTACAGGGTGCAGAGGTAGACTGAGGCCAGATCCTCAAGAGCCTTGAATGCCAGGCAAATGACCTTCAACTTCATCCCATAGGGTATGGGCAACAAGGAGCCGTGAAAGTCTTTTTTTCTTTTTCTTTTTTTTTTTTTTTTTGAGACAGGGTCTCATTCTGTCACCCGGGCTAGAGCGCCTTGGCATCAGCCTAGCTCACAGCAACCTCAAACTCCTGGGCTCAAGTGATCTTCCTGCCTCAGCCTCCCGAGTAGCTGGGACTACAGGCATGCATCACCGTGGCAGGCTAATTTTTTCTATATATTTTTAGCTGTCCAGATCATTTCTTTCTATTTTTAGTAGAGACGGGGTCTCACTCTTGCTCAGGCTGGTCTCGAACTCCTAAGCTCAAACAATCCACCCGCCTCGGCCTCCCAGAGTGCTAGGATTACAGGCGTGAGCCACCGCGCCTGGCCCTGTGGAAGTATTTTAAGCACTGTCAGATCTACACTGGGGATAGGCAGGGAACAGGTGCTTCTATATAAGAAAAGTGAGAAGTCTGAGAAATGTGCCCTCTCATTCAAGCCACACCCAGGGGATCTGGTCACCTTCAGCGAAGCTGACCTTGTGGCCCGAATTTCATCCCAACCCTGTTTCTTCACCATTTGGCCCAGCTCAGCGTGAGCGGGGCAGGAGTGAGAGCCAGGAGCCTCCCTGGGAAACAAGCACCGTCCAGCAGTTGCTGCATTGCTCTAGATGGATTCCTGGCCCCAAAGGGTCGCAGTCCTATGGCTCGAAAGGGAGTGGGGAACAAGGCTGCCCCGGTGTGGCTCAGAAAATATGTCCAGGCTTGGCAGCACCTGAGAACAGTTTCTAAACTTCATACCAGGTTTTATTTGTTTTGTTCTCAGGCCCTTAAAGTGAGGGCGTGGTTCTCCAGCTCCCGCGAGCTGCCAGGGCCTCTCCTGGCCCGTTTCTCTGATGGCCGCTCCCCACCCCCATCAGGGCCCTCCGACCGCAGAGGAGCCTGCGGTCACCCGGTCAGCTCCAGGCAAAGGCACAGGGTGATGTGAGGCTACTAATAACCACCACGACAATAATACCTGTGATTTATTGAATGATAAACAATACCGGACACCAAGTTAAATACTCTCCTCTAATGGTCAGAACAGCCTAACGAAGTTGGCATCACCATTTTCTTCATTTATCAGATAAACTAAGGCACAGAGAGCAACTTGCTGAGTCGCTCCCTTTTTGGAGGGAGTCTCAGCTCTGCCATGAATTAACTCTATGACCCTGGGAGAGTCCCTTCATCCCTCTGGGCCTCAGTTTTCCCATCAGTACAATGGGAGTACTGGCCTCTCTTATAGAATCAGTACAGGGATTAAATCAGCTGGAGTGCCCCGGAGGCCCCAGGAGCCTGGGATGGGCACACAATTGGGAAGTCTTATCACGGTGGTGCAGAAGTGATTCACACAGTCCAGCGGCTCAGTCTCTGCCTGTGGGCAGTGAGCGCCCGGGAGGTGTCCACAAATAGACTCAAGCAACAGGTGTCTGCCCCCCACCCTCCCCGGTGCGGCTCGGTATCTGCCAATTCTGCTGGCAAAGCTCACTCCTGGCTCTGTCCACAAAGAGAGGTCACATTCCATGGCCCGGCACCCCAGCACAAGGAAACAGCCCTGCCCAGACACCAGGGAAAGTGAACATGAAGGGGCTCTGCTTGTTTTTAAAAGGTAATGAGCCTCCAAGGTGGAGGCGAGAAGACGGGGAGCCTGGGTCCAAAGGACGGGTGGGGAACCTCTCGTTCCTAGCTGTTGACAGAAGCACTGTTTCCCCTCGGCTGAGGCCGTGCAAGCTTTCCTTACAAGCAGGCTTGAACTGCTCTGAGCAGACCTCAGGCTGGGGTGTGGCTTAAGAGGAACATGGAAGCAACCTTCTGAGGCTCATGTGGCACCTGCTTAATTAGTTTCCTAGGGCTGCTATAGCAAAGTGTCACAAACTGGTGGCTTAGAACAGCAGAAATTTATTGTCTCACAGCTCTGGAGGGTAGAAGTCCAAGACCAAGGTGTTGGCAGGGCCAGGCTCCCTCTGAAACCTGTAGAGAAAAGATCCTTCCTTTTCTCTTCCAGCTTCAGGTAGCTCCAGACATGTGACAGCATCACTCTGATCTCTGCCTCCGTCTTCGCTTGGCACAGTCCCTGTTTCCCTCTGTGCATGTCTAGCTCTGTATCCAAATTCCCCCTTCTTATAAGGACACCAGCAATTGCAGATTAGGGCCAACCCTAGTGGTCCCATTTTAACTTGATTACCTCTGTAAAAGCCCTATTTCCGAATAAAGGCATACTCTGGGGGTTAGGACTTCTGCAGGGGGCACAATTCAACTCCTAGCACCTGCCTTCCTTATACAGTGTGTTTAGTGGGGGGAAAAATAGAGGCTCAAAAGAAACCAAGTAGGTGGGAGGGGGCAGGAGAGGATAGGTAAATTTACACCTAATGGGTACAATGCACGCTACCTTGGTCATGGGCACACATAACTTTGACTCAAACTGCACAAAAGCAAATCATGTAATCAAAACATTTGTACCCCTGTAATACTCTGAAATTTTAAAAAAGAAGAAGAAACGTTCTACACAGGTAATTCTAGAATTATCAAACTGATCATTAGGTGGACCTAAAAGTGGTTTTTTAAAGCACTTTTAGTAGCACAGTGTGAATAACTATAGTCCCTCTATGAAACACTTCTATAATTCAAATCTGAAATAAATGAAGAGAATGTGGGGAAAAAAAAAATCTGGGTTTGAGTCCCCGTTCTTCCAAACACTGGCTACTTGTTTTTTGTTGTTGTTGTTGTTTGTTTGTTTTGTTTTAGCCTGCTGCTGAGCGTTAGTAGAAGGCTACGTGGTTTTGATGAGTGATTTTGATGAGTGATTTCTCCTCTTGCTTACTTGGAGAAAAGATTAAATGAGATCATAGAAATCACCAAATTTATAGCTTGAAGTGGCTTCTGAGATCATCCACCATTTCCCAAAGTGTGCTCACCAGAATATTAATCCTACAAGGTCCCCTTGGGCTAGAAAGGAAGGCCGGTTCTGTAAGTCCCTCTCAGAGAGTCTCAGCGCACATGGGCAGAGCAAAGGTCCTCAGAAGTTGCACAGTAAAGAAGCGTTAGTTTGTCACCTCCCAAGCTCATTTCACTGTGGACCACTGTTATTCGGGTAACCCCTGGTAGCACTCTCTTCATCACGCAGCCACACTTAGAAAATGCTTGGGTAGATTAACCCCTTTAGTGCACATTAGAAAACTTGGACTTAGATCGCCTCCTACCTCCTCCCAAATCCTTGCCTCAGGCTCAGCCTTGAGAGGAATGCAAGCTAAGGCAGGTATTTGTTCCCCAGGATAAAAACCGTTTTACTGCTATGTTTAAATTTTTGTTAATTATTTTTAATACTACGTACTCAGTAAATTTTCAAACTACACAAAGAATAATAAATAAGTAAAATGCACCTGAAATCTTCCCACCCTAAAATAACCAGCTAAGTGAGATTACTTTCTTACTGCTTTATTACTTCTGCTGCCTTTTGGTCACGCAAGGAAGTAGTGAGGCTTGGGAGCTGGGAGGGGAGCTGAACCCAGAATCAGTGAGTACAGCAGCGTGTCCTGATATTAGGTATTAGGTGTTGCTCAAATCTGAGGCAAGACCCTTGTCCTTCTGTGCCCCAGTTTCCCGCCTTACTCCTTTAGGGAGAACGTCTAAAGCAGAGCCTGAAAATTGGGAATATTCATGGCTACCATTTACTGGGTTCCTACTATGGACACACAATATTATATTACATGTTACTACATCCAGGAAATTGACGTAATCCTCATATCTACCCAAGAAAGCAGGTGATATCATTGAGGCTTCAAGAATTTAAGTGACTTGCCTCGGGTCTCATAACTGATAGCAGCAACAGAGCCAGAATCTAACCCCACATCTGCCTGACCCTGAAACTTTCTGTGTAACTGTGATTCTATGACTCCTTGCACCCCATGTTGCACGAATCAGTTCTATTTTCTGACTTCTCAGCTCCTGTTACATGCGCTGTATTTGGGATAGTTTTAGCTCTATGCATCCCACCTCTCCAAGGAAAAGTCTAGAAGACTCCAATTAAATCTCAGCCTCCCTTGCAGCTTGGATGAAGGTGTGTGTTCAGGGTTCTGGCCATCAGACACAAGCCTGTAAGACTTTGATTTCTGAAGAGAGCAATTCAAGTAAAGAGGCTTTCCGGGGGATCTACTTTGCTGGCAAGGATGACGGCAAGGAGTCTGACTTTTGGGGGTGACAATGTTTGCAAGGTTAAGATCTTGGCACAGCAACAGTGGTGGTTTCTCCTAGGGCTTGGTAGGACAACAGCAGGGGCAATGTTCCACCCATCAGTCTAGTTCTATGGAGTGGTGTTTCCATTGTTCCTGGAAGCTTAGCTTCAGGCCTAGCCCTCTATGTCTCCTAATAATTCTCAGAGTGCTCAATATCCTTTTGGTAAAATCCTTCTCTGCCCAATGAGCCAGCATCAGCTTCTGTTGCTTGCCACCAGAAACCCTGGAGTCCAGGTGTCGGAAGCCAGCAGGAAACTAGACTTTCTTGAATGAGTCTTTGGAAAGAAGTTTAATTGGAAATCATATTTATCCTTTAATCCAATGGTTCTCAAACTTTTTGGTCTCAAAACACCTTTACATTCTTAAAAATATTAGACTCAAAAAGCTTTTGTTTGAGTTATATCTATGCATTGTGACAAGAGTGGCATTGTTTGACATTTCTGCAAATCCCTTTCCCATCTGGCTTTTAGAAGACAGCTGGATTCTCCTATTTCCTTCTGCAGTTTAGTCTGTTGTGGGTCACATGTCATGTATCCTCTGGAACACCCCACTATATGCTTGCAGAGAATGAGAATGAACATTTTAACATTATTATGGAAATAGTTTTGACCTCACAAACCTCCTGAAAAGAACTCCCCAGTCTACGCTTTGAGAACCGCTAGCCTAATCTCTAAACTCTCCATGACTTACATCTTAGATTTCAAATTCAGGATGTAACTGTCATGCAGCTGATTTACATGACAAGTCACTTTGACATCTTTACTGTCAGCCTAAAAATGTGGTTCCATCCTTCAGAATTATTCTATTCTCTGGGCCCTAATCTCCCTTCTTTGAGGGTCTAATTGATTAGGAAAAGTTCTGCTTAAGAATCTGGAAACCTAGTTCTGCCATTAACTAGCCTGTGTGACTTTGGACAGCTCAGGGACCTTGGGTGGTCCATTGGCCCCTCTGAGCCTCAGTTCTGTACTTGCCAAATACATACTCGCTTAACTTGTAAGACTACTTAAAGATCAAATTGGAGGGTACACATGAAAATGCATATAGCACATACATATAAAAGAATATTATTCTATTATTTAAAATGATTGTATTACTTAGGATGTTTGGGTTGCTAGTAACAGAAAAATCGAACTCAAATAGGCTTAAATATGTTGGCTCATTTAACTGAAAAGTCTAGAAGGGGTTCAGATGTCAGGCATTGTTTGACCAAGAGATTCCTGATGGAGTCTGGGCCATGATTCATATTTTCTCCCAAACTCTCAGCTCCGCTCTGTAGCTTCAGTCTCAGCTATTCCCCTGCTGCTAGTAACAATGCCCACTGAACTTCCTGCCCCACCTGCTTACACCACACCACCCAAGGTAAGAGAAAGCATCAACTCCAGAAGCTCCCGGGAAAGAAAGAGAAACTTTCTGTCTCCGAAGTTCTCAGCAAATGTTTCCTCTTTTCTCCAAACTGGGTCAAATGCCCATCCTGAACCAATCACCCAGGTCTGGATAATAAAATAAGCTGATTGGAAAAGCTAATCAAAGTACACCCTGGAGCTCAGGGTAGGATGACTCATTCAACTTTTGAGTTCTGTTAAGAAATAAGAAGGTAGGAATAGTTGTTTGGAAGGCAATCAGTGAATGTCCAATATAATCTCACAAATCTGTATTTGTTGACCAAGAAAGATGATCACAACATACTATCCAGTAAAAAAATGACATTAAAGAAGAGTGTGTCTACTAAGATCCCCATCTTATGAAATGCATGTGTATGCATTACACATATATGTGCATGTATATGTACACATATGTGTGTACATATACATACATATTGTATCTACATAGTGGTAGTGACTGACAGGTAAGATTATGGGAGACTACACACTTTTGTTTGTTGTTTATTTTTGCATCTCTACCCTCGATATGATAAAAAGTGTAGTACTTTATGTAAATTTTTAATACAGGAACAAGTCTGAGATACGATGTGAAACATGATCACCAACCATCCCGTTTCCCACTCCGAGCACCCTCTGGTCTCCCATCCTAGGAACTGAGGCTGAACCCACCTACCATCCTTCAGGTCACCTCCTGGAACCCTAGGCAAAGGATTGATCCTTTTTGAAACACTTTGCGTCAACATCCCTAAAGAATCACAAAACCAGGATCTCTGGCTCAGAATGGAAAGCAGTCTATTTTCATTCATATGCAATTCTAATTTCACTGGTTCTCTTCCCTGTCTCCCCAAGCTCACCACCAGCTCCCATGACCTCATCATGATATTTAGAATAATAGTCTTTTCCCACAGGTCATCAGCTTCTAAAATAAATATATTTCCATCAACGGAAGCTGCAGAGTCACCGAAATTATTATACCTCGGTTCAGAGTCACAAGCTCATTAAAGACTGATTATTGTGCCTTCCAAAAAGAATGGCAGTGGAAGAAGCAGATGATTCTCTTTTATTTAACTAGGGAAAGAGATGCACAGGCAGATTAACGTAAAAGTCAGCCTTTGGAGGATGCAGCTGAGAGAGCTAGAAGCTAAGAAAATGAGGAAACAAATAAACCAAAAAAAACTAAAGTTTTAATAAGCATTTGAGTGGTCTCTGAATTTCCCTGGGAGAAACCACTGGCAATGAGGCAGTTTGGTCAGAGGGAAGAAAACTTAGGGATAGAAGTAGGAATTCTAGATCCCATTCTGCACTTGACTGCAGGCGGGACTCGGTCTACCTCTCTGGGCTCTTGAGATTAGGTGACGTCAGGGATAGCAAATGATGACCTCATCCACTGCCCACCCCCCTTCCTCTTCCTGGCCACCACGAATCCATGCCAGCGCCTTTCCCAGTGAGCCCAGATGTGGCCCGAGAATCAACACTGTGCTCCAAGCAGCCACTCTCCGAATCCAAATGAGCACAGGGAGCTGTCTATTGTCCTTAGGCTAAAGGTTTCTGAAACGCCCATAAAATCCTGCCATTCTGATTTCCCTTTGCTGACCCAGGCCTACTTCACTTGCTAAATGCTCATCGCTGGCATTTAAGCATCAATCATAACATTATTAACATCATTTATAAAAACAGCTGGTAGTTATGATGATATGCTTACTACTGAGAGGAGATTGAAACGTCCGTGGTACGTTCAACTTTAAATGTTGAAGGGATCATCGTGTACAAGAGACAGTCAGTATAATCTGTGCAACCCCAAGAGATAGGATGGGGACCACTGGATGCAAGTTACAGGAAGCCTAGTGCTGTTGTTTGCAGGCGAAGTGGGCTCAACCACTTCCAGGGGAGGCTGTAGAACACGGGTCACAAGGCCAAACACCTGCAAGGGCCAGGCAGGTAATGTAGTGTGGTTAGGATGTGTGGCAGGGTGCCGTGAGGCCTGTGGTGACCAGAGGGCACACGTCCAGTCTGAAGCGGGCAGCTCCGAACAGCGCAGCCCCGCGTTTATCTCCGCCCTCCCTGCCCAGCTTTCCAGCCACCTGGCCTCCTTGCACGCAAGCCTCCCTCCTGTTGTTCTCTCGCTAAGCAACTAGCGGTGTCTGTCTGCACGGAGGCATGTGTAAATAATGAGAAGATAGTTTAAGTGGCATAAATGAGGTGTCATGGGAATGCAGAGCAAAGAGAGAAGGCTTTGGTGTAATGGAATTGAGATTTTCCTCAGAACAAGGCATTGGCTCTGGACTCTGAAAGAGCGGGGGAGTCTAATGAGCAGAGTTAAAAAGGAAGGGCACTCCAGGCAGGAACCAGCAAGAGCAAAGGCACTGGGGTAGGAAAATATTGCCACAGAGGGAACATGAAGAAGAAAGAGATAAAGTGGAAACACGTCCCGGCAGATCACAAAGGTTCTCAGGCTTTGCAGAAGAACCTGGGCTTTATGATTCAGGTTAGGGCTGCCTCCATGTTCCCAGCAACTCAGCTTGCTCAGAACAACCCTCCTGGCCTCTTGCCCCACCGGTTACTCACGCCTGCCCTGGGGAGGGGCAGGGGAAATAGGCACAGCCCATCTCTGATTGATGGCTTTGGGAGGAGGGAACGGGTGGGAGTGGCTCAGCCCCTGTGGAGCCGCCTGTGTCCTGTGCTGCTTGGGGCTGTGGCATCAAAGGAAGGTCCTCCCAGGGTGAAGCACGTGGTGGTCTCACTCTGCAACCAGAGAAGTCTGTCTAATTCAGCGGTGGAAGTAGTCAAAGGCCTGCTTGGCCAGTACGCCTAAAAGCTGCATTCTCCAAACAGCCTAATCAAGGGTAAAGGTGATTTATTCTGTTCCTCACTTGCCTGACTCTTGTGTTTCCCCAAATGGTTCAGAGCCCAGGCCTGCAAAGGGGGTGAAAATTACGGTTGACCCCTAAAGTGCCAACAACAAACTCCTCCCAAGATCTGCTGAATCTCGGAGGTTGAAAGCCAAGCAAACTTTTTGTCTTTTGAAAAAGCTTCCAGAGTATTTCAGATAGATAACCCTGATTAAGAACCCCTGACAGAAACAATGGGGAGCCATAGAAGGTATTTGAGCAGGAGACATGGTGGAGACTAACAGTGGCCTGTCCTAGTATCTATATTCCCCAATCATCCTTATTAACAAAACCTGCAGTTTTATTTAGAGCAGAAATGTGACTCCCAAAAAGGATTATATTCCCCAGGCTCTGTTGCAGATAGTTGCAACCATGTGACTAAGTACTGGCCAATGAAATGTAAGCAGAAGTGTGGTAGCTGATTATGGGAAACTTTCTTAAAAGGCAGCTGGCATGGGCTCTTGTTTCCATCATGTTTCACCTCTTCTTCTAAACTTCTGCTTAGAATATGGATGTGATGGCTGGAGCTCTAGCTGCTATCTTGGACCATGAGTACAATGGTCAAACCCTTAGCCTAATGGAGCTAAAAGCTGCAGGGAATCTGAGTCACTGATGGCCATGGGACCACCGCACAGTAAAAAAAGAAATAAAGCCCTATTTTGTTCAAGCCTCTATTATTTTTGGTTTTCAGTCACCTGCTGCTGAACCTAATCCTAACTGAAACAAAAGGAATATGAACCAAAATGTATCTTAATCACACCACTCCCTGTGTTGGGCATACTCAAATTATGTACACAGGGACACAAAGGGATGGAAAGGTCATTAGAAACCAAGAAGGAGGGAGGCAGGAGGGTGGATGTGGGATAAAAACTTACCTACTAGGTACTATGAACACTATGTCCTGACTTAAGCATTATACAAGGTATCCACATAACAAAACCATTTGTACCCCCTTAATAGTTCAAAATTTAAAAAAAAAGAAAAAACAAATTGAGGACCCATAATGTGCCAGGCACTGGGGACAGAATAAGGAACAAAGCAGATGAGGCCCTACCCCCTTATTGTTTACAATCTATTGGAGGATATAGATGATTATTAATTAAAGAATAAAATAATCACAAACTGTAACAAGAGCAATAAAGGAAATGAATATGATGCTGAGATAAGGAATGGGGGAGGTGGTGGTGATCAGAAAACCTACAATAGACAGGTTGTCAGAGAAGCCTCTGAAAAGGTGATATTTAAACAGAGGCCTGAAGAATGAAAAGGAACCAGCCATGTTAAATGGGGGTGGAGGGAGGTGCTTTACAGATAGAGGGTATGGCATGTGCAAAGGCCCTGAGGCAGGAAAAACCTGGTGGGAAAAAGAAACGGAAAGCAGAACAGGGTAGCCAGGCCACCAATGGAGCAGAGACAATAGATAATGCTCACAGGAACTGACCTATTGACAAGGAACAAATCCATTTGGTATGTACTGCGCTAGCCCTCATGTTAAACATTTCCATCTCATATGAAATAACTTTCTGAATATTAAATATAATGGATACCTCTGTGACACCAAATGGCATATGTTCACGGCCAGAAGGAAGGGGCAAGCAAGCTTTCGGATATTGTAGAGCTGAGGGAGGTGGCGGTGGAAAAACAGATGGTTTTCCTGTTTGGAAATAAACTTCAAGGAGAGAAGAATATGTCCTCTGAGTTTATTCCTGAGTCCACAAAGCTCTGCTTTCTTAGCCAAACACACCACACCCTGGGAACGTTCAGATACCAAATATTAGCATCTTTCAAGAATTTCCACTGGAAATGTAGTGCTCAGTGGTAGCTTGTTAGGATGGAAGGGAAGTAAAAATTTGTAACAAAAGAAAAAAGAAACTTAGTTGCAATGCCAATGAGAAGGCAGTTCCTCTAAACCAAGTAGCCGATGTGACCCAGAGCAGAGAATTAAGCAAAAGCCAGTGGATGCTCCCAAAGCACTGGTTCTCAACCCCACTGAGGCTAGGACCGCTGGCGCCCTGCCTTCAAATATAGGCACGGCACCCATCCCCAAAGATTTGGGTTCAGTGAACTGGGGATAGGGCCCAGGGATCGGCCTGTTTAACGAGCACCAGGATTTCTGCTGTCACTGAGACCCACTGTCCCGCACAGGCTGGGAGAGTGGGAGTGGGAACAGGGCCTGACGAAGGGAAGAGGTCTAGAGACTCGTCGGGTCTGCACAGCCCTGAGCTGCATTCATGCCGGGCTTCCTGCAGACACCCTCAACTCCTCGCCTGCTCCCACTCCGTGACAGTCTCCTGGCAAAACCCCAGCCCTGAATAAATTCCGCTTTCTACAACCCCAAGTGGCTCCCTGTGGCTAGAAAATTGACACAGACAAGGCTGATTAGTCTCACTTTAACGTTCAGGCCACAAATCTCAAACCCCCACGGACGATCCGACTCCACCCATGCAGGGGAACCCCATTGCTTCTACTCGGGACTTTGCTGATACATTTGTCCCCACTCTCTTCTACGTGAGCCACTTTTCCTTCTTCACCTGATCATTGCTTAGGCCTAAGGACTCACCGGAATATCCCCCATCGCCTTGGCACTCACTTCCCCCTGGCTACCATGCTTGTTCCTCGGTCTCCCCTAACGCAAACCTCCTTGAAACAGCTGTCTCTACTTGTCACCTTCGATCCCTCCCCCACACATTGTCTTTGTCATCCTCTTCAGCCAGGCTTGCAATCCTCCACTGTACCGAAACACCCCCTCCTGAGGTCCCCAACCACCTCCTGTCACCAACCCAATGGGTCATCAACCCCCTTAATTCTTGCTTGTGCCACTAGCAGCATGACCCCTGATGCTGGGGGGCCCCTGGGCCCCACCCAGGTCCTCTTCTCTCTAATTCTACCCCCACTCTCCTGACCTCATCCAGCCTTGTGGCCTTAAGTACCATCCGCTGACCTGCCCCAGCGTTGCCTCTGAACTCCAGACATCTAACTTCTCACCCAACATTGCCCCCATAAACATTTTTAGGCATCTCAAACCTAATATATCCAAAGCAAAATACTTGATTTCCCTCTCGACCCTCATAGAAAAAAATCTGCTCCTCCTCCCAGGCTTTCCATTGTAGCCGACGGCACCCCCTCCACCCAGAGTCTCAGGGAAGATCTGTGTCATCCTTGCCACATCTTTGTCCCTCCCATTCCACCCCCAATCTATCAGCAATTCATGATGGCTCTAACATCAGAATGTACCCCACGTCTGACCACTCTTCCCCACCTCCACCTAACCCCGTAGCCCATCATCCCTGCCCTGGACAACCCCGGGGGCTTCTCACCTTCCCTCCCCGTCTCCGCCCTTGCCCTGGCTCCCGTGGTGTGTGCACACCACAGCCAGCTGGTCCTCTCCGCCATTAAATCACATCCTGTCCTTCCCTTAGCACCTTGGAATAAAACCAAAAGCCCTTCGTGGGAACAAGGATGCCCCACCCAAGCCCAGCCTGCCTGTCAACCTCGCTGTCCCCTGCTCCTGCCTCGCCCTCTCGACTCCAGCTGCCGCTCTCCTTTCTGCCCTTCTCCCAGCCCGCACCGGTCTCCACCCCGGGGACTTCGCCCCCACAGGTCCCTCCACCTGGACGCCTTTCCCCTCGGCCTTCCCGTGGCTCCTGCCTGAGCTTCACGTTTCAACACAAACGCTACCAGCATGGAGGGTCTTCTTCTCCCCACCGCATGCACTCTTTTGTCACCTGGCTTTATTTTTCTTCATAACACTTATAACTCCCTGTAGCAGGCTGCATAATGGGCCCCAAAGATGTCTACGTCCTAAACCCTGGAGTCTGTGACTGTGTTACCTCACCCAGCACAGGGGACTTTGTCAGTGTGACGAAGTGAATGAGATGAGATTATCCTGGACTACCTGAATCAGCCCGATGTGGTCACAAGGGTCTTTATGGGAGGGAGGCAGGAGGGTCGGAGGCAGAGAAGGGGATGTGACAGTGAAAGCAGGGGTCTGAGTGGTGTGAGGAAGGGATGAGCCAAGGAACACGGGCAGCTTCTAGAAGCTGAAAAAGGCAAGAAACGGATTCTCCCCTCGAGAAAAGGAACAGTGTTATGCCAACACCTTGATTTCAACCCACTGAGACCCGGGTCAGACTGCCGACCTCCAGAACTGTAAGGGGATATATTTGTGATGCTTGAAGCCACTCTGTGTGTGCTAATTTGTTACATGAATGACAGGAAACTAATATCCTGAAGTCATATTGCATATTATCTGTTTAATATCTGTCTTTCCTCAAAGCTTGTAAATTCCATGGGGGCAGGGACTTAGCTTGTTCTTTGAAGCATTCTCAGCACCTGAAACATTCTCCAGAAGTTTCTACAATGTTAATATTTATTGAATGAATACACAACCACTCTGAATTGGTTTTTCTTTTTAGTGCTGAAAGAGAAAATTGGAGCTTGGAATTAGAAGCCAGTAAGGGGCCCCCACAGCCCCCCAGTATACCAAGACCACACCATAAGTCATGCAGGCTGGAATTCATGAGGATTTTCTTTCAACTCTGGGTTTAGATGACTCCATAGTCTTTTTGCTCCCTGCCCCTGTCATATCTGAGCTCATTAAATCCCTCTGATGCAATTGCAACCTCCCACATCACGGCTGATTCCCCACCGCCATCCTCACCACCATATGTACGTACACAGGTCACTGTTGGATAAATGAGTAAGTATGAACTAAGAATTTTAAGTAGCTTTGGCAACACCCAAGGATGTTAAAACCAAATGCTTTCTCTCTGTCTCTCTCTCTCTCTCTCTCTTTTTTTTTTTTTTGCTTTTACTGCTGTTTCCACTTCTAGTATAAGTGGAGATCTTTCCAGAAGCATTTAAGAGAAATGGCTCCAGCTCTGTGCTCAGTTTTCTGCCACTTGCAATGTGTTTCTTGCTCATGAGGCTCACGATGGCATTTAGCTCCTCCACTGACACATCTGAGATATAAATAAGTGAATAATGTTGCAACTCACCGCCTGGAAAATCATAGACTCCAACTGCATGGCACATAGTGTAGCTATCGAGGACTCTTGTTTGTGAGTTATAGACAACCCTCCTCAAACTGTCCTACCACAAAATGGAATGTACTGGCTCATGTGACTGATTGGCCCTGCAGGAGTACTGACTTCAGGCGTGATTTGATTGTCATCGAGACCTGGTCCCTCTTCATCTCTTGACTCTGTCCCCTCCATGATTTCTCCATGCTGATGCTCTTTGTCATGTTAAGAGGGCTACTCTCTCCTGATTTGCAGCCTTCCTGCTTCAAACCCAGTGGAAAAGAGAGCCGTGCTTTTGTTCACCAGTTCTCTTTGGCCAGAATTGGGTCACATGCCCATTCTTCCCCAGTCCCTGTAGCCAGAAGGATGTGATGCCTGACCTGGGTCCCACAATCCCACCCCTGAAGCCAAGGGCACAGTCACCATCACCTCACTTGAGACACATGCATTGTGAGTGGAGTCCTTGGCCAGAGTTCTAAGGAGAAAGTCAGGTACAGTAACCAAAAGAAGGAGGGTTGTTGGATGCTTCCAGACAAAACAAAAGATGAGCTTTCCCTGTGAACATCTCATTCAATGTCTGCTAGGTCACTTCAAGGGACAGGGAACTGACTACCTTGTGAAGGCTACCTACTCCATTTTTTGTGCTAAATTGTTGGAAAAATCTTCCTCACATCAGGTCGTGTAAAACTTCCACGAACCATCGCTGACTCTGTTCTCAGAACAATATACAGGGAATGTCTCCAGACACATGACAGCCCTTTAGATATGCAACGACAGCTTTCATAATTCTCCCAAGTTTTCATTCTACAGGTAAACATCCTCATTATCTCAACCGTTCTAATGACATTTCGCCCTCCTTTTTATGAGCTCTCACTTGTCAATATCCCTCTCAAATTAAAGCAGAACCATCACATCCATCAACCCCAACACTGTAGAGTCATATCTTACATAGAAAGTGACTCTAAAATCAGCACGCAGAGCAAAAACTGAGTATTGCCTAAATTACCCTGGAAAAGAGGCAGCTTTGGAGAACAGCATTTTCACCTCTCAAGAAATGCAACAACTGCAAGCATTCTCCCCTGCTAGAGCAGATCACTGATCTCTGCCGCATCCCACAATTAGAAGCTGGCATTTATGGAACCACTTGCACTTTAAACACGGCATTAAAGTATGTATCTATCGACTTACTCAGCCTAAGAGCTGGGATTTGTCAATCTGCTATTCCCTCTGCTAGTTCTGTATCCTTTGTGTCTCTCTACGTCCTAATACTTCCCTGTGTTGAGTCTGATTCTGCTGTAGATAGATACATGGCAGCCCGTTAAATATTGAAAGATGGTTTTCATAATTCTCCCAAGCTTTCCCTCTACAGGCAAAACATTCCCATTCCCTCAACTGTTCTAATGATATTTCACCCACCTTTTTATAAGCTCTGACCTGTCAATGTCCCTTCCCAGGTTAGTGCCAGGGACAGATCTGATCAACTCTGGTTCAACCCAAGCGTTGCTGAAAGGATGGACCAGATGGGGAGAGCCTGGGTGGGAAGCCCTGAGGCAACCCATCCTCCTCTTCACTCTTACTAGACAGATACAGTTGGTCACCCGGCAAAAAAATGAAACATCCTCACCACATATCTCATCTCATCCAAAAGAGATGCTACCAAGGTTCTGCTGAAACTCAGACTCACTGTGCGTGGCATCCCCCAGAGCCACCAAACTCACGGCCCCCTAAAACCAAAGAAGTTCTATCTGGCCTGACTCCTATGGAAACAAATTGAATCACAGAAACCCCTCCTTAATTCAATCGTTCATCGCTGTCTATGAAAAAACCCATTCTAGAAATTTGCTACCAACTGCCAACAAGTCGAAGCCTATTATCTCTTTCATTAAGTTCCACTGAAAATCATTTTTCCAAAGTTGTAGATCAGGGTTGGATTCAGTGGAGAAGAAAATCAGGAATGCTGAGGCTGGAGCTGAAGGAACGTAAATATCATCTCATCTGTGCTGGGTTGTGTCCGTGTCCCAGTGACTCCCAGGAAAAGGATGGGGCGTCTGCACCATTGTCATGTGACTTTGAGTGCCCTGCCGTGGGAAAAGTATACAGTTGGCCCTGACCATCCATGAGTTTTGCATCCATTCATTTAACCAAGTGCAGATTGAAAGTATTTGGCAGGAAAAAAAACAACTAAAAAAGAATATAAGTTTTAAAATACTGTATAACAACTATTTACATAACATTTACATAGTACAGTCAAGCACCACATAATGACTACAACGGTGGTCCCATAAGATTATAATACCGTGTTTTTACTGTACCTTTTCTATGTTTACGTATGTTTTGATACACAGTTGCTTCTCAATGTGTTACAAGTGCCTACAGTATTCAGTATATAAACATGCTGTATGGGTTTGTAGCCTAGGAACAATAGGCTATACTAGACAGCCTAAGTGTGTAGGAGGCTGTACCATCTAGGTTTGTGTGAGTACAGTCTATGATGTTTGCATGACAAAATCACCTAACAACTCACTTCTTAGAATATATCCCCGTCGTTAAGTGATGCTGGACTATAGATAGTATTATAAGTAATATAGAGATTATTTAAAATCTATGGGAGGATGTGGGTAGGTTACGTGCAAATACTACAACATTTTACATAAGGGACTTGAGCATCCTCAGAGTTTGGTATCCACAGGGAGTCGTGGATCCAATGCCCCAAGGATACTGAGGGATGACTGTACTTCCCTGCCCTATTAATGGTGGGCTTGACCACGTGGTTTGCTTTGGACACTGGGATGTGAGCAGACATGAAGCAGAAGCTAAGAGCCGTCGTGCAACTCAGCATCCTCCGTAAAGGCTGCTTTTTCTACCTGGGCCCAGAACAAAGATCCCCTGTCATCTGTGCAGAGAGGCACCTGACCCATGTCCATGGCTAACCCAAGCAAGAAGTGGACCCTTGTTACTCTTAGCCACTGAGATTCAAGGGTCATTTGTTACCACCACAAGGCTGACTAATACATAGTCCATCCTAGACCTTCAAACACAATGAAATCAAAAACCCTAAAACTGGAGGTAGTTAGCTAGTTTGCACAGCTCTTTATCAGTTATCAGTAGAGCTTGAATTCAGGTCTCCCAACATTCAGGTAATTCATTTACCTTTCAATAGATGCACACTGAAATTTTATCAAGGAATAAGGGATAAATCTCTTACAGTTAATGACAAAACTATCCTAATAATGGTTAGTATTGTTACCCTACTGATATTAACAAAAGAACCCCTAAGATAAGAGCTAGAAGTATTATATGGGCATTTAGACATCCAAGTGTACCCCCAGCCACATCTTAAAGTCAGCAAAGTTAGTCTGGAAGATTTCAGTTCAATAGCCATTACATGCCCACCGTGGACTTATCACTGCCACAGGTGCTGGGTGCCCAGGTGAGGTAAGGCCCAGGCCCCCTCTCCCCACAGTCAAACTCACGGCACAGTCTGTTGTTCCCACAGAGTGATCTGAGGAAGACCTGTCCTGGAAAGAACTCTTTTTAAAAAGGTGGATACACTGTATGTTATTTTTCTTCTTCTCAAGAATTCATGATGAAGTTGGTTTAGTACAGCTCGAAGAAGTCCCACAGTAGAAAAATCTGCTCCACTTCGTCTTAGCCAATATTTCACCAACTTATTTGATCATGGAGTCCCCGTTTTGAATAACACCTGCTGTACCCTGCAGAGCTTGTGTTCTAAGGCACAGCCCTATGGAAACGATACCCAACTCTACTCCCACTGATACTTACCCCTGCACTCCAATCAGGCCAGTCATAAGAGGGGAGCCACCAAGACCCCCCCTTTCAAAATCAGCTAGACTTTGGGTCCTGCCTTCCTCTGGTCCCCTTCCTTCATTTCCTCCAGTACAGTTACTTTGTCTGGGCTCATGCAATCCTGGGGGTGGGATTAGCTTGAGGTAGATCCAGCACCAGTCCTGGGCAAGTTAATCTCCCATTTCCCGGGAAGGAGCTTCCGGGAGCAGGCCAGGAGATGGGGCTATTTTGGTGCAGGCAGGTGGTAAATCACAAGCGCGGAGACAGCTGCCCACTCCTCCTGCTGTTAGGCTGCCGTGTGAGATGTTCTCACTCTCTGCAGTCCTGCTGCTGCGCTTCTAGAATGTCACCCTAACTGCAGTGATGACACGGAGCTGGGGTGGGCAACTCGCCTGCGCAATGGACACAGCCTCCCCCGTTCACACTGCCCTTCTGTCCAGAGTTACAAGAACCCAAAGGTCAGAGGAATTCGTGTTTAGAGCTCAGCTAGTCCAATAGCCTCACTTTGCGGATGAGAAAACCAAGGCACCAGTGACGTACCCCAAATCAGTAAATAGCAACAGTAGCCCAAGCTTGTTGGCCCCCAAATCCAGGATGTTTTCCATTCTATAATGAAGTGTCAGTAAAAGCAGAGGGCTGGAAAGAAGCCACGCATGCACAAAGCTCCATGGTGTGCACACATACACATGCATATGCACATTGTTTTAAAAAGCACAAACAGCACCGTACTTACAGGGCTATAACTTAGTTTTGTTTTGTTTTGCATTTAATGTTTGACCCTCTTCCCTGTGCTTACAGCTAGAGCTACCTCCTTACAGAAACTTGGTCTCCCTGTTTCGGCTCTTGTCTTCCCATCAGCTGTGCTGAGCATGGCAGTCAGAATAATCTTTTCAAAGTGTAAATCAGATCCTGTTTCCTCCAGGCTTGAAAACCTTCCACGGCCTCCCATCACTCTCACGATAAAGGCCAAACCGCCCAACCTGACGTCCAAGGCCTTAGACGACCTTGTTCCTCACTCCCCGCCTGGCCTCCCCTCTGTGCAGCCACACGGGTTTATTTCAGTTCCTTAAAGACTCCAGGCTCCTACCTTGGGGCCTTCCAGAAAGTTCTTCCCTTTCATTGAAGTCCCCCCCCCCGCACACACATACACATACTCGTGTGGTGCACACATCTACAAGCATGCACGCTTATGTTTGCACATGCATTCACACACACGTGTGCCTCATCTAGTCTTGAAAGCTCAGGTTAAGCAGAACTTCCTGGTTTTCCTGCCCCCAACCCAGGGCCAACCCCACTCCCTACTGCATCAGATCTGTTACTACTCACTACTCACCCTTACAGCAGCAGCTATTTTTCTTTCAGTTTTTATCCCAGCATATACATATGCATGTATTTATAAATATTTGCAGAATTACTTGATGAATGTATGTGTCCCCATGAGACTGTAAGATCTGTGGGAGTGGGGGGGGCTGCTTTGTGTATCCTCTGCACTTAACCCAGTACCTAACAAATCGTAGACACTCAATTAATCTTTATGAAATGGATGAACAAACAGAAATGCCAAAGAAATAGAAGACATGTGCAAATGGTTTAGGAAATATTGTCAAAGGAATAGAACCCCCTTTCCCTGAATGGGTCCACACCCTGGAATCAAGAGGGCAAGTATAATACAAATTGCAGGCTTCAAACTCAAGTTTGAAAGAAATATCACCTTCTTTGTTCTTTGCAATTGAGTTGTTCCTGCCCTGGGCACTCAATCTGCCAGGCTGGAGATGGAGGGGTAGAGTCCTTATTGGAGCACCCCTGTCCCCTCCACCTCCCAGCCATGAGGAAGAGCACAGGGCAATTGTGTGATGCTCCGGAAACAGGACAAGGGCCTCTAACCTCCAGCCCATCATGGAAACCACCGATTTCTTCCAGGTCCACATCTACAGTGACCCCTTAAAGCATGGCAGACCTACTCTCTTCCCATGCCCTGTGTGAGACCCAGAATGCACTGCCACCCAGGTCCCTGGTCCCAGGGTCCTGCCTTCCTGGAACACCCGCTGCCATCCCCATGGAGTCTCCTTATCCCCACAGGCAGCTGCCACAGAAAGGTGCACAGTTCCCTGTGGCCAGAGAGACCTCCGCCCCAAGCAGAACGCACCACTCTTTGAGACTGTGCCCAGGAGATGCATCCCAGGTCCCCTGCCCCTGCCTGCCCCCACCTCAGACCTCTCTTCCTTTCCATTCCAGAGCACAGTGGCTCATTGTGTCCCCCTTCTCCTCCTCCAAGGACACCGGAGAGTATCTCTGCACAAGATGCAGGGGAACCGAGGGCTGCAGGCTGCTTCTGCTGACAAGAATCCCTGAAGCAAGAAGCCCAAGCTACCTGCTTGCAATGGAGAGGAAGAAGAGAATTTCAGGAGCTCAAAGACATGTTAATATCCAGGACATCACAGTTCTTGCCACACAAGTCATTTCAATGCCTTCTACGCCCCCACTTCCTGCCTGCGCCAGCTGCCATTAGCAAGGAAGTTCCCAGGGCAGCGGGAAAGAATGGGGACCGGGGGGCAGAGAGGAACTTGAAGAGGGCCTTGGGCAGATGAAAAAGATTGAGAGCCGGGAGCTGGGGCATCTGGAAGCTTCTCCAGGACACTCTTCCCTCCTCAGTCCCAGTTGCCCCCTCCCTGCCTCTGTTGCTATAAAGCGCTTTCCTGAGACCTTGGTGGCAGAAACCCTTACACTCCGTGGGAGCTCAGTTGGGTTTCGTCGGGGGCGGGGGGTGGGTGACGAGAACAGCAGGACTCAAGAATAGGGCTCTTGCAGAGGGCGGGTGGTGAGTGGCGGGTGGAACTGGCCCTCCCAGGATCGGGCTGTGGGGGAGAGTCGGCCACAGGCCCAGCCTTCACAATTCATCAACCAGACAGCCCACCTCTCCCCATGGGACAGAGAGGAGGATCTTTGCTCACCCAAATTACACAAATGCAGTAAGCAATGGCCTCTCAGCACTGAGAAGCCAAGGCAAGGGGTGGACTGTGAGCCCATGGCCTGAAAATGAAAGTTAGTCACACCCTGTCGAGTCTGGGCAGCCTCGTGTAGAAGCTCTCACCTGAGCTCAGCTGTTAGCTCCAGCAGCTCCAGCCCTCCCGGGAAGATCTTCTCAGCTCCCACTCTGGTGCCAGCCCTTGAGTGCCCTGCGGGAGACTGGGATGACTTATTTTCTCAGCTGATTTGTAGCAGCAGCCCAGCTGGCTCATGCCTCAAAGGCAGAAATTCCTCCCCTAGTTCATAGGCACTGGTTTGTGCCAAGGGGCTGGGGAGGGGACAGGCTCTGGCATGTGGACCAGGACTCAGGCTGTTGTCAGTGGAGCCACTGGTTACACGGGACCTGGCGAGCTCAGCCCACAGTGTCACCGTGAGCAGGCTATCTCCTTACCGCAGGCTGGAAACCTCTACCTGGACCTGGTGGTGATAGCAGGGTCATTGTAAGGGCCTCACCTGCCCTTGTCCTAGACAGAGATAAGAACCCCAGAGGGCTACATACCAACGGCTGCCTCGGCCCTCAGTGAATGCCCAATGCATGGCTTTTTTTTAACAAGTATTAACTGTATGGCATTCTGGAAATATTTGGGGTGCAGCGGAGGATGCAAAAGTAGTTTTGGATACTGTGTGTGTCATTACAGGCTAGGTGAAGAAACCAAACTAATGCAATGAGCTGCGTTGATTCAATAAACATTTACTAAGCGCCTACTCTGTGCTAGTCGCTGTGCTGCGACAGCGGCTGTGACCAAGAAACCCCTGCCTTCCCTGAGGTTATGCCCATGAGCACAGCAAGAAATTAACACATAATTTACAATACAGTATAATGGATGGTAGTGAGTGCTGAGGAATGCAAAACGAGAAGACCTTTCCCTGGAACACGCTGTTAGAGAAAAGGCTTCCTGGGGAAGGCAGAAGGGAGGGAGAGAAGACAGAGGCCCACGTCACAAAGACTGGGAGGGCAGACCACGCATAGACAGACCAGCTCGGAAGCTAGTGCAGAATTTGAGGTGTGACCGGCTCCTCGCATTCAAATCCCAGCCCCAATACTTGCCATTGTTTGATCCTGGACGACTTTCTCACTTGGAGCCTCGGTTTTACCATCTGTAATAAGAGGGTGCTGATACTGATGCCTGTCTCCTAGGGTGGCGGAGAGGAGGAAATGAATTAATCAATGCAAGGAAAGCTCTTACTTAGAATAAATCCTCGGTATGTAACCACTAATATTATTGTTATCACAAGAGCTTAGCTAGGGCTGGAACCAGGGAAACCATAACAAAAGCCTCAATCCAAGTCATCCTGTTGGAACCGAGTCATGGGACTTGGCGACAGGCTGTGTCCAGGTAACTGAGGAGTAAGAAGCAGCAATGATTCTCCCGCTGTTGATGAGCAGAGTGAAAACTACAACAAACCCTGAATTAGGACATGGAAGACCTGGGCTTGACTCCCGGCCCGGACATTGGGTAGCCGGGTTTCCTGACACTGGAAAATCACTTGGGGCTCTGAGCCTCAATGTTCACATCAGTACAATGGAGATAACATTGGCTGCTCTGCCTCCTTCTCAGGGTGCAAAGCAAAGCAAGCAGAAATGTGAGTGTGAAGGCCTTTTAGTCACATTGTAAAGCGCTACCATCATGTGAATTATTGTTATCCTAAAGGTTCTAACTTGGAAAACCAAAAGTACCTTCTTTGGACTGAATCTTCAATACAAGAAAAAGATTCTAGACATACTTTTTCTTCTGTTACTTGCTTTTAAAAGTTCTAAGGCCATGCTTCCCAAACTTGAGGTGCCTAAAAAGCCGCTGAGGATCTTGGCAGCATGCAGTCTGGTTGGGGAGGTCTGGAGCAGAGCCCGGGTGTCTCAATGTCAAACAGGCTCCCAGGTGAGCAGTTCACTGGTGCTGCTGGTCCATGGACCACGCTTTGAGTACCAGGGCTCTCTAGAGAATGACGCAGACAAAGTGGTCACATTCCTCAGGGTGAGCTGACAGAGCAGACTAAGCGGAGAGGTAGGACCCCATGACAGTGTTCACGATCACAGCTGTCAGGCCTGACCAGCTGCCACTCCCTTATTAATACTCACTCTCTGGTCCTTGCTGAACCTCAAGCGCCACTTTACATACTTGGCAAATATTGGCTCATATAATCCCTGCAACATCCCTATCTGACATTATTATTATTGTCTTATATATCATTGTCTCTATTTTATAGATTTAAAAAAACTAAGGCCCAGAAAGGTTAAATTCTTTGCCCAAGGTCACACAGCACACAATCCTTATACCCCTAATTCCAGAGCCGCGCCCAGAGCAGAGGGGAACAAAACACGGCACATTCTGCAATCAGCAACCCTTCCACACCACAGAGCTGAAGATCAGCTGCTGACACAGCATCTGCTCCTGAAGGCTGGTTACAACTGAGTCATTTGATGGCAGCGGCCTAAAGAAACAGGCCCAGATCTGCCCTGGTTCCTGTCCCACCCAGCGTCCCTGTCCCTTCCATTCTGTGAGCTGCCTAGGATCTGTCCAATAAACCCCTTCCTTCTGCATATCACACAGTTTAAAAGCTTTGGCTCTGAAGCCAGACTGCCTGGCTGCAAATCTTGGCTTCACCACTTAAGTGCTCCAAGGCTCAGTTTTCTCATTTGTAACACAGGGATAATAATAGTACCGACTCCATAGTGTTGTTAGAGAGGATTAAACGTGATAATGCATGTTGAGCACCGAGCCCAGTGCCCAATACGCAGCATGGGCTCCATAGCTACTCCTGGTGCGATTATCAAGGTAAAATAAGAACAAGTCTCACAGCCCCCGTGGTGTGAAATCAGCCCACCGCACCCCAGCCACTGGCCCCCACCTCAGATGCGTTGAGAAGCCAGCAGGCCATGCGGGCTTGGGCAGTGTGAATGACTTGCACTTCTGGCAGGGAGTTCCAGGCCGTTGCACCTGCCAGTGGTGTCCGACACTGCTTCTCTGAGAATGGAGAATGTGTCACATTTATGGGGCCCCTTTACTGCACGTCAGGGAAGCGCTTTGCACAAATGTTTGGATCCACTTTTCATGACTCTGGCCCCGGGCCTGCTATGAGTCAGCCTCACAGTCCCATCTCAGCACCACACTCGCTCCAGAGATGGTCCTGAGGCTACAGTTTCCATCCTGCCAGCCTCCCTCCCCTCCTTCCTCCACTCCTACCTGCTGTCACCAGCCGCCACCCCGAATCCCCCTGAACCCAGGATGAGAGAGAGAGACGTGGAGTGAAGTGAATGACAATTGCCACACTGGCCCTCCAGGATTTGTTAACTGCTATTAAAAGATACTCCGACTCATTATTGTGACATTATGAGAACTTTGCTGATTGCAGCTAATCTCAGGCTCCCTTTGTGTTCCCAATGGAGGGGAGCGGCCTCGTGTGAAAAATCCCATTTTGTGTCTTTCCTCGGAAATTCAGTTTAAGAAAAATAACTAGGGGCAAGATGTGATATTCAGCAATTGAAAATGAGCAAGATAAGGGTTTAAGTACAGAACAAGTAAATCACAAAATAGAACTTTGTGCAGTCAGGCGGGCATTAGACAACGGACGCACAGCAGGAGGTAGGGGCTGGGGGGCTTTGAATCACTTGGTGAGCAAATCATTCCCTTGAGACCCTCTTTCCCCATCGCTGACTACATCAGTGAGAAGCTCTCTTTTAGGGTGTTTTTAACACCCTCTGACGCAGGATAGTCTCCCCTTTTAAACAAAGAGAGAACAGACCCACACCAATAGGCAATGTAGCACGGCCTGCTTGGGTTAAAATCCCAGCGAAGGCACCCAGGGACTCTGTGACCTTGGGGAAGTTAATAAACCTCTCTGCGGCTCAGTTTCTTCATCTGTGAAATGGGGTAAATAAATAGCCCTGTTCTCATAGAGTTACCGTGAGAATTAAATGAGTAACTTCACAGGAAGCAGGCTTGGCACCCAGCTGATGTGAGCAAACGTGATATGGCCGCTGATGGCATTGCACCGGAATATAACAGCCTTGTGCTCATTGTTCTTATTTTTAAGGTTACCTTCAGCTTGGGGGACATGATACTGGTTTTCCATCTTTAATAGCAATGTAAAATATATTTGTAAAAGAGGTGCACTTAAAAGTCACCCAAAAATAATAAATTGAGAACAGAACAGATAATACAAAGTTCTGGCAAAATTCATGGAAGTAGGTACTTGAATGACTGAATTTTGGGAAGCCGGATCCAATTTAATCCACTCATTCAACAAGCGAAGACCTGAGGCCCAGAGAATGCAAGTGACTTCCCCAAGGTCACACAGTAAGCCAGCAGCAAAGTGGTTCTAGAATTCAGAACCCAGCTGAGTGTGTTACCCAACACACTGTATTCAGGTCACTAGGTTAATAAAGTCCTAAGTAAGAACAAATTAAAAGGCACCCTTTGAAATGAATGGCCAGCCCTTTGAAGTCCTAGAACTGGAGCTATTATTGTGGAAGTCCTCAGCTACAATGAGCCACTTTGCTCACCAATCGAAAAAAAAAAAAAAGGAAATAATATCATTTTAGGGTTTTCACAGAATTCAGGCAGGGCACAAAAACAACTCAGAACTCAGGATACTGTTTTCTTTGGAGCATACAAAAGATATGCCTTTGGGTTCCTAATTTTTTTTTCATAAAAGCGTATTCATGCTAAAGTAGAAAATACTGTGATGACTTTTTCATAAAAGCCAAATAGGCGAGCAGGAGAGCATTTGTCTCATTGGAGAACAAAGGATGAATTTACGTGGGCCAGTGTAACCACAGCATGGCAAGATTACATCGAGGAGGTAAAGTCAGTCGAGTGGCAACTGGACAGCAAAAAAAAATTGCTCTCCAACCCTGCCCTGAGCGGTTACTGGCTCCGAAACTGAACGCTGAATTCCCAGTCCTGTTTGGTCTTTCTTGTTAGGAGGCCGGGATGGCGGGTCTTTTAATTTCAAAATTTCTTTAGGGACTGATGAGGTTTGTAAATGCTCTAGAGACCAGGGAGTGGGCTTAATTCTGTTAGTAGGAATGGACACCCACCTCCCCCCAGCACCTGCTGCAGTGAGCAACATATTAAACCTCTCCACTTCGGAAGAGGTTCTCGCTTCCCTTTAGGAAGATCAAACGCGTGTCTTATGACTAGGAGATGAGCAAAGAGGAAGAATTGGAGGTGAAACCAGAAAATGGGATCTACCTAGGAGTACATTCTCCAGTGAATGTGAGTATTCCCAGGCGTACTTCCCACCCACGACTCTCCATGCGGATCGTGAACTCTTCAGCAGGTGTGCAAGGCCTGGCAATGAAGCCTTGAGTGGATATGCAGGGGATGGAAATGAGGGGAGCAGGCCCTCTGGGGACAGTGGGGATGTGGAGAGTGTGTGTCTCTCTAAAGGGGCCGCAGCAACTCAGCTGTGGTCACCTGTTGCCTTGTGCTATAGGTCCAGTATTGCAGACATTGCCATCATTGAACAGCAGCCAGAAGCCTAGATTTTTGTAAATTGTTCCGATTTCTAAATGTCAGTGACTAATTCACTTTTCTCTAAAATTCAGTGTAGGCTCAACACAAGCATCAGAGTGCCGGATTCAGCCCGCAGGCACCTCTGCTCTGTACCCTTCCCTAAGCGGTCTTGTTCCTTCCTGAGCTTCACATAGCAAGCATGAGCAGTGACTCCCCAGTCCACACTCCAGCCTGGGTCCCACCAGAGCTCCACGTCTGTACTTCTCAGCTCAGGCCCTGCTCCTGGTCTGTGTTCATGTGTGTGTGCGTGTGTTTGTTTTGTTTTTTTGACCAACATTTAAGGCACTGCTGAAGGAGGAGCTGATGAAGGAAAGAGAAGAATCTCTCTGAGGGGATCCAACATGGCAGAGAGGTCAGGATGGCCCCTGTCTCTTCTTTTTAGCCCCAACACTGAACATAATGCCTGGTACACAGCAGGTGCTCAACAAATGCTTATGCTCAAATGACAAAATGAAGGAATACATTGGAAGACAAATAAAGTCACTGTGTTGTCCATAAGGAAGAATGACCAGGACCCGAAGCAGAAATTGTTAGCCACTGAATGGAATCAGGGATGGAGAAATGAGAGCTTATGAAGTCAAACGTCAAAATAGGAGAGAAAAGAAAGTTAGAGAATCTTAAATCTCATAGCCTGAGTCAAAGCTGGGGTATATGATTTGGAGACAGAGAGCCTGGATTGGAACTATTGCTCTGGCAATTGGTAGCCACGAGATTTGGGGCAAGTTGTGGACTCCCATGGGTCTTGGTCGCTACATCTCTACACCTGGGAACTGGGACTGGGATTACCTGGTTCCCAGAGGTGAATGGCAGGGGGTGGGGGGTGCTCACATGAGAGAGCAGATTTGCAAATGCTTCGTAAACTGAAAAACACCCCAGAAGGGGGAGAGGGGGACAGGAGAGTCCAGCCACGTAGCTGATAATGAGTCAGAAGGACGGAGCAAAGCCAATATGTTTCTTGGGCCGTCTGCAAAGACAGCTGCTGGCTTAGCCCTTGGCTTGAGTCAGCCTGATTAACAGGTGCCTGGCCAGCCGGAAGTTTGGCTCTGACTAAACTGATTGGACGACTGAGTGGGGAGGAGCTTCTTAGCTTGGCTGGTGACTGGAGAAAGCTAAGACAGCAGCCAAAAGAGAAAACAACCTTCCCATCCAGGGTAAGGACAGCTGGGTCATCGGTGAAACTCACCGACAGCCGGTCTCCAAGGGTACATGTGTAACAATTCTTCCAGGGCCTCAGTGTTGATGAACAGGGCACACCAACGAACAAGCTCATTCAGGGTGTGAATTATTTATGTTCATAACACGCAAGATTACACAGATCCATTAACAAAAATTACATCTGGCAACCACTTCTAAACAATTACAGTAACTGTGGTTTTCAGCAGTGAGTAAGACTATAAAATAGAGCAGCCATCCTCTAGCCTGCTGAGTATCTCTCCTTGACCTCAGCAGCTGAAAGCTGTAATAGATAAATGGTTAAGATAAATGTTGGCTCTGGAAACAGACAGACCTGGTTCAAATCCTAGCTCTATCACCTCGGGCCACTTATTTAACCTCTCTGAGTCTCAGTTTCTGCAACTGTAAAATGGGAATAATAACAGCTATTTTCAAGAGGGATTGTTAGGAATAAATGACATGACCTTTGCAAAAAGCTAAGCATAGCCCTTCTTTCAGAGAAAGAGGTGCAAAAATGGTAGATAACATATCCATTCTACAATTCCCTTGGAATTCTGTCTTCGATCTAGTCCCTTTCTCACTGAGATCTGGAGGGTTCTAGACTGTTAAATTAATTTAATTAAGACTTGCAGGACAGAGGGCTTATTTTCTTGGAGCCAGAGGGTATCTTGAAGGTTCATAAGGAGATAAAGAAGAGCCCAAATTTAAAAAGCTCCAGGCAACCCTAGAGCTCTTCAACCAGCATGGCTCCACTTTGATCTGTGTTGTTATATAGGAGCTGGATGTACCATTTTGCTTGATGAAAGCTTTTCACTAGTAAAAAATAATTCAATTTCTTCACGGTACAAAATGAGAAGCTGAGGCCCAGAGAGAAGTGACTTGCCCAAGGATATATTGTGAATATGTACCACACATGGGACTGGCTTTTATGTCTCCAGAGGTTTGCTAAGCATAAATAATAATTTCTAAATTGTTAATTGTTAGATAATTAATATGCCAACTCCGACTGTTCTGTCTTTAACTAGATCGATGTTATACTCAATCCAATGTGCTCTGTCTGCTTTGAGACACAGGCTGAAAAAATCTCCCATCCAGAGAGGAGGGACTCTCACACAGGGGTCTCTATACCTTGCACCTGGGATCTGCCCTACAACCCAAGAACTTTCACACTCTGTTGTTTTGCTTTTGCTTTTATTTTCAGACGGATCCATGGAAGAGCAAACCAAACCGAATTAAAAGAGATTGGGAAGAAATAAAGAGGGAGGGAGAAAAGAGAATCCATGAAATCCCAAATTAGAAGAGTTCTGTATAGGTGCAATGTCTGGACCCCCGGAAAACATTAAATTATCACCATCACATCCTCACGCATCTTCAGAGCTGGCCACTGTTGAGTGTTTATGTGAGCCAGGCCCTGTGCCTCGCACTTGGCACATGTTTTCTCATCTAGCTCTCTCAAGAACCCTACGAGGCAGATATTATTATTCCCATTTTCAGATGAGGAAAGAAGTACAGAGAAAATTAAATAAGTAGCACAAAATCACAAGACAGGGGCAGAAGCAACATTTGAATTCACATCAGTGTGACTCCAGAGCTTTTGCCTTTAACCATAGTATACAGTGAATTCACCCTACAGCCACATGCAACTTACACGTATTCAACTAGATACCTTCAAATAAGCAGACAAAACAAGCAGAGAGAGAGAAACAAGCTGACGATGTATGTGGCCCCACCGTGGACCCCAGGGTGAGTGTCAGATAGAGTGTGCTCCCATGGTCCATGCACAGCCACCTGCCTTCTGCAGCATCCTCACCACGGCAATCAGAGAGTGACCCTGGGGTTTAAAGACCCACTTTTTCACTTCACCTAAATATGAGCCAGTTTGTCATCTTAGGCTCCAAGAGGCAACAGCAAGTGATCTAGGGGGGGAAAAACCATAAAAGTGGTTGGATTTTGATTCTGTCAGTCTCCAACAAGAGCAAGCCAGCCCTTTTGAGGGATATTCAGGGGGAATTTTGACCACACCCCATTTCTCCTTAGATGTTCATTTTAGAACCAAACTCCCTTAGAAGTTGTGCCTTCTGTATCTGTACTGAATGGGAGCCTGAGGGGAAGGCAGGAATCCAGCTTTTGGCCCTCACTCTGCCACCAAACTCAAGTGAGATGCCTCCGCACCGTTAAATTATCATCCCGCCAAAACAGGTGCCCATTTGCTACTGGTACACTGACTCTCCATCACGCCTGCCACGGGAGAAGTTGGACTAAGCTGACCACTGGGGAACTAAATGATTAAGAAGTCCTTACTTGGTGTTAGGGTCTAGTCTCTAAAGTCTGCGGGACCTGGGTGAAGCCTAGCTGAACTCTACAGGGGGACAGTCCAGACCCTCAGGAGATTCCGTGTGAGGTATGCAGGCCACCCACCGAGCCCCCTTCCCAGAAACTCTGAGTTATTTAGTGCCCAGGGCAATCCTCGGCCCGGGGCTGTGGGAGAACAAAAGCGGACAGCTCCCTGGCCTGGAGGCACAATTGCTGCTGGACTGGGGCTTGGACTTAGACTTACGGAAACAAGGACAGGGTGCAGCCCCTCTCCATCCAAATCAGCACCCCATCCCCAGTCACAGCAACAGGCCACCTGATCATTCATAATCTCAATAGCAGAAGGCAGGTGGCAGGGGCCAAGAGGGGGAAGGAGATCCTTTCCAGCCAACTGCTATCTCAGCTGTTCAATCCAGAAGTTGATGTTATTAAAAATAAAAAAAAAAAGAAAGAAAGAAAAAAGTTAACCAAGGTTGGCTATGGGGAGGTTGGACTGCACACCGCAGGGCCTCCTGGAGAAAGAGGACTTCCTCCTTCAGCCAGTGGCTTTTGTCTTTATCGTGCCAAACAGCCTTCCACATTGGCTTTGTTTTCCTTAAATGAATTGACCTTTTTTATTTGAACAAATAGACCAATTGTTTGAGTTCCAGGCAGCCCAGCCTGGATATTCTTCTGCAAGTTAGCAAAGTTTCTCAAATAACAGCGCTGCACGCCTGCCCAAGCTGATGAAACGTGCAACCTAATCATCTAGGGCCGCGAGCCAGTGTGCTTGCTGGGGAGAGAGTCGGGCACAGCAGTCTACGCGTAACGAGGGTCGGGGCCCTGTGGAATTCCATGGAAAACAATTCCCTTCAGAGCTGGACCTTCTTACAGTGGTTAGATCCTGCCCCCGTGGAACAATTTCACTTGTAAATACTGAAAGGACCTTGAAAAAGACACCTATTAATAGAAAAGGACCCAGACCTAACCATTCTGCTGCTCACACTCTGCTTTGTAGCACAATACCCCCTGAATTCTGTGGTCTGCTCCTTGGCAAGGGTCCCTCTGCCCCTAACCAGAGGGGTGCTCTGTAGACCATCCTGCTTAGCTGCCTCCAAAGGCTAAGACAGGTACCGTTTGCTACTGGTGCACTTATTCCCCAAACAGTTTTAGGAAGGGGTGTGTGTGTGTGTGTGTTCATATATATTTAATATTACTATTATATATATGTTGGCTATATGTATGTATCTTGTGCCTATTTAGCTTTCATACAACCCAAGAACCCTCCCCTCCTATTACCTTGCTTTTATTCCCAAATTGGTTTGCAGGGAAGTCTTTTCTTCTCTTACAAGGCTATAACTCACTAGGTCAGAACTATCTCCTGTATCCCGAAATCTAGAGAATATCAGTGGATCTTAACGGAGGAATCTTAAAGGTCCATTTTCCAATCCAGTGCTTGGCTCCGTGTCTCAGAGCCCAGTCCAGGACTGGCTCGCAGCTGGCAGCCAAATATTGGTAAACATTTGACAGCTTAATCAAGAGGCTGGTTAAAAAGCTGACTGGGGGGTTGCCCCACTCAAAGGCAACTTCAGGGCCTTGGCTCTGCATCCTTGATTAGGCTAGAGCCAGAGGGGACCTCAGCCACCATCTCATAAACACATGCGCACATACAATAGCACGCTCCACAGGTCAGGTTAGGACCCCCAGCCCCTTCCCTGGGCAGCCCCTGAGCCAAGGTTTCAAGTACAAGTAGTTCATTTGGGAGGTGATCCCAGAAAATACCAGCAGGAGATTTGGAAAGTAAGATGGAAAGGGGCCGGACACTGTGGCTCACACCTGTAATCCTAGCACTCTGGGAAGCTGAGGTAGGAGGATCGATTGAGGTCCAGAGTTCGAGACCAGCCTGAGCAAGAGTGAGACCCCATCACTACAAAAAATTAGAAACCTTACCGGGCATAGTGGCGCACGCCTGTAGTCCTAGCCACTCGGGAGGCTGAGGCAAGAAGATCACTTGAGCCCAGGAGTGTGAGGTTGCAGTGAGTTATGATGACACCGCTGCACTCTAGCCCAGGTGACAGAATGAGACTCTGTTTACAAAAAAAAAAAAAAATCAGCCAAAACATGATGTGTTAACAAGCAACTGAGTCCTATTCCCAGTGGGAACCTCTGGGAGACAATGTAGTACATGCCTCAGAGTTCACCCCACGAAGGGGCATTTTCTACCACCCCCCATATCCTGCAGACAGCGGTCCCCAACACGCACTCCCAGACTGCCCTGGGCATTGGCAAGCATGCTGCTACAGCCCAGGAGAGCACTGCAGTGTCCCAAGTTCGTGCAATAAGAAGTTGGTGAGTGAAGGAAAGGTGAGTCCCAGCAGGTGGGAGCAGGGCGGTGGCAGTGGCAGATACAGTGGGATCCCCAGTGCCTATAGCAGTGCCCGGCATGTAGCTGGTGTCAAAAACAAAATTGCATAAATGAATTCATTTATTCCATTGGTTTTCTAAAACTTTTTTATTTTTTAAAAGGAGGACACTTTCTTCAAAGGAAATGTTACAGACAAAGTTCAAAATGTAAAAATGATTAAAGAGGAGTGGACTGAGTTAAGATTGAAGCCCCATCCCCTCCCACTGTGAGGAACATCCAGGGTGCTTCAGAGCACAGGGCGGGAAGCCCTGATCTGATCCATCCCCTCGTCTTACAAACAGGACAATTGAGTGCCGTGTCGCTGGGGGCACCATGAGTTGGTGCTGCAGAGTTGGTCAGTGAGAGTGGGCACCACCCCTGGGCTTTGGCTCCAACTGAGCAGGAGCCTATCCTAGGGGCACTGGGAAGCCCTGGCTGAGAACTGGGAGGTTCTTTCCCCACGACTGGGGGAAGGAGAAGCATTGCTGCCGGGCCATGACACCTCTCCAAGAGCACAAGCGATTAAGTCCGTTGTCATTCACCTCCCATCGTCCTCACTCCAGAACCAAACATTAGCAGCCAAGGGGAATGTCAACACCATCCTTGTCACTCTCGTAGAAGCTGCTTTTCACGGCTGCCAGAGGGGCTGTCATCTGGGACAGCAGACTCGACACACCCATGCGGACCCGGAGCAAACAGATCTTGAGGAGGTAGCTGGGAGCAACAATCCTGAGGAAATTAAAAACACGAGTTTATGCTACAATGTCAAGTTTGAGGTCACTAAACTGGAATGAACTCTCATGCACAGAGAGAGAGAGAGAGAGAGAGAGAGAGAGAGAGAGATGTGGAAGGAAAGCTTTCAGCACTGACTTCCAGGAGCTTTTGGATTTCCTGTAGCAATGTTTGGATCACATGCACGGCGTCCACCCTTCTGAGTCTGGCTCTCTTGCCACCGACACTGAAACCCCCGAGCCAGCTGCCTTCCTTCTGGTCTTGACATCAGTCCAAACCCCAGGTGAGGCAGCCAAGTCCACCTCCTCGTTCTGTGGTTGCAAGGGGGGGAAGCACCTCTTCCTTGGTCTCTTGGAGTAGCTAGGCATTTCCTCTGCTGACAAGAAGAAAAAAGAAATAATAAGGAATGGTTTGATGTGAACCTCAGTGGAAACTAGTTCTCTGTCTATTCCCCAAAGAGGAGACTAATGGATCATTCCAACAGGGACATCTTGCCTCACCTCCTCATGTTACAGATGCAAATTGTAGGCCCCCCAAAAGGGCAAGTGGCTTGCCTAAGGTCACAGTTACTTAACGGAAGATTTGGGACTAAAATTGCTAGTTTTTCCTAATTCCTGGTCCAGTGCCTCTTTTTCAACACTAATTTTAAATAAAAATCTATCTTTTTTGCCTTAGTTCTGCTTTTCTCCCCTTTTCCTTTCTTTCTTTGTTTCTTTTCTCTTCTTTCCTTTTCTTTTCTTTTTTGGCTTTTTTTTGGCACATAGACTCTCATTAAGTATTTGTTAAATGAAGCATTATATAAATATATGGGTGAATTTCCCTTCTAAAGGAAAGTTGGAACTTTGTTTTAAAAGCCCATTTTTCAGCCACCAGCGATCTTCCAAACAGTACCCACATAAGCATGTTGAATAAGCTGCATTCTTGATAGAAAGTTGAAGTTGCGAGATGCAGGTCAAACTTCAGAATAAGAAGGGGTGATAAAAAGTGGGTGGTACATGGTAGCAATTGAAAAGAGCATTACAGAAACACCTCCCTGGAGGATTCTTAGATCCCTCCCCTCCTTGGCCCAAGGCAGGGAGAAGTTCATCAAGAGCTTGCCTGGTGGAGGGCTGGAATTACTTCCTGATCCAAAATTCTATAATTCAGCACATCGATTGACCTAAAACCAGGACATCCCTACTGCTGGCTATCATCATGTCTATACCCTTAAAACACTTAGCCTGATAAGAGGATTTGTAAAAATTGACTATTTTGGTCCAAAACAGCCACAGTGATTTCCACCGAAGAGAGAAGTCTCTAGACATGAGAGTGTCTCTGGGGCAGCCTGAGCTTGTCTTCCCTTTGGCTTTATCTACTGGTCCTCAGCACTCGAGCATTGTGAAGCAAGAGGTAGGTTTTTGTTTATTTAGATTTTGCTATTCACTAACCATTCTTTTCCTTTCCACTAAAACAGGCTGGCTGGTGACATGATTTTTTTCCCCAAACAACACACACACTATCAATGAAGAAAATAAAAGTGACTGTCAACATTTTTATGAGTTTCCTTCCTTTCACTTTCCTGACTCCATCACCCAACATTTTAGCCTCATCCTGGTGCCCTCAGCCACTATGAACTACCTTTCTTCGAGTACACTGGGCTGAAGGCTTTATGCTACCTAGTTTAATTCTCACAACATCCCACAAGGTGGTGATTATCATCTTCATTTTACAGACTGAAAACTGAGTTTCAGAGAGGTTGTGTCCTGCCCAAGGGCACACAGCTAATAAGTGACGGAACTGGGTTTCACATCTAGATTTACTTTATTTCCAAAGATCAAGTCTTAAAAAAAAAAAATAGCTACCATTGTGCCTTTTCTACGTGCCAGACGCTGTGCTAAGTGCCTTAGATACATCATCTCAGATCTTTGAAGCAAACGGATAAAGTAGGTTTTATTCTATGGTTGAGAAACCTAAGGTATAGAAGGGTAAGTGACTTGCCCAGAATTATAAAGCTGGTGAAATGTAGCCAAGAAGCAAATTTGGGATTTCTGACTCCTAAGTCCATGCTCTTAACCAGGAAGCTACATGACGTGCTCCACTTCATAGGCTGAGACAGAGTTATGCATATATGGAGCCATGGTCCACCCTCTATTCTGTAATTTGTTTGTTTGTGGGTTTTCAACCCTTACCTTTAAGCTTGAAATGACATGACCCAATCCTGCTCCCTCAAGCCAACAATCGGCCCCTCCTCCACCTGGTGGCCCTTCTATTTAATCACAGCCTGCACGTGACCATTGGTCTCGGCCATCTTGCCCTCTGTGACTCCTTGACTCCTCACCTTCAACTCACCTTCATTCAATTTGTCATCTCACTCTTACTCTTCAAACCTGGTGCTTCATACAGGCTACCCACCCCGACCTCAGGCTTCAAACAAACCCTCTTCTCAATGATTTGGCCACTCCTGAGCAAGACTCTAGAGTGATGCCTCATCTAGCCTGCTACCCCATACTCCAACCTCCAGCACAGCCCTCGCCTTGCAACCCTTGCTGCCCTCCCCCACCTCCCTGAACTCGCTCTGGCTCAATAAGTCAACAGAAGAAATTCCATCAGATAAGTTCCAAAATCCTTATAGCTGAAAGATAATATCCAGTGTTAATCACTTCCACTTGACTAGAAAGATGAAAGTTTATTGATAAATATGCATAGACTGCACTACTCTGAGGTTGAATTAGGTCCATCACTCTGCTTGAGAAAATGTAGCTGTGTGGCTTTGGGCAACTCACTTCACCTCTCTGGTCACTATTTTCTTGATCTGTCAAATAATGGGTAGACATAGGGAATCCCAGGCACCTGCAAACTCTGAAAATCTATTATTCTATGATTAATGAAATGACAAGCCTGGTAGATATGACTCCTATCAATGTTTTTGTCCAATCATTAACCAAACTAATGAGGCTGTTTCTGCAATTCAACTCAAATTTCACTTTCAGGGAGAAGGGGAGGACTCAGGGCGGTTGGACGTTCCTGGACATCACTGGGGACTAAACCCTAAGTTGATCATAGGGTGCCGGCAACAGTGAAAGAAAATCTAGGGGAACCTCACAGGAATGGGGTGCACTTTGGAAGGAAGAAACACTTTCAGAGAGTTGAAATCTGTTAGCTGACCGAAGCCAAGATGAAACTCACTTTTTAAAAATGTTTGGATTTTTTTTTTTAAGTTTGGCTCAATCACTTGTTTTTCACTGTTCCTTATGTAATCTTGTGGGATGCGGCGTCAGAAGTCATAAATCATTCATAGTGCTCTGGGAAAAAAAAAAAATCACTGAGCAAAGCAGATGCAACTTGAAATGAGAGAAATTTTCGCATGAAACCCAAAAGAAAAGTGTAACTGGCCTGTTTCGTAGCCCACGCAGATCACTAACTCTCTAGATGGCCGTGTGACTCGGTCACTTGTTCCTGGTTTCTTGTTGTTGTTTTCTTTCTTTTTATTTTTTTTTGAGACAGAGTCTCGCTTTGTTGCCTGAGCTAGAGTGAGTGCCGTGGTGTCAGCCTAGCTCACAGCAACCTCAGACTCCTGGGCTTAAGTGATCCTTCTGTCTCAGCCTCCCGAGTAGCTGGGACTACAGGCATGTGCCACCGTGCCTGGCTAATTTTTTCTATATGTTTTTAGTTGGCCAGATAATTTCTTTCTATTTTTAGTAGAGACAGGGTCTCACTGTTGCTCAGGCTGGTTTCGAACTCCTGACCTTCAGCAATCCACTCACCTCGGCCTCCCAGAGGGCTAGGATTACAGGTGTGAGCCACTGCGCCCAGCCTACTGGTTTCTTGTTGTGCTTGGTTTTAAGTGGAGACTGAGTTAAAGATATAGCCTGTCACAACTGCACTGCATTTTTCTAGGAATCTTTAAAAAAGCTGTTGTGGTCGTGGCATTTTCAGGAATGATGGGAACTGGCAGATTTTTATTTCCTGCTTGAAGAAACCCAGAAAGACCCTCTTTGTCCAGAATCCCTTTTTCAGTATGCCTGTCACTGCTGCCCATAATCCCTATGACTTAATTAAACTCCCTTTGTAAAATATAAATACTCTTGCCCAAAACCCACACACAAAAACACAAAGTTGCCCCCGGCAGAAGTAACCCATAAAGCTAACTCTCAAACATTAACGACTTAATCAAATTGGTTTAGCCAAATTATTTCTAATGTGGCAGCTGGCTGTGATGAGGTTTCTAATAAACAAGAAAATTATGTTTTTTTAAACCTCTTTCATATTCATTAACTCATTCAAGCTTCGCGGGAATAGCAAGGATGGGTACGTGTTCATTCATTAACTCATTCCTGCAACAAACTTTACTGACTGTCGAGCACTAAGTACTGATAATAACTCTACCTGCCCTTGTGCCGCTAGAAGTGTATGGGGTAGGTGGTGGTGGAACAGACACATAAAAACCATGACAGAGACACAAACCAAAATGAGAACAGCTCCCAAAAGTTGTGTTTTGCCTTAAGTCAAACAGCTAGAAAGTTCTAGAGCAGGGATTTCCTCCTAGGTCTCACAAGTCTAAGTTCAGAACACTCTCAAAGACATTCTAGAGATTTTTATAAATGGACAAATTTTGGTGGGAGAAAGTGAGGCAAAGAAAGCTCCCAAACTGAGGTCCTATTAGCAAAAGAATAATCTGGGTTAAGTGCCTCAGGAGCTAGTGAGCAGCGGCAGAACCGAGTGAGATTCCCCAGCAGAACCCAGGAGGGAAGTGTTCCCGCAGATCAACTTCATAATTTCTCCCCAGCAGCCCTGAGTCGTTGTTGAACCAGGCAGTGTCTGGCATTGGGCTGGTGCTCAAGAAACATCTCTCTCTGTTCAGCTGAACTTAAATTAGTCGTAGGACCTCTCATGGATATGTTACCAAATGACACAGTTGCCACCTCCCTGAAGAAAACCCTTGAAATCTCAGTGTTGTTGCCTTGAACCCCCAATTCTACAGCATGGGAAAGCCTTAAACCATCCTCAAGATCCTTCCTGTTGAGAATCTTATCATTTAGCTTACTAATTCCATTCTACCCCCCTATCCCAAGGCACAGTCCTTCCTCCATTTTCCATGAGACATCTATTTATGTCAACCATTTTCTCAGCTTTCAAGGCTTCACTGAAGACCAGACAGTTCGAGGAGTCATTAAATCATGTGCAACACAGCACAGCTGATTCACCATCTTGCTGGTTCTACCGCCCTCTCCTTCTTCCTCCCTCGTACTTCCTTCTCCCTTTCAAGAACAACAAATACTTTCTTCCTCTTTGCTCAGGTACAGCTATATTATATACCCAGAATCTCAGCTTTTACAGTAAGTGGGCTTGTCAAGGTGTTTTTCCCCACCTAAATGGGTATCTCCTCAGAAAGAATTCTCAGACCAACTGCTAAGACAATAGAAATTTTCTATCTCTTATTCCATCCAAGATAGAAATCAAAGATGTAGACCACCAAATGTAAACTAGTACAACCTCTATGGAAAACAGGATGAGAATCTTCAAAGAATTAAAAGTAGACCTACCATCCAACCTGGCAATCCCACTACTGGGTGTCCACCCCCCTTCCAAAAAAGAGAAATCATCATATCAAAGAGACACATGCACTTGTATGTTTATTGCAGCATAATTCGCAACTGCAAAGACATGGAATCAACCTAAGTGCCCATCAATAGATGAGTGGGTAAAGAAAATGTGATATATATAGATACCATGGAGTACTACTCAGCTATTAAAAAGAATGAAATAGTGTTTCATTCACAGAAACATGGATGGAACTGGAAGTCATTATCCTAAGTGAAGTATCTCAGGAATGGAAAAACATATACCACGTGTACTCACAAGTGAGAATTAAGCAATGGGTACACACGGTCACAGAGTAGTATGATAGACTTTGGAGACTCAGAAGGGGGAAGGGTGGGAGGGAGTGAGGCATCAAAAATTACCCTTTGGGTACAATGTATACTATTAAATATTTGGGTGATGGGTACCCTATAAAATTTACCACTGTAAAATTCATCTGTGTGTCCAAAAAGCCCTTGTACCCCTGAAATCTATTGAAATTTTTCAAAAAATGTAGACCACTTCTCATTATTTTTGGTATTTCCTTTGGCCACATAATGAAAAATGGCAGAGAGTCGCTATCATAATAGAGTTCCTAATGCTCTCCTAACTCAGTTGAAGGACTGCATTCACCTCAATCCAGCGGCCAGCATGTCCACCTAGCTTTGATTCTCTGGCACCACAGGCTTTCTATACCCTAAGTGTGCTCTGATGTGTTCTGGATCTGCAGCTATATCCAATAGAAAAAAGAAAAACTATTAAACACCCACTTGGTACACCCACTGTGTACGAAGTACAATGCCAGGGACCGGGGAGAATAATGAATCATGGCCTCTGTTCTCCAAGAACTTGTGAGCCCAGCTCTGGCACCAACCAAGCACATAATGCTAGGAAAATGACTAACCCCCAAGCCTCAGTTTCCTCATCTGTAAAATGCTAATGTTATAAATACCTACCTTATAGGGTCATTGCAAAGAATAAATAAGGTAAAAATGAAACACAAGGGAAAACATGTAAAGTACTTGGCTTGGCACGTGATTAAGAATAATAATAATAATAATGAATGGTGTATAAATAAATAAATCAATGCTGAGTGCTCAATGAAACAAGAAAAGATACATAATACGAGGCAGACTTTGATCAATTTTCTAGGAGAGATACAAAATACTAAGGTGATATGCAGGAGGGAAAAAGTCGTAGTTCTAATCGAGAGGATTGAGAAAGGGGGCAGCATAGGTGGAAACTGAGCTGGGTGTGAAGAATGGCTAGGATTTGGGAAAATGCCCTTAGGAAGTTCCCACAGGCTGTTGATAATTAGGGTTAAAAAGTTGAGTATTGTTGGTAATGTTTCAGTCTTAAAGGATGATGAGTGTGGCTCCTACCAGTTAAGGTGAGAAGCAACGTTGCTATAGTCAGAAATGATTTCATTGCTAAAAGTCTTCAAAGGTTTATGACTAAAACTCTACCTGACCCGTCTATGGGTGGCATAGAATTATCAGACGGGAGGCTGCAGGTACCTGAAAGATGATTTAGAACAATACTCATTAGCTGTCTCAACTGTTCTGGGTACAACATCCTTATCCAAAAGCCCACTAATTATCATTTTGCACCCCTCCAAAGACAAAAAATTCATTGCCAATACCATGTTGACCACAATTAACATCGAAAAGAACCAGAGGTTGGGAAACTCCCCAGGTGGATGGAAGAGCACGGTAAGAAGGACATGGTTCCTAGAAAGTATCAGTTTCAGAGGGAACCTTAGGTTGACCCTAAGCACACCATTCAACCTCTCTGGACAGCATCTCTCCTGTTGCTTCTACCTCTCATATCCTGAAACCTCAGATCAAAAAGGTAACACAGATTAAATGACATGTTGTGGAGAAAATCAACTGAGATCAAGCGTGCAAATGTATTTTGTAACTTTTCAACTACAAAATAGAGGGATTATTACTATTACTACTATGAAAACATTCCATTTGAATTCAACAAGCAGCACATTAGTCTCAGGGTTACAGAAATGAATAATCCAACCCTACTCCACCCTGGACCAACCACGCCTAGAAGCCTCGTATCCAGATGAGCACACCACAGTTTAACCGGGATACCAATACACTACAGTTTGGCTAAAAGCTGGAGATATTGCGGGGACAGAGGCTGTCATCTGATTGGAAACTCTTATCATAACCATATGGGAGGAACTGAAATTCTTTTAAATTAGTGAGGGCAGAGCAAATGTCCACAGGTGAAATTACCGTGGAAGTGGATTTGGCTTTATGTAAGGAATAGCTAGAGTTGCTCAGTTGGAAAAGTTAGTGAATTCCCATTGCCATTATTTCAGGAAGATCTGGAGAACTAACTCTCAGAATAGTTATAGGAGACATTTTTGCACTGGCTGGGAGATTAGCTCAGAAGATACGTAAGTGTACTCTCAGTTCTGAGTTCACAAAGTCTCTCAATACCCAGTATTATGTATCACAGTTCATTCACTTATCCAATGGCTATTTAGTCAATGCCTCCTGACTTTGGGGCCTGCATACCTGGGGTTAAAGTGCCACAACTGTGCCACTTCCAAACTGTGAGGCTTTGGACAAGTTAGTTTCTCTGTATCTCCGTTTCCTTATCTATAAAATGGGAATAATAATAATTCCTGCTTCGTGGAGTTGCTGTGAAGATGAAAAGAGATGGTTTATGTCAAGTGCTTTTGAACAGTGCCTGGCACATAATACACAGTCAGTTAAAATTAGACACTGGTAGAAGCAGTATGTAATGTTTCTGCTGAAATATATGATAGACATATGTCAGGCACTGAGCTAGACACTAGATCACCGGAGTTAAGAAAACAGACATCGATCCTACCTTTCTTGAATTTAAAGTCAGCCAGGAGGTGAGAGGGTGTAAAGGATATTAAAAAGTCATACAGACATAAATATAGTTTCAAACCGTGGGAATTGCTATGAAGGAAAGAGAGAGAGAGAGAGAGAGAGAGAGAGAGAATGCCATGATAACACATGATAGAGGGAACGGAACTTATTTAGATTAGGAGATGCAGGGAGAGTTCTTTGAGGAAGTGACATTTAACCTGCATTGCAATGCAGAGGTATCCCTGCACCAGTAGGGTAAAGGAGTGCCCCATGCTTAGCTTGAAGTCCACAGAAAAAGCAAGCCGGCCATCTGCAAGGGTAGGGAGTCACCTGGGAATCTGATTCCCAAATTGTGCATCAAGCCTCACACTAGGCAGTGTTAGGTACAGACAGGCTCTCTTTGCTCTGGCTATTAGATTCCATTTGCTTTTTCTCTGAAATCTGTAAACTCATCAATCTACCCATCCATCCATTCAACCACCCAACCTATGGGAGGTTCAAAGTTATGTAGCCCCGACCTCGAAGAATCCTGTAAGGGAGGCTGATGTGTGCACAAGTTCCTATCAGCAAGGACACATGCGAGTGATGGAAGAAAATGGAATGGAAGTTTGAAGAAGCTAGAAATTCAACAGAGATGAGAGTATGAAAGAACTTTTTGGAGAAGGTGGCATGTTGAAGCATGCCAGGGGATTCTAAGAAAGTGAATTCAAAGGAATCAAAATCTTACTCAGCATTTGGGTTCTAAAATCAACGCATAAAGCCAAAAAGAAATCATGAATAGAGGATACCCTTGAAAATCCCTTAAGCAGAGACTATGTCAGAGAATGACACTATCTCTCAAGAAATCCAATCAGACACTGTGTCCTCTGGTGCTGAAATCAATCGTTGTGGCTTCAGTCAAATTTGTGAGCTTACTTTAAGGGGCCATGTTGTATAATATAAAAACTATGAAATCTTCCATCTTTGATTCACACGTAGTGCAGCGAGAGGTTCATCCTGTGGGAAGACCACGGGAGTGGTGAGGAGGAGCGGTCATTGGCACCCCTCCCGCATCCCGCTGCGCAGCACCCGCCACTCAGCACGGAGAGGTGGGCACAGCTGTCCCAGTGGCTCAACTATCAGCTCACTCTTGCTCTCAGCCTCTCTCTGTCCATTCATCTATCCATTTTATTTTTTGCCAGCTAAATAGTTAAATGTGCATGCATGAAGTATAAATATGATATGTGTCCAATGTAACAAGGTCAATACCCCAAGGTCAGCAAAGAGCTAGGATATTTAGGAAATAATTCAGTGACCCAACATAAGTGCAAATTAGGGTCTATATTGTTTTTCTAGGGTTGCCATAACAAAGTACCGCAAACTTGATGACCTAATGCAACAGAAATTTATTCTCTCACAGTTCTGGAGAGCAGAGGTCTGAAATCAAGGTGTCGGCAGGGCCACACTTCCTTTGGCAGCTCCAGGAGAGACTCCGTTCTTTGCCTCTTTCCAGCTTCTGGTGACCCTGGCATTCCCTGGCTTGTGGTGGCATAGCTCGGATCTCTGCCACCATCTTCACCTGGCTCCCTCCCTATGTCTGTGTCTCAGACCTCCCTCTCCTTATCTTATAAGGACAACACTCACTGAATTCAGGACCCACCCTGAATCCAGGATGATCTTATCTCAGGATCCTTAACACCTTCAAAGACCCCATTTCCAATAAGGTCACATTTACAGGTACCAGGGCGTTAGGACCTGGACGTTAGGATGTTTTGGAAGTCCGCTATTCAATCCTTGACAAGGTCTAAGAAAGAGAGTAATCAAAGCAGATTAAAGCCCTAGTTTGACAGACTTTGAATGCCAATTTTGAATGACTCTGAGAGTCCAATTCTCTGCAGAGTTACGATAATGGCAATACAGAGTAGTGAAGCCATCCGTACAGTCCCTATCTGACACTCTGAAGCCCTCCTGTCCCTATTTTGGGTACTCATCAGGGACCCTGCAGTACAATAAGCCCCGACATACTTCAACACTGCTTTTCACGTCCTAATCAAAATTCCCATTCTGTAGCCCATCCTCTACACGAGTGATGGCTAAACCACTAAAATAATATTTATTAAGGCACTGGCACATCAACATTGTGAAAAACTGCACATGTGGCCCTTAGAGTGTGATCATGTTAGTGCCAGCTCTTATTTGTGAGATGCCGCTGCTGCTGGAGACACCATCTGAAGCAGATGGGAGGAGAGAAATGCCCTGACCAGCCTCTTCTTCTTGTCCCCAGAACATCACTGGCCAACCCCAGCTGGAAGCCAGCTGCCACGGGAGCCTGGGAGCTGCAGCTCGCAGAGACCAGCTCCCTGCAGTAGGACAGAAGGGGGACGGGAAAGACACGGACCTGAGGACAAGTGGGCTGAGGACCAGCACATGATTCTTACCCCCATTTTACAGAGTGGGACATGGAGCTCAGAGAAAGTGATGTAATCGCCCGGAGTCATGGAGCTAGTAAATGTCAGTGTGGACTTCGAGCCTGGGTCTGTCTGAATCCTAAGCCCGAGGTCTTGGTACATGCTGTTCTTACCACCATCATGGAAATTTCACGTGCTTTGTCCAGCTGCTTTGGTCAGGAGGTAGGTCGGGGTTCTTAGAGGCTGCTTCACTGCTGTCAGGTCTGCAAGAGGACCTTCTCTGGACTCCAGATCTGGATTTTTTTAAAGGGCACAGAGTTGCACTGCTCAGACCTCCTTCAGGGAAGAACTCCTTGAGCCTGCGCATCAGCTCCAGCTCGGCCATCTCAGCTGCAAGGGGCCACCTCACCAAGAGGGTGCCCTTCTCTGACAACCAATAGCTGATACGGGCTCAGTCTTTTTGGCTCACTGGGGGACAACTCTAATGAGCATCTCAGTTCCACTTCTCCCTCTGTCCAATCTTGTGTCCTCTCCCTGCCCCAAGTATTGATCCCTAACACCAAACATTGATCATTACAGCCCAGGACAGGCGTTGGTGTCGTTATTGTTCTCATCGTAGCATGTGACCCCTCAGTCTACAAGCACTAGTTGGTGACGGTGGCAATAGCAGTGAAAGCAATGGCGATGACCCCCATGGAGGCGGGTTCCCCTCCGTTCTTCTCTGGACAGTCTGCAGGCCTTTCCTCCCTGGGTCATTTCTAGTTAATTCGGACAGACAAGTGAGTGGAGATACTACCAGATGGTGAGGCATTTGGTCATTTTCTTGACGATCATCCATTCCTGGTCCCCCAAGAATGAACCACCAGGAAGGCATTTGATTAGATGGTCTGTGGAAACCCAACTATCAGCTCTTTAACCTTATCTCTTGTTTTTTATGTCTTCTGAACTACTTACTGTCTTGATGGTGTCTCCCCACTGGGATTGAGACATCTAACATTTCTTAGCACTTCTGGGCTGTTGTGGTCTTCCCTCTAGAAGTAGCCTAGATTGGTCTCCGCTTCCTATAGAACGTTCCTTCTGAAGACCTCAGAATGCTTGGGGAAGTGCTCAGATCTACTGACTTCTAATGCAGCCCCCACAACCGTGAAAAAGGCCTGGAGCTTGGCAGGGCCTCCAGAAGCCATCAAGTCCACCTCTCTGCCCTTAGGAAGGATCTCGCAACAACAATGACCTACATCTATTTTCCTTCTTTAAAATGAAAGAAATTCCTTATTTTCTTGGCTATCCTAACTCAGTTCAATTCAATCAGATGCCACAAGCTACAGAAGTTCTGTAGAACTCCCCCGCACACTGTTTTCTTCCCTGCCAACTAATTTCTGCCCTTAACCTTCTTAGGTGTCAGTACAGCACCTATTATTCATGGCTTCATTGACATTTCTTCCAAATCCCTGAAGCTGGTGGTGACTCATCCTCTCTTGTCATCGAGGGCCGTCATGGGGCTGTACACAGCATACTGCATGAAGTTCATGTTAGCTGTTCTCTGATGCCTTGCAACAAAGGCACTCTGGAAATTTTTAATTTGATGACCTAGAGGCAAACGTGAATATTTCCAACTTAATAGCCTACAGAATTAAATTCAACAGCCTGCCTGGGTGATGCAGGGACCAGAACTCAGGGAGCAGAGTCCTCTGGTCCAGGGATGGATAGTTTAGCAAAGGTCTAAAATGTCCATGGCCATCCAAGCCTTCCCTAGAGGGACCTGTCTGAACTCATCCACCCACCAAAATGCTGTTACCATGGGAGGGGAGTGTCTTTGGATTTTTCCACGGGATATTTTATTTTGCTGAAAAGAACTAAGAATTTATTGGGCTAAATGGGAATTGAGAAGCCTTACTCCCAGACCAAACTTGTGTCTCCACAGCATAGTAGCTAGGTCCCTTCTACCCCCATTCTTAGAGCCTGGACCATGTTGATGCTTAGCTATGAGAAAGGGGGCTTTGGTGACATGACTCCCCGTGGAGAAAGCAACATTGACCCTTTCAGTAAAATTACACACAGGACCTACGCTAAGAGAAGGTCTACCCTGCAGGGCAAAGGTTTTTTGTCTTGCAAATGTCCCACCTTAATGGCAGGCCACAGTTACAGCCTTTTCCAGGTTTCCCTGATATATTAGTTTGGATGCTTTGGCATAGATGTATGCCTATTAAATAACTAAAAGTTGCTTAAGCAATAGGGACTTTTATTATGGTATTTAACTAAAGTCTACAAGTTGGCAGTTCCAGAGTTCGATTGTGGCTCAACAGTGTCAAGGCTCTGGATGATCTTCTCTGCAGTGTTTTTGGCTTTCTCCTCATGGTGGCAAGATGGCTGCCACAGCTCCAAGCACCACATCCTCAGACAATTACTTACAAAAGAAGAAGAGAGAGAACAGAATTTCTCCTCCTATGTTTTTTTCTTATCAGGTAGCAAAATCTTTCCAGAGTTCCCAGAAGACTTTGATTCAGGTACCATTAGCCAGAACTGGACCACATGACCACCCCTAAACCAATCATTGGCAAATGAGAATGGCACTGTCATGTTTGAATGAAAGCAGAGATGGCTCGTCCCCTAGATCCAGCAGAGGGGTCCATCCTGGCGTATTGCTGTGCATATGTTTCTGCTAAAAGCGAAGATGGGGAGAACGGCAGGTGTCTGTAACACACCATTTGTGGATGGTGCGGCCATGCAGGGCATCCTGAGTCTATTCTGATGGCTCCACATCGGCTGAGATGCTGGGAAAGAACTGAACGCTTGGCTACGCAGATTCAGCCACCGTGGGGTCTGCAGGGGCTGTAAGACATGACGTAAATACAAAGTAAAGGATCGTTTGTCCCTTCTGTAGGGTCATTAGGTTATGAACTCCACACTGCTCCCTTTCACCGTTAGGAGCCTGGTGCTTATGTTTCGGATGTTCGTCTGGCCCGGAGAGAGCAGGCCCCCACCCTCACCCAGTCCCACAATTGTTCTCCGGGTTTTCTTCCCATAAGGGGTGCAGGAAAAGGGGTTGCCCTTGGGAGCAGGCCTGGGGCTCAGGCCTGCAGTCAGGGCAGCTCCTCTGGCTAAAGGTCCTTCTCCAAGGGACTGGTGATGTGGTTTCTGGAATGGGGCCTCGGGGTCATAAAGCAGGGCTTGTTGCTCGGCCCCTTGTCACCTCCTCTGCTCGCTCAGCCCCAGGCAGCCTCGGAGCCACAGGCTCTGGGAAACGGTCAGCAAATAAAGCTTTAGCCACCAATCCCCTGTGCCGCCACCACCCGCATAAACCACCCGGCTAACCTGGAAGGACTAAGCAGAGCTGATGGCCTCAGAAGGCCCTGGGAGAACGGGAGGGCTCTGTCTGAGCCCCCTCTGTCCCTCTGCACCAGAGGGAACTGTCACACCAGGAGCCAGCTCTGGGGGAGTCCTTCATGCCCTCTGGCTGCCAGGCTCCCAATCCACATTCAATAGCACATCAGTCGGCAAATTTTGAAAACTGAGGAAGGAATTATTTTGGCATTCTGTGTTGAGGTCATGCTCTCCAGCCTCCTTCTGAGCACATTCAAGCCCCTTATCTCATCGGATCCTCCTAATAGTCCTGAGCAGCCCCCAGGGCAGGGGTCACAAAAGCCTTGAAATCACAGTCATTGCAGCTACTGCTGTATTGACTCCCTACTGCGCACCAGGCACCGTGCTCAGGACTTTACATCCGTATCTTGCTTAGTGCTCTCAACAGCCCCATACGGTGGGTACTGTTACCAACCCCATTGTGCAAGGGAGGAACCCAAAGCTCAGAGAATGTCCATCGTACCCCAGGCTGCACAGCTAGCAAGTGACACGGCCAATTTTAAAGCTCAGATGCCTCCAGCCAAAAAGCCAGGGCTTGTAGTAACCACTACATTATTCTCTCCGTCTAGGAAGTGATGCTTTGATGGGGGCTGGAGTCAGTGCTCTTGAAATTCACATCCTAATTCTTCCTTCTCTCCTGAGCTGCCCTTTCTGCTCCTGGACTTGCCCCCAGAACAACCTCAAGGCTCAAGCAGGGGACCTGGCGCTCTATAACATGGAAGAGCAGATTCAGGTCTCTTCAGCTCAGTCCTGTCTGAACTAGGTCCTAGAATCAGAGGAGGAAGGCAGCAGGCTGCACCAAATGCCAGGGCAGCCTCAGGCAGTCCGAGAGGTCAGCACCACCCGGCCCAGAGTGACCCACTTGAATAAACAGAGTCCAGAGATGAGCACCAGCTGTTCCCAAAGCCATGCTCGGGTCCGGGAGCCAAGGTAGGTGTCAGGGGCAAGAGGAGGAGCGTGTGAGGGCAGAGCACAGGGTTTGCACTGGGCAGCTGGTGTCTAGTCCAAGGCACTCCTGCTCTAGCTAGGAATGAAGTCCCAGGCACACACCTGAGCCAATGGAGAAGAGAACCCCCGCTCAGAGGAGGGCTCCAGGCCAAGGAAGAGGGCTGGGAAATAAGGAGCTATTAGACCAGACAGTCCCAGGCAGTCCTGGAATCCCTGTTTTCTGCTAGATACAATCTGAGCATGTGATTCAACTAAAGTGTTATTGACTGATGATAACACCTCATCTCTTCCAGGTAGCACATCATCAAGGGAGGTAACATATTTGTGCCATCCCTAATTCTAACCATGATCCCCAAAACACAGTGGGTATCGGTGAATACCCATTTTATAGATGAGCAAACTGAGGCTTGGAAAGATTAGGTGACCTGTCCAAGGCCTTCTAGGGGAAGAGGCAGGATTACACTTCTAGTCTGCTTAGCTCCCTAGAAAGTATTCTTTTCTCTCCTGCATGCGTCTTACCCAGGAACCAGAACATGAAAAACTGAAGAGATCATGCATGTATTAACACCCTCCAGGCGTTGCCTCTGTGTCAAGCAGTGCTGGTGCTGGGGTGCCAGAGTGGATGAGCCAGAGAGCCTGTATCCAAGGAACTAGAATCTTCTGGGGTCCCTCAAAGCCCAGCCAAGAGGCAGATGCCTCCTGTCACCCTGCCCCAGCCCTCGGCGAGGCAGCTCGGGTCTGCTGTTGCCTGTTCCTCATGCCAGTTGCTCTGCTCATTACAGAAACCACACTGTTGACAGAGGCAAGGCTGTGGGGCCAGTGGATTAGACTGTATCATTTTGAATCTAAGCTGCATCCTCTGTGACCAGTGGCCTCTGCTGTCCCAGAGCGGTTTCTGTTTGTTTGGGGCTGGGAAGATTTGCTCGGATTAGCAGAGAGATTGCCTGTGCACTGAGGAAAGGGGCCCGGCTGCTGCCGAGGGACCAGTTGGAATGCAGTCAGCTCAGCTCCTCGGCGGCGGACCACAGCCCTGGAGTGACACAGCGCTTCTCCTGGCTCCAGTAGCAACAGGCGCCTGCCTCTAAGAGAGCCCGATGGTGGGAATGACATCTTTGGTTATCTGATCACTCTCCGTCACTGAAACTCTTTAGGAATGATTTCAGCCTCCTCTCCAGCAGCCAGGGCTATAAATAAAGATTCCCCGGGGACACTGAATCCTGCCCTTCATCCTGGCTGCCTCTGTGACTCATTCCACAAGCAGATTCTTCTTCCATCTTCCTGATGATAGGGAGGGGGGGAAGGAAAGCCTGTGCATGTCCACGTGCATGGGTGTGCACGGCCATGCTTGTCTGCATGCGTGTGCATTTATTTAGGTGCAGTCCGTGTGCGTGCATGCGTGTGTCCGTATGTGCACCTGTGTCTACTTGTGACTCGATGTCTAATTTTGAAGGGTGGGGAAGAGATGCATCTGCCACACAGGTTTCAGCGCGGCGACTGTTAGCTAAGACTCCATATTGAATAACGTCTACTAGCATTTATTAAGCCACCTCTTTGGGCACTGCCCTACGCTGAGCAAGTTGAATACGACACAGCCTCTATCATCTTCATGGACTGCAGTTGTTTGAAGCAAATAAAATCCCCGAAGTGGCAGCAGTAGTTGAGAAGGCAGCATTTCATGAGAAGAAAAGCCTCACCTGTACCAGAGAAGAGCAAAGAAAACACTCATTTGCTGAATCTTTTCTTCCCTGTGCCAGGTGCTTACTAAGTGCCACGTAATTCACTCCTCACAACACCACAAGAATTTCCTCTCCCAGTTTTCACAGATGAGAAAACAGCCCCAGAGAAGTTAGATAACTCGCCTAAAATCGTGCAGACCATGAAGGTCTACGGTGAAATTTGAACCCAGGGAATCGGGGCAGAATCTTAGAGGTCGTCCCACCTAAACCTTCATCGAATGCTTGCAGCTACCCTACCAAATCCCTGCAAACTGGTCATTCAGCCCCTTGGTAGGAGAAACTCAACTCTCAAGACAAGCTGCTCCATCTCTAGACAATGCCAAACTGCTTCTCCTCTATGTTGAGGCCCAATCTGTCCCCTTCTCATTTCTACCCATAAATTCTGTTATGCCCTCTGGGGCTAACAAAGCATGTCTAATTCCTTATCGCTGCCCTTCAGATAACCAAGGACAGCTATCATGCTGCTTCCTCACCCAGCCAGATCCTTCAACCGTTCCACACTTGACATCGTTTCAAATCCCTAAATATTTGCTCATCGCCGTATCCTCTGTGCTGGTACCCACAGTGCTGCCACATTTAGGCTAGGTAAATATCAGCTGGGTGAATGAAGAGATGAGTGAGCCCTTTCAGGGTAGATGGTGCCATGATTTATTCCATTAAGTCTTTTATCTTAATTAAGGATTGTCTGGTGGCCAGGAACAGAGTCTATTCTGGCTAGTTCGAGTAAAAGTTCAGGTTTGATGGAAGGATCCAGAGGACTCTAAAGGAGCTAAACCTAGGACGATTGCCGGGCCCCGTGGAATGAGAACAATATCAGAAAGCAGAAAGTCTCACTCCCTGACTCCCTGTGTTCTCTGCTCTCCACCCTCCCTTGGTGTGTCAGTTGCCTTCTGCTCTTGCCATGCTGGTTTTCTCTATTGCACGGGCCCCGCGTGGGCAGCTGTTCCAAAGCCACATTCCCACGCAGCTTCATGTCTATCAGCATCTAAATGGCAGAGGCTCTGTGTCCCCCTAGAGAGGAATGCATTGGTCAAGTGGTCACTCCTAGACCAATTAGGGATGGCTGTCAGCAAACGGGGAAGGGACTTCCGGTACAAACATGGCTACATTAGGTGCCTCATTCGCGAGGATTTGAAGGCTGTGTGTTAAAGGGGAGGGAAGATTCGTTGGGAAAGGGTTTGAATGAATAGAAATGCTGGCGCCTCTTGTATACCTTTAAATACCAGTATTATAAATTGATCTGAAAGGCTTAGAGGGCTCTCAAAGAAGCAATTTGTCCTTGGGATGTGCAGACGCGAGCTCTAGGGACTAGAGGCTTTCAGAACTTACTGTGCTTCTGAAATTCAGATTCAAGGCCATGAAGCTCTGGAAAGCAGACCAGTGGCATACGCGCCCTGGAGAGGGCACAGACTTCCCTCTTGCAGGAGGATCTTCTACTGGACCTATTTGTGGCCCCTCAGCCATGGTCAATGGTCCTGGTCATCTCCAGAGACTCAGAAGATCCAATTGGCAAATGCTGAACACAAAACAGCTCATTTTCTTCTTCCCTGTGTGCATAGAGAAAGTAGTGCCTGTGCAGTGCTGAGGGTTATGCAGTAGGGAGGGGATGCGAAGAAGGGGAAAGTGGAAATGCAACTGTTTTGTAAAAGAAATACATTGAATTAGAGACTGGAAAGTCCCTTGGAGATCATCTACCTGTGCAGTCATCAAAGTGTGCTCCTCAGACCTCCAGGGTTCCCCAGAAGTACCTCAAGGACGAAAAGAGCAAGTAACAGGAAGGATTTAGTAGGAAGGTTTCCACCACCAGCAGCCTTCCAACAACAGTGCAATTCTGATATTCTTAGTTTCATATGTTGGGTTGCTGTGTGCTACTCCACTCACAGGTGAGGAAACTGACTGCAGAGAAGTGGAGTGACTTGTTCATGGTCACACAGCCAGCTAGGGCCTGACTGTGCTGGGTCCCAGCTGTGCTGACTCCCAGAGCCTTCTTTTTTCTGGCAAAGGTCATATTGGGACAGGAAAGAGAACCATGATTTCTGACAAGGATAAGTGTCATGACAGCTAACCATCTGTGTCTTCCACCTACAGCAAAGCATCAGGCACTCACTGCTGACACGTTTCCGTCACCCAATAGCCTGATCGTCCTACAGCTGTGCTTCGCAGTGCCCAGGCTGCAGGACAGTGATGAACTGGTGGCTTCCAGGCTTAAGCCCCTCAAACTGCCAAACTCGCTCCTTGGGTGCCTGCTTATTTTGCAATTAGCTAATTGGTAAAGGGACCAACCCCGTAACTGTTAGGGCAATTTAATTGCAATCAACAGAACTCAACTCTAACTAGCTTGAGAGGGAAGAAGAGTGAGAGAAAGAGAAAATAAATATTGAGAAGCTCTACAAACTGACACCATGTCAAGGCACCATGGCTGGAATGAAGGAAGGCCAACCAATCTTCCCAAAATTCAAGGTCCTGGGAGAGAGACGGGAGGGAGACAGATTGGATGAGCTCAGTTCACATGACCACCTCTTTAAATGGCCACTGGAGCTCTCTTGTGCCATGGCTGTTTCTAGGCCCTCCGTGCCACCCTATTCACTGTTGCTCTTGCACCAAGTCTTGGGTGGTATGACTCCAGCAGCCACAGGCGCTCTAGCTCACGAGTGGCCCTTGCTCTTAATCTCCTCTCCCATTCCAACCTGGTTCTACCCCTGCCTCCACTCCTGGAATCATAAGATACACCTCTTATCAAACTTCCAAGCAGAGTTTCCCTACGTTCTCAATGTCTTGGTATTATGATTCTTTAATTTGACTCATATATGTGATTTCTCACCATAGCCTCTCTTTTAGGAACTTGGGAGAGGTTTCTTTGGGATTGGGATAGACAGAAAGATGCAAAAAAGTGTAGCATTCAAAATTATCCCTTCTCTGATAGGCCATATAAGAACTGAACCCAAACTTAAGAGTCAGTTCAATACAGGAGTTAACGGGCAACTCTTGTCCCCCATTTTGGTTCAAAAAATTTAGCCCAGAGCAAACTAGAATCAGTTCCAACATATTCCCTCATTGGTTCTTCTAGAAGGCCTATGGGGACTTCACACAAACAGAACCTCTGCGTCAGAGTCCCTGCAACAGGACACAAATTAGGCCCTCCCCATGGACTTGGCTGCAGAAACATTTACACACATAACGTCCAAAGTCACTTCTAGCTCTAAGAGTCCATTACTCTCTGATGAAGCAAACTGAATTTATTTCTAAGAAAAGGGTGATGATCATCTTACTCAATGAACCATAATTCACTCTGCCAGATTCCAATCCAAGAGACTTCCTGGCTGATTCCTGAGAGTACTCCCATGGTGCTGAGTTCCTGCCACTTGCTTGGGAGTTTATGACATCAAGCAGAGTTTGATCTGACCCTTGGAGGAACAATGTTATCTAAACTATGAGACAATAGGTTCATTTCTGCCCTCAAAACCAAGCACATCACTTTCTGGTAGATTCAGGCCAATTGACCAGGGGATACGGGGTTGCTGATGGTTGATTGAACTGACTGCTGTAAGCAGAGAGGAGAAGTAGTCTGTACCATCTGCTCAACAAGCAGCCCTCATTGTGGCCAAAAGCCAAAAATAAATTAAAAGGAAAAAAAAAATCAATTTAATTATGGATGTGGAACTAAGCTATGCTTCAGGGCTGGAAAGAAAAAAAATTTGTTGTCCCATGTAACTGAGGAATATTTTCCCAACCCACAAATGTCATGTTATTATGTTTGGGGTTGTGTTATGGTTTGAATGTGTCCCCCAAAGTTCATATGTTGGAAATTTGCAAACTTAGCTCCCACTTCAACAGTGTTGAGACGTGAGACCTTTATGTGGTGATTAGGTCATAAAGGATTAATACTGTTATCAAGGAATTGGGTTAGTTACCTTGGGAGTCAGCTCCTGATAATAGGCTGAGTTCAGTCCCTTTCCCCTCACTCTCTCTTGCATGTGCTCTCTTGCCCTTCCACCTTCTGCCATGGGATGATGCAGCAAGAAGGGCCTCACCCCTTGACCTTGGACTTCTCAACCTCCAGAACTGTAAGAAATAAATCTCTGTTCTTTATAAATTAATTACCCAATGTGTGGTATTTTGTTATAGCAGCACAAAACGGAGTAAGACAGATTGTTCCTCCAAAAATGGGAATGGTTTTTCACCATTCCATCTACACTGGTCCTTCTTTTAAAAAAAAAAGATGTGTTAACCATGCAATCTGTGACCATAAAACACAGGGGAGCTAGCTCAATGAGCTAGAAATGTTTAAATCTATCACCTTGCAATCCAAAACACTATTTGAGATGGGCTTGCTATCTTGAGGAGAAAGTATTACTAGGTATGTGACTAAAAAGGCAGATGCTTTGGCACATAATCAACTGTATCATGAGCTGAGTTATACAACACACTGTTGTGAATGGCAAATGCTGGAATCTTGAAATTTCCTTTGGCTGATTCTTAGTAGCTCAGCACACCTGGAGTGTTCGGCTATTCTACTGGAGGTATTTCTAAGAGGGGAAAGAAAGTTGGAGCAGAAATGGTACATTTCAGCTGTCCTCCCATCAAAAGAGGCAGGAACCAAACTTAGCCCAGCCCCCAGTGGGAATGCTGAGTGAGATAAGAGTCATGGATGCTCAGAACAGGAAAGAGCCTGGGGGAGCAAGCTGTCCACAGAAGAAACTGATGATAATAACAGCCACAATAAAAATAATAATAGTGACATTTATTGATTATAGAAATTTTTGTCAAATGCCTGGTCAGTAACTATTATCTGCCTTCTTCTTTCCTAATAGTACCTCAATTTTCTTTAGGGACCCAACATCCCCCATGTAGCCTCAGGTGAAGCTGACTGCAGCCCCAACTCCAAGGTGAGTTCCATTAGCCAATTGCTTTTTACCAGTGATTGATAAGAACAGGCATGGGACCCAATTCCAGCCAATGAGACATAAACAGACATTTGCTGGCAGGATTCTACAAAAACATTTCTTTGTTCAATTAGAGAGTCCCAGGAGAGACATCCTTCTTCTTGCTCTGGACACTGACACATCTAGATGTGATGCCCAGGAGTGATGCAGTGTCCTGCTATATCAGCCTAAGGCTGGAGCCAATACTCTGGATCACAAAACAGAAATATGGGAAAACCCAGGCTCTTGATTACACCACTGAGTCACTAATATAACCAACCTTGAAGACATTCCTCTTCCTGAACTTCTGTTTACATGCAGCTAGTACACTTCCTTTTCTAAGACACTTTGAGGTGGAGGTTTGACTAGTTGCAGCCAAAAACATAACAAGTTTGACAATGCTTACCACATGCCAGCTTCTGTGCTTGGTACCCAACAAGCATTACTACACTTAACGCTTGTGACAACTTCCAGAGATGAGTTTTATACTATTGGTATCCCCATTCTACAATGGGGATTGAAAAAACTAAGTCTTGGAGAGATTAAATAATTTGCTCAGAATCAGTTGCTAAATGGTGGAGACTAGATGCAAAATATAAGCAGTCTGACTCTAGGGTCTATACATTTAAAACCCATAGTATGCGATCCAGAAAAGAGAAAAACTTGCTCCAAAAAGCACCGTAAGTCAGTATCATTTAGGGATTGAAACTGCGGTCCACTGCTCTTTCAGTGCTCCAGTAATGGTGAGGATTTCGGAGATCAGGAGCCAGTGTGGTCACCCCCATCACCTTTAGCCAAGGCATCCCTTCTCATGGGACTCCTAGTCTGCCTTAAATGGCTGGTCCTTCTCTCCAATCATTGACCACATTCTCTGGCTCTCTCTGCTCATCTCCCTTCCACCTCCTTCTTCATTTCTACCTTTTCAGCTCATTAATTAACTTTTTGCAGCCATTGAAGAGAGACATGTGAATCTCCTACAAAATCCTCCATGACAGAAGCAAGATCATTGCCAGTGAAGAGTTCTCACCAGCCAGGAAATTAGGCTGTCTGCTGAGGGCGTGGAAAACGAATTGGCAGGTTTCCCATGCTAATTAATTTTTATCTTGATTCAGGGAGTCTCCCAAGCCAGGTGACAACTCAACAGTGCCCAGCTGTCCCAGGCATAGGAAGAAGCACTTGGAGCTGCCTCAAACTGAGAATGAGTCACAGGGAGTTCCACCATAGGGACTTCATGGCTTGGATTGTCCATGAGTAAGGGGACAGATTGATGATGGCCATGCCATCATGCTAATATGACAAACAGGAATGGGGAGCCCACCCTCACTGTGGGTTTCTGGGAAAGGGAAGGCATTGGGGTATCATGGTTACAAGCATGGTCTTATAATTAAGCAGATGGAGGTTTGGCTCCCAGTTTAGTTACTTGCTAGCTGATGAATGCAAAAAAGTAATGGAACTTTCCCTGAACCAAGTTTTCCACTCCGTAAAAAATAACAGTAGGATGGTTGTGGGGATTGGGTATGATGAGCATAATTCCTGGCACATAGCAATGCTCAACATCTTCAAAGTAATGATAGTAGCTGCAAAGATGATGACAATGCAAAACTGAGTGGATCAAGAACATGTGTTAATTCTTGTAGTCAAAGTTTCTCCTTAATGACAATTTGAGACAGGTCTCAGCCTCATTCGAAGAGACTCTCTGACTCTATGTTCCCCATGCTCCCATGTTTCTTCCCTCCTTAATGAAACCACAATCTAGTACACTTGAACTTTATCCAAACAATCAAGTGGCTCTTCCGTGGCTGGCTTCAAAGATTATTTCCCATTGTAGCGAGTTGTGTTAATCGTGAACATACACCTCAGCTCAGCAGAGCCAGTTAGTTAGGCTACATATGGAGTTAGAAAAGGTGAACCAAAACAGATATGGTTAATTTCAAGGGAGAATGCTGGTTACAGGATAACTAAGCCTCAGTGTTCAATGCCATTATCAATATAATGATCTTAGCAGGTGGACGTAGAAAAGACTTGGACTATTCTTATTCAAATATCTCCCTAGGATACCTTTGACTGTAGTGTAGTTATTCAATTGACCAAAATATGCGTGTCTTATTTGACATAATTTTGGGGACATTTTCACCCACCTCTAAATCTAGTGGTATAAGTAAGGCCATGTGCAGATTATCAGCTGAACAATGCATGACCATCATATTTGATTGGCTTTGGATCACCTACTTATTGGTCCTCTATGGATCAAAATGGAATATATAGAAGAAGTCATGCAGCACAGAGTTATAACTATGCTCCCTGCAGCCCTAGAGTTTTGGTGAAGGTGCCAACGAGGGTTTGGGGATGTGGGAGCAGTGGAATTCATAGAATTCTGGGATGCTCACCCCTTACTTTAACAAGTTATGTCTATTTCTGTTTTCCATATTGGGCCTTCAAATAATATTCCTCACAATTAAAAAAGAAGAAGAAGAAGTAGTTTGAGAATCACCCTCCTAATTGAACTCACTCATTTTTTAGGAGAAAAAGCTACAGTCTAGAGAAGTCAACTGATTTGCCAAAGTTGCACAGCTAGCTACTAATGGAATCTGGACCAGAATTCTAGACTTAGAGATCAGCACACTTGCCTAAGTAAAGTTATTGGAAGAATTTTCTACAAACATACACTTTTAATCTTCATGACTGTCACTACAAACATCAACAAACACTACTGTCCTAGAACTACTATGATTGTGTGGTACTGTATTTGGCACCTTGGAGCTTGGGGGACAGAGTGCGGGGGTGATACCAGAGAAGAATTCATGGAAGAACGAATGCCTGGACAAAGTTTTGAATAGTGCCTATGAGCATACCAGATGGAAAAGGTAATAAATGGAGCATCCTAAACATTAAACCTCTTTGAAATTGAGAACTATATTATGAATGTAAGGTGTATTATTCTTACCAAATTTCTATGTATATCAGTCAGAGTCCAGTCAGGAAGCAGGAAGCATATTAGATATTTCAAATAGAGGGGATTTAATCCAGGGAACTAGTGTTAAAGTGTTAGAAATGGTAAAAGAACAGAAAAGGGGAAGGTGAGGTAACCCAGAGACTAAGAGCTGCAGAAAGCAGCAACTCCCCCTAGGGCTGGAGCAAAGATGAGAATGTGTTATTATCCAAGCCCAGAAATGCACTTAGAACTGCACCACTGTGGGTGCCAGGAGGGGTAACGGAACCACCAAGGAGAGACCACCAGGCCAGTACTAGGACCAAAAAGAAGGGATCACCCATGCTGGTACTGAGCTATTGTGGCTAAAGTGGGAAATGTGAGATGCAGTCACTCCCAGAGATCACACAAGACACAACAAGAGGGAGAGAATGTGACTTCTTGCCTTCTCTCACCTACCAACCTCCTACCAGTGCTTCCCTTTGGCTGAACCTACCAAGGCCTGAGATCTGTGGGTCACAGTGGTCCAGAGCCCATTATATAGAGCACGGCATGGAAGAGCAAAAATGGTGCTGAGAACACACAGGCAAGTAAACAGCACACCATATTTTCTAAATGTAATGTTCCTTCTAGCGATTTCCTCACAGGTCTCAAATTCAAAGTCTGCTCTACCTCTCCTCCAAGAAATATGTATCAACACACAGATGTATCCATTATGGCACCGAGAACAACCCAGTAGTGGGCATTTGTCATTTTTCATCTGCCCAGTACCTGAAGCCTCTTTCTATTTTGGGGGAGTTCCCCATCGTACAAAGGTGAAACTCTAGCTCCTTGATTTCCTGCTTCCCTTGCAGCTAGGAAATGGCACATGACCTAAGCTCCACCAGTCAGATACAGCTGCTCCTGGACTTGGAACCAGGCATTAGTGACCCAAAGAAGCAGAGACAGGGAGGCTCCATTCTGATGGAGAAGTAGCCACATCCAGGTTCCAAGGGCCGTAATTGTGGTCATGCTGGAAGCTGCATCCAGGGGTCAATGACATCCAGGTTCCAGTGGCTGTGGCAGCTGCACCCTTACTAAACTACTTCTGTTGTGTAATTCAGCTCTTATCCTCCAGCCCCCCTAGTGATTTTGAGAACAACTCAAATCTTTTCAATAATGTCACTTTCTGCTTAAGTCATCTAGAACAATCATCTGTTGCTTGCAATCAAGAACCTGACTACCATATACTCCTTCCCTAATTTATGACCAGAGTTCTTATATCTTGAACCTAGCACTTATGATTGCCTAAGGGTTTTAGGGAGTTTCATCTCCTGCAATATCCAAGAGAAACAGGTAATGGCAGATAAGCAGGCTCTGGCATGGAAGCCTCGAGAAGTCCTGAGGTGCTGGGATATGCTGCCAGCCTCATGAATCCTGGCGTATAAGAGCATGCTATCTCCACCATGACCATGGGGAAGGGGTGCTTGCCTCGAGGGTCAGGCTCAAAACCCAGTGATAGACATTGGGTTCTCTTTCTGCCTCTCCCCAAAGAATTCACCCCCTCCAGGAATCTCTTGGCTGTCACATCTCCTGCTCTCTCCCAGGCCATAGCTGGCCCTGGGAAGCACTGTCAGAAATCATTGACCTCTGCTCCCTTGCAAATTCAGAACCTCTGACCTCCTTCCAATATCAGCTAAGGATCCTCCAAAGTGTAGGATATTTGTCCTGTTCCTCCTACTCTAAATCGTCATCTATTGCTGCATAACAAATTACCTCAAAACTTAATGGTTCAAAAGAACAATAGTGATTACCTCACATGACTTCTGGGGATCAGGCGTTCAGACAGGGTATGCTAGAGATGGCTCGTCTCCACAATCCACAGTGTTTGGGGTCCTCAGCTAGAAAACTTGTAGGCCAAAGGCTGTGCTCATCTATAGGCTCATTTGTGCATATGTCTGGCTGTTGATGCTGGCTGTTGGCTGGGGGCCTAGCTGGGGCCACTGACTGAAACACCCACACATGTGCCTGGGCTCCCTTACACGTGACAGCTGAGTTCTAAGAGCCAGACAGAGCTGTATGGCCTTTTACAACCTAGCCTGGGAATCCATGTAGCATCACTTCTATCACATACGTTCTATTGGTCAAAGCACTTACAAAGGTCCACCCATTTCAAGGGGAGGGAACAGACACCTCTGACTCTCAAAGGAGGAATGTCAATGTCACATGGTAAGACAAACCTGTGCGAGGGGAAATCTATTGATGTGG